>NC_137796.1:18249573-18761987 GCF_963383645.1 Muscardinus avellanarius
GAGCCTCACTCAGTTGCTGAGGCTGGCTTTGAACCTGCGCTATCCTCCTGTCTCAGCCTCCCAAGTACTGGGATTACAAGTGTGCGCCACCACAGCGGGCTCATTTATTTATTCATCTTAAAAAGGGCTGAGGGTGCAGCTCAGAAGTAGAATGCCCCTGGTTTCAATCCTTAGTAACAAACCAAACAACAACAAAAAAAAAAACACACGGTGGTAGCCCAAGTCACTGCCCCTCAAGCACTGCTTGGTTCCAAGTGGATGGATGACCAGCCTGCAGCCCAGAGACCCCTCCCTGGAAGGCCATCTCCCACCAGCCTTTATTCCCACAGGCACGCGCACTGTCACCTGCCCAGCAGCACTCACTGTCCTCAACAAGCTCATGAGAGCCTCTACCCAAGCCCACCTGCTCCTAGTGTAGTCACGGGGCCCGCCCACAGCTCAGAGACTGCCCAAGCGGAGGAGGGTGACAATTCAGGCTGCTGAACACGGCAGACAACAGAGCTGCTGATGCCATCACTCTGCCATCAATCCTCCAAGAGCCTCTTCATACATCCTGCCTCTAGGAATAGAACTCTTGACAAAAGCAATGACATCAGGCTAAGGATGTCACATTTCATGTCAAGTGAAGCACAGCAGCTCTGCGTGAGAGGACCCTAACAGTCCTCAGTATGAGTCTGTAGGTGGTGACTCACAATGTGTCACTCCTTTAGAAACAGTCCTCCTAGAGCCTCCATGACAGGAAGCTCACCTCTCAAGGGGGCTCTGAGTGCTTTCAGACTGCTCCCAGCCTCACGGAGGACTTCCTCACTCCTAGCAACATGTGTCTCCCCTCACTTCCAAAGTGCCTTCTCACACTCAGGGCACTGAAGGAAAGCAGATTTCTGCTCTCAAAGTCATCTCTTTCTGCATTCTCTCCTTTTCCAAGAGTTTTGTTTTGCCCTAATAAATGTAGAGTACACACAGTCCTGGGTCTTAAAATCCTTCCACTATCTGTGCAAACAGGCAGCTCTGGCCACTGCTTTTTCCTCTAGAGTCCAGACCCCCGAAGAAAATACTCCCCCACCAGCTAGCAGTATGTGCCTGGCAGCAGTCGTATTTAGGACCCTTCCAAAAGTATCACCAACAACCACTGATGCTTCCCTTAGTGTTGAGAAGACAGGAGAAAGTTTCCCCAATTATCATTTATAAATGCTCCAGTTCATCCCAGCAAATATTCAAACAGCGTGGGAGCCTGCACAGGGGGAGAGCATATGTATGATACACATACCATTATCAGAAACCTCAGAGGCCAGGGAGGAAAAGTGTGTCCACAGACCACGCCCCAAAAAGCACTGAAACCAAAACTTCAGCAATATACTGAGGCAAGTGTCTCTAGGAAAAAAGATTGCAGTGGGGCAAGGGCCAAGAGCCTGGAGCCAAAATGGCCTGGATTCAAATCCCAGGCCTACCACCTTCTAGCTGTGAGGTCATGGGCAAGTTGTCTAACCTTCCCAGCTTCAGTTCCCTCATCTGTAAAGTGGGGGCCTTTTACCCACGTGGTGGGACTGCTGTGTAGATCACACCCAGCCCCATGGCTGGTACCTAGTAGGAGCAACACAATGGCAGTGGTCAGCACTATTACTAATGAAGCAACCCTGACTTGGACTTTTTAAAGCCGATGAAATTTCTAAGGACAACACTGTGAGTACATTGAATAGTTCGAGCAAAAGCTTACTGTGAGAAGTAATGGCAGCAAATGTCTCAGGCCTGTAATATGTGGAAGTGTGGTGCAGCCTGGGCTGGGCTCTAGCCTGGAGTATCTGGAATGTCAGGACCATGAGGCACCCCACCAATGGACCACACCAGGAAAGGGCAACCCTACACACTCTCAGGGTCATAGAGGGCATCCCAGATTCCTCTCCAAAGCTGCCCATACAAGCTCATGTCCCTCCTACAGAGCAGAGGTTCTGCCCCACATTCCTGCTCTTCCTTGCCACGTGCAGCCTTCTCTATGGAATCCTTGATCTGCCCCAAACGTGCCCAGGAGCCAGGCTGGAATCATTCCAATAGCCTCCAGGAAGACATCCTCCTGGTTTGTCTCCCACCACACTTTCTGCTGCATTCCTCCATCACTGTCAAGAATCTTGGGCTCCTCCCCACACTATGCAGCTCCCAACAATGGGCACCAGGCCTGCTCCCAGGTTCTTCCATGTCTGTACCACTACTTCCAAAAGAAGCTTACTCTGAAGCTGGATCAGTCATGTCCACTTGTCTGAGCCCACTCCATACATGAAGCCTTCTATTCAAGTCCATAAGCCTGATGGGCTACACAGACAGATCTTACAGAGAATAAGCATACCAGTCAGGGCCTGGTGTACACGAGGCACCACTGTTAGGGTAGAGGAAACAGAAAAAGAGGAGACAGAAAAAGTGTCCTAGAAACCAGGCACGGTGGTGCAGGCTTGTAATCCCAGTACTTGGGAGGCTGAAAGAGGAGCAATTTAATGAAGCCCTCCACCACAATTAGTGAGACTCCCATTTTCAAATTAAAAAATAAAATAGTAGTGGGTATGGAATTGCATGCCTATAATCCCAGTACCTGGCAGGCTGAGACAGGAAGATAATAGGTTTAAGGACAGCCTCAGAAGCTGGATGTGGTGGCACACACTTGTAATCCCAGTACACGGAAAGCAGAGACAAGAGGATCACAGGTTTGAGGCCAGCCTCAGCTACCTTATTGAGGCCCTCTGCAACTTAGTGAGATCCTGTTTCAAAATAAAGAAAAAATAACGCCAGGCGTGGTGGCACACGCTTGTAATTCCCGTGCTTGGAAAGCGGAGACAGGAGAATCGTGCATGTTCGAAGCCAGTTGCGCTGGCTTAAGAGACCCTGTTTCCAAATAAAAACATGAGAAAAAAAGGTCTGGGAGTGTAGCCCGGAGGTAGAAGGGTTTCCAGGAACCCCACTACCACCAATAAATAAATAAATAAATAAATAAATAAATAAATAAATAAATGAAAAATAGGGCTGGAAGTATAGCTCTGAGGTAGAATGCCCCTGGGTTCAATCTCCAGTATTAAAAAAAAAAAAAAAGACATGCATGGTAGCGCACGCTTGTAATCCCAGCATTTGGGAGACTGAGACAGGAGGACTGCGGTTCGGGGACAGCCTTAGCTACTTAGTGAGGCCCTCTGCAACTCAGTGAGACCCTGTTTCAAAATAAAGAATAAAAAATAGGGCTGGGGTATAGCGCAGAGGTAAAATGCCTCTGGGTTCCATCCCTAGTACTGCCAAAAAAAAAAAAAAAAAAAAAAAAAAAGAAAAGAAAAGAAAAGAAAGCAGAGCCTCAGGCTAGGCGTGGTAGCACACACTTGTAATCCCAGTACTTGGAAGGCTGGGACAGGAGGATCTCAAGTTTACAGCCAGTCTCAGTTACTTAGGCCCTCTGCAACTTAGTGAGACCTTATTCCAAAATAAATAATAAAAAACAGGGCTGGGTAGCTCGGAGGTAGAATGTCCCTGAGTTCAATTCCTAGTAACGAGAAAAAAAAAAATAGCCTCAGTAAGTATTAAGACTCTTTTTTCTTGTTTACTTTTTTGGTGGTACTGGGGATGGAACCCTTCTACCTCTGGGCTACACTCCTAGACCTATTTTACAGCGAGGCTGGCTTCGAACCTGCACGATCCTTCTGTCTCTGCCTCCCAAGTGAGGGGATTACGCCCGGCTAAGTATTAAGACTCTTATCAACCTACTGAGATCCAGTTTCAAAATAAAAATAAAATATGGCTGGGGTTGTGGCTCGATATATGATGTCCCTGGGTTCAATCCACAGTACCACACACAAAATAATAATAAATAAAAATAAGTAGCTGGGCGTGGTGGCGCACGCTTGTAATCCCCGCGCTTGGGAGGCTGAGACAGGAGGATCGCACAGGTTCAAAGCCAGCCTCAGTTACTTAGTGAGGCTCTCAGCAACTTAGTGAGACCCTGTTTCCAAATAAAATATAAAATAGGTCTGGGAGTATAGCCCAGAGGTAGAAAAGCCCCTGGGTTCCACCCCCAGTACCACCAAAAAAAAAAGTAAAATAGGGCTAAGGTGCAGCTCAGAGGTGGAGTGCCCCTGGGTTTGATCCCCAGTATCATACACACAAAAAATAAATTCAAGAAAATGCACACCTCTGCCCTTGCTGAGTGAGAGGCCCTTCACGTGCACAGCAACCTCCCCTCAACACCCACATAGGTTTCTCTGGCAGACCTTGCTCACTTAGATGGCCTTTATGAGGGTAAATATCCATCGCACAGTATAAGGCAGATGGCTGGAGTTAGGAGGCAGGGCCCAATCACCTGACCTGAGCCCCACAGCACATGTTCCAGACTGCCCAGGCTCAGTGGCCCTATGCAAGCCTGTGTTGGCATGTGTCTACCAATGAGGCCTTGTCCTGTGGCCATTGCCTACGCTAGCTTTCCTTCCTCAGGCAACCTCCAGCTCCAGGGGGCAGGGAACAGGCCTTCCTGTCTCACATTTCCCCAGGTGTGCTTGTAGGTGGGCAGTGACTAGTGTGACAAAAAGACAGACTGGTCCCAGCTCAGAGGCTGATCTGGTGATGAGGCTACCTCCTCCAAGAAAATACCCAGACTAATCCTTTCTAAGTCAGAGCTCTCCACAGAGGGTGTGGAAACTGCTCTAGGGATCAGCCAAGCTTCTGGCTGATAGGGCACCAGGACCCGCCAGTGATTTGATCCTGAAACCGGAGATTGATGCTTTTGGCTCCAGGTAAAGGGTAATGAGGGCACAGTGCTCCCCCTCCACACACACATACACACTAGGACCCCCCTCCAACTCATGCCTATGACTCTAACAGAGCAGGAAATAGAATTTTGAGATCCAGTGTTTTAGCTTTAGTAGGAGCCAGAAGCCTGAATCCATTCCCTACCCCGTTCATCATTCCTCTAGCCTCAAATAATCAATAGCCAGTTAGCAAGGCTGTGCATGCTCCAATTAGATAAACTGCCTGATCAACAACTGTAAGAATTGGAAATTCTTGGGTGAGCTTACAGATTTTTCAGGAGTCTTTCCTCTGTCAGCGATTCTTAGGAAACCTCTCCCTCCCTCCTTGAAGTTCAGCATCCCTCTGCCAGTTTGTACCTTCAACAGTCTGGCACCACACAGAACTGCAGAAGCTGGGGCTCCAAGAACACAAGCTTCTCAGCCTATAGCCACTCATGGATCTATTTTAAGATTTTTATTTTCAGCTCTATCCTCAAGCAGTTCATTCAATTGAACTTCTTCAGTGTCCCTGTCAAACATACTCACTCCTTAAAGCATGGTCTATAGGCCAGAAGTATCAACACCACTTGGGTGCTTGATAGAAATGTAGACTCCTGCCGGACGAGGATAAAATATAGGGCTGGGGATGTAGCTTGGAGGTAGAATGCCCCTGGGTTAAATCCCCAGGCCTGCAAAAAAGGAACGAACGAACGAACGAATGAACGAACAAAAGAAAGAAAGAAAGAAAGAAAGAAAGAAAGAAAGAAAGAAAGAAAGGCAGACTCCTAGGCTTCAACCAGACCCATAGAATCAGAAATTACGTGTGTGTGTGTGTGTGTGTGTGTGTGTGGTGCTGGGGTTCCTGGAAACCCTTCTACCTCTGGGCTACACTCCCAGACCTATTTTATATTTTTATTTGGAAACAGGGTCTCCTAAGCCAGCAAGGCTGGCTTCGAACCTGCGCCATCCTCCTGTCTCTGCCTCCCAAGCGCGGGGATTACAAGCGTGTGCCACCACGCCCGGCCCCAGTCCTATTTTTAATTCCTTATTTTGAAACAGGGTCTCACTGAGTTGCAAATGGCCTCATTAAATAGCTGAGGCTGGTCACGAACCTGGATCCTCCGGTCTCCACCTCCCAAATGCTGGGATTACAAGCATGCGCCATCATACCCAGCCTCAGAACCTACATTTTATATTATTTATTTATTGTGGTACTGGGGATTGAATCCAGAGACATTCTACTTCTGAGCTATACCTCTAGCCTTATTTTTTACTTGGAAACAAGGTCTCATTAACTTGCAGGAGGTCTTACAAGGTTGCTAATGCTGAACTGGCAATCAATCCTCCTGCCTCAGCCTCCCAAGTAGTGGGATTATAGGCATATGCCAATACACCTAGCTTAAAACCTGTCTTGGTGTGTGGGTGTGTGTGTGTGTGTGTGTCTCAATGGGGATTGATCCCAGAGACATTCTGCCTCCAAGTTATACCCTCAGCCCAATTTTATTTCTTATTTGGAAACAGGGTCTCACTAGGTTCCTGAGAGCCTCACTAAATTGCCAAGGCTGGCTTTGAACCTGTGATCCTTCTGTCTCAGCTTCCCAAGTACTGGGATTACAAGCATACACCACCATACCCAGCTCCAATCTAGTTTCTCTTTTCTACATGTAGATGAGGGTAGACATCACTGGAATGGGGCAGAGTGATCACCACTTCTAGCCACTCACTTCACAGATGGTCTCCTTAGACACAGAGGTAGAACCAACTTCAAGTTCTTCAAGTTCCTGCCAGAAGTACCGAGGCAAGATTGTTTTCTTTTTTGCTACTAAGGACTGAACCCAGGGCCATTCTGCCTCTAAGCTACACCTCCAGCCCTATTTTTTTATTCTTTTTTTTTTTTTTGTAGGTCTGGGGATGGAACCCAGAGGCATTTGACCTCCGAGCTACACCCCCTGCCCAATTTTTTTATTCTTTATTTTGAGACAGGGTCTCACTGAGTTGCGGAGGGCCTCATGAAGTAGCTGAGGCTGTCTGCCAACCGCGATCTTCCGGTCTCAGCCTCCCAAATGCTGGGATTATAAGCGTGCGCCACCACGCCTGGCCTATTTTTTTATTCTTAATTTTGAAACAGGGTCTCACTGAGTTGCAAAGGGCCTCAAAGGGCCTCACTAAGTAGCCGAGGCTGCCCGAGAACTGCAATCCTCCTCAACCTCCCAAATGCTGGTATTACAAGCATGCGCAACCACACCCAAAAAGGCTCCAGCCCTTTTTAAAAAACATTTTTGTAATGGGGCCTTGCTAAATTGCTGAGGCTGTCCTTGAACCTGCAATCCTCCTGTCTCAGTCTCTCAAGAACTGAGATTACAAGCACGTGCCACCAGGTCCAGCTGGCAGCCCATTTCTCTTTCTTTCTTTCTTTTTTTTTCTTTGTTATATTGTGGATGGAACCCAGGGGCCTTGTACCTCCAAGCTACACCCCTCCCCCAGTCCTATTTTTTAGCCCTTTTATTTATTTATTTATTTTTTGTCTTTTTTTTTTAAACAGGGTCTCAGTGAGTTGCGAAGAGCCTTGCTAGGTAGCTAAAGCTGTCCACAAACCCTGACCCTCCGGTCTCCACCTCCCAAATGCTGGGATTACAAGCGTGCACCACCTGGCAACCCACTTCTTTTTTTTTTTTTTTTTTGAGGATCTAGGGATGGAACCCAGGGGTATTCGACCTCCGAGCTACACCCCTGCCCTATTTCTTAATTCTTTATTTTGAAACAGGATCTCAATAAATTGCAGATGGCCTCACTAAGTAGCTGAGGCTGTCCGGGAACCGCGATCCTCCAGTTTCAGCCTCACAAATGCTGGGATTACAAGTGTGCAACACCACGCCTGGCTCCACTTCTTTATTTACCTGTTTCTGACTTTCTGTCTTTCCTATCTTACTTCCCCTATTCCTTCATTTTTGGTTACTGGAATCGCCTCCCATTTAAATTATCTACTCCCAGGTC
Organism: Muscardinus avellanarius; assembly: GCF_963383645.1. Classification (NCBI taxonomy): domain Eukaryota; kingdom Metazoa; phylum Chordata; class Mammalia; order Rodentia; family Gliridae; genus Muscardinus; species Muscardinus avellanarius. Next base: position 18,257,316 of record NC_137796.1, read on the forward strand.
CTTGTCTCAGGTCTCATGTTCAGGGGAACACAAAATAAGATGTTCTACAATCTACTAGTCTTACTTTCATTTGTACATTACCTGCCTGCCTCTTATGAGCATGGCCCTCTGAGAGAAAGCTGCAACCCCCACTAAGCAGCTTCCCCAACATCCCTGAGACAGGAGCAAAACAGACTCACCTCCCCCAAGTAACTGTACTTGCCCCTGAGGATCTGCCGGTATAGCCGGGTGCGGTTGTCATCCTCAAAGGGCATGGTGCCACTGAGTAGGATGTAGGCGATGACGCCGAGTGCCCACATATCCACAGAGTTGGTGTATGGCTTGCGGACAAGGACCTCAGGAGCAATGTACTCGGGTGTGCCACAGGTAGTCTTCATCAGGCAGTCATCGCCCTTCTTGCGGGCACTGGCCAGACCAAAGTCAGTGATGATGATCTTGGAGTCGGTGCCTGGATGGTAATAGAGCAAATTCTCGGGCTTGAGGTCACGGTGTGTGATGCCCAGGGCGTGCAGATATCGGACACCATCCAGCACCATCTGCAGCACCCTGGTGGCGTCCCGCTCAGTGAAGGAACCCTTAGCAATGATGCGGTCAAAGAGCTCACCACCCGTGGCTAGCTCCATCACCATGTACACGCGCTCCTGAGTCTCAAACACCTCCACGAGCTGGATAATATTGGCATGGCGCACCCGGCGCAGCACACGCAACTCAGACTCACACACTTCCCGCCCCTCTCGGTATTTGGTCTCGATCATCTTGATGGCATATGGCTGCCGGGTTGCTCGGTGCTCCACACGAACCACTCGACTAAAGCTGCCTCGGCCAATCAGGGCTTTGATGTCATACTTAGCTGTCACACGTGGGTCAAACTTGGCCCTGTACTTAGCCACCCTGGCCCTACGTGGTGGTTCTGAGAGAGGCTCTGTGTGGCCAGGAGTAGGGGCACCAGGACAGTGGTGCATCCCCAAACTGGCAGCTGGGAACCCAGCTTTTGAGAACCCAGTGTGGCCAACACCGTCCACCTCCGTGATGAAGTGCTTGTACACATCACTCTTAGTGCCACTGGAAGGTTCCACCTTCTTGACCAGATCCAGCTGGACATCCTTGGGTGGCTCAGGGAGGACCTTGCTTGTCCCACAGCCCATCACGGACACGAGGTCATCCTCTCCAGCGAGGCTAGCAGGACCTGCTCTACAGGCAGCGCCCTGTCTTCACCTATGCAGACAAGAGAAGGAGTCAGCATAATCAAGAATCTCTGAAGAGACACAGCCATCCTCCCCACGCCTCCCCCTCAATAAATCTTTTCTGAGTAAGACTGAGGACCTGACTCTAACATGATTCCTTAGAAGGGAAATGGCTTCGGCCCCTGAGCATTTGAAGTTCAGGCTCAGTGTAGGGTCTGGGTAAAAGGCTGGGTCTGAGGTCCATAGCCTTTCTTATATCTCCCTGGGTCTTAAGTCTCACACTGCTCTTCAAACCTGACAGGAGGAAGGAATGTGCACCAGGCTCAGCTGTCACAGCACCCACCCTTCACTCTGCTTTGCCTGGGTCCCTTCTGGTTGAAGTCCCATCTTTCTTAAATGTTAAAAATCTCTCCTCTTATTACTCTGACTCATCTTTTCTGAAATGAGGGTGTGGAGTGTTGGAGGCCTCCTCTACCATCATCACCCACCAGGGCTCAGAAAGCTGCTGCTTCTCCAAGGCCTCCCTTGTGGACAGCTTTCCCAGCCCTGTAGCTCTCCTGCACTGGCTGGTCCCCCACAACAAATAACAAACCACTCCATTGGGTCTCTGCCCTAGTCTCATTCTTTCCTGGATGATTTCCACTGCTTGGCTAATGATCAATCTTCTCCCTGGCAGCTGAAAATCACATTCCAGGGTCTCACTTCTTCAGCTGAAATCCCACACAAGAACCAGAACTGGCTGGAATTCATCTCAATGAAGGAAGGACCACAAGCCTCAGCATACAGCCACCAGGTAGCTGTACCACTAGACTAGCTGGGCCAGGCACAGTGGCACATGACGGTGATGCCTGCTACTCAGAAGCTGAGGCAGGAGAATTATAAACTCAAGGTCAGCCTCAGCAACTTAGACAGTCTCAAGATAAAAAAGGCTGGGGATATAGCTCAGTGGTAGAGCACTTCTGGATTCAATCCTCAGGCACACCCACACCCACAACTAGCCTACCAGGTATGGTAGTACATATATGTAATCTCAGCTACTCTGGAGCTAAGGCAGGAAAAACAAAAGTTTAGGGCCAGCCTGGGCAACTTAGTGAGACTATCTCAAAATAAAAAAAATAAAAAGGTCTAATAATGTAGCTCAGTGGTAGAGTACCAGTGAATTTAATCCCAATACCAAACATACACAAAAAGAGACAAAGTAGGCCTTGAACTAAACTCAGACTAGCACTTTTCTTTTTATTTATTTATTGTGGTACTGGGGATAAAAACCAGGGGCATCTACCTCCAAGTTATATTCCCAGCCCTATGTTTGTTTGTTTTGGTGGTACAGGAAGTGGAACCCAGGGGCTTTTCTACCTCCGGGCTATACTCCCAGACCTATTTTATATTTTATTTGGAAACAGGGTCTCACTAAGCTGCTGAGAGCCTAAGTATCTGAGGCTGGCTTCGAACCTGTGCGATCCTCCTGTCTCAGCCTCCCAAACTCTGGGATTACAAGCGTGCACCACAACACCCAGCTTTATCTTTTTATTTTTGAAATAGGGTCTCACTGAGTTGAGAAGGGCCTTGCTAAGTAGCTGAGGCTGGCTTTGATAGTGTGCAATGCTCCTGTCTCAGACTCCCAAGCGCTGGGATTACAAGCATGCACAACCACGCCTAGTTTTGTCTATTTATTTATTTATTTACTTATTTATTTATTATTTTTCGTGGTACTGGGGGTGGAACCCAGAGGCTTTCTACCTCCAGGCTATACTCCCAAACCAATTTTCTATTTTATTTGGAAACAGGGTCTCACTAAGTTGCTGAGAGTCTAAGTAGCTGAGGCTGGCTTCAAACCTGTGTGATCCTCCTGTCTCAGCCTCCCAAGCACAGGGATTACAAGCGTGCACCACCACGCCCAGCATGTCTTTTTATTTTTGATACAGGGTCTCAATGAGCTGCAAAGGGCCTTGCTAAGTAGCTGAGGCTGTCCATGAACTGCAATCATCCTGTCTCAGCCTCCCAAATGCTGGGATTATAAGCATGTGCCACCACACCTGGCTTTTTTTTTTTTTTAATGGTACTGAGGATTAAACCCAGAGGAATTCTACCTCCAAGCTACACCCCAGAATTTTTTTTTTTTTTTTTTTTTTTTTTGGTAGTACTGGGTTTCTGGAAGCCCTTCTACCTCCGGGCTACACTCCCAGATGTATTTTATACTTTTTATTTGGAAACAGGGTCTCTTAAGCCAACGAGGCTGACTTTGAACCTGCGCGATCCTTCTGTCTCCACCTCCCAAGCGCGGGGATTACAAGCGTGCGCCACTATGCCCGGCTACACCCAGAATTTTTTAAGTTCTTTTTTTGTTTTGAAACAGGATTTCACTAAGTTGCTGAGGTTCTAAGTCTCTGAGGCTATCCTCAAACCTTTGATCTTCCTGTCCCAGGTTCCCAAGTACTGACACTACAGGTGTGCACCATCAAGCCCAGTTAATACTGGCACTTTCATTTAGAAGTGACTCTAGCTATAGAGCAGGGTACCTTGCTTCTGTGGGATAAGGATCCAGGAGTCATTCTTATTGGCTTTCCAGAGAGAGAGAGACATTCGGCCATTAAGATCTGGGGGCTAGTAGAGTCCTGGGCAAGGTGAAATACTCAAGGTACTGCTTTCCAGAGGTCACCTCCATCCTACGTAGACCCTCTAAATGAGGGCTCTATGGGTTGAAGAGAGCTGAGGATTTCCTAATTATTACATACAGAATTAGGAATGAAATAATCAATTCAGATTTTCTATGGTGTGTGTATGTGTGTGTGTCTCTGTGATACTGAGAATCGAAACCCAATGACATTTTACCTCTAAGCTACATCCCCAGCCCTATTTTATTATATTTTTAATTAATTAATTAATTATTTTTGCGGGTCTAGGGATGGAACCCAGGGGCATTTGACCTCCCAGCTACAGCCCCTGCCCATTTTTTTATTCTTTATTTTGAAACTGGGTCTCACTGGGTTGCAGAGGGCCTCACTAAGTAGCTGAGGCTGTCCGCGAACTGTGGTCCTCAGGTCTCAGCTTCCTGAATGCTGGGATAACAAGCGTGCGCCAACACACCTGGCTATATTTTATTTATTTATTTACTGAGGTACTGGGGATGAAACCCAGGGACTTTCTACCTCTGAGCTATACCTGCAACCCTATTTTTTATTCTTTATTTTGAAACAAGGTCTCACTAAGTTGCAGAAAGCCTTACTAAGTAGCTGAGGCTGGCCGCAAACCTGCAATCCTCCTGTCTCAGCCTCCCAAGTACTGGGATTATAAATTATTTTATTTTTATTTTAAAACAGGGTCTCACTAGGTTGATGAGTGTTTCACTACTTGTTGAGACTGTCGTTGAACTTGTGATCCTCCTGTCTACGCTCCCAAGTACTGGGATTACAGGTGTGTTCCACCATGCCTGGCATAAAGTGATCAATTCAGATCAATTTTTTTTTTTTTTTTTTTTTTTTTTTTGGTGGTACTGGGGACAGAACCCTTCTACCTCCAGGATACACTCCCAGACCTATTTTATATTTTATTTGGAAACAAGGTCTCTTAAGGCAGCAAGGCTGGCTTCGAACCTGCGCGATCCTCCTGTCTCCGCCTCCCAAGAGAGAGCGTGCACCACCACACCCGCTCAGATCAAATATTTAATCTAATACTTTGAGGTACCACAGATACAGGAATGAGTAAGACATGATCAATGTAGGTCATATTTCCCCAACCCCCCAGTACTAGGGATGGAACCCAGGAGCATCCTAACTCTGAATTAAACACTCAGCCCTATTTTTTTATTCTTTATTTGAAACAGGGTCACAGAGTCTCACTGAGTTGCAATGGGCCTCACTAAGTAGCTGAGGCTGTCCTTGACCCACGATCCTTCTGTCTCAGCCTCCCAAATGCTGGGATTACAAGTGTGCACCACTACGCCTGGCTGTATATATATATATATTTTTTTTTCTTTTCTTTTCTTTTCTTTTTTTTTTTTTTTTTGGTGGTACTGGGGGTGGAACCCAGGGGTTTTTCTATCTCCAGGCTATATTCCCAGACCTATTTTATACTTTATTTGGAAACAGGGTCTCATTAAGTTGCTGAGAGCCTAAGTAGCTGAGGCTGGCTTTGAACCTGTGTGATCCTCCTGTCTCAGCCTCCCAAGCACTGGGATTATAAGTATGCACCACAATGCCCAGCCCTGTAGGTTTTACTTTAACACATGAAAACCAAGAAAGACCTGGTCAATAAACTCACAGTGTAAGTGAAGAGGAAGCATAACAACAGATAATTTCCCATGATATGAAGCTTGAGAAACAACAGTAGACATATGTAGAATGACACAGGAGTTAGAAAAAGCTAAGCCAAGAGCCAGGCGTGGTGGCGCACGCTTGTAATCCCCACGCTTGGGAGGCTGAGACAGGAGGATCATGCAGGTTCGAAGCCAGCCTCAGCTGGCTTAAAGAGACCCTGTCTCCAAATAAAATATAAAATAGGTCTGGGAGTGTAGCCCAGAGGTAGAGGGCCCCTGGGTTCCATCCCCAGTACTACGAAAAGAAAAGAAAAGAAAAGAAAAGAAAAGAAAAGAAAAGAAAAGAAAAGAAAAAGCTCAAGCCGGGCGTGGTGGCACTTGCTTGTAATCCCAACATTTGGGAGGCTGAGACAGGAGGATTGTGGTTTACAGACAGCCTTAGTTACTTAGTGAGGCCCTTTTCAACTCAGTGTGACCTGTTTCAAAATAAAGAATAAGCCGGGCGTTGTGGCACACGCTTGTAATTCCAGCACTTGGGAGGCTGAGACAGGAGGATTGCACAGGTTCGAAGCCAGCCTCAGCTACTTAGTGAGGCTCTTAGCAACTTGGTGAGACCCTGTTTCCAAATAAAGTATAAAATAGGTCTGGGAGTATAGGCTGGAGGTAGAAAAGCCCCTGGGTTCCACCTCCAGTACCACACACAAAATAAATAAATAAATAAATAAAAGAATAAGCTGGGATTGGTTGATGCATGCTTGTAATCCCAGCATTCGGGAGGCTGACAGGATTGCAGTTTGTGGCCAGCCTCAGCTACTTAGCGAGGCCCTCTGCAACTCAGTAAGACCGTGTTTCAAATTGAGGAAAAAAAAAAAAAAGCCAGGCGTGGTGGCGCACGCTTGTAATCCCCGCGCTTGGGAGGCGGAGACAGGAGGATCGCGCAGGTTCGAAGCCAGCCGCGCTGGCATAAGAGACCCTGTTTCAAAAATATAAAATAGGTCTGGGAGTGTAGCCCGGAGGAAGAAGGGCTTCCAGGTACCCCAATACTACCAAAAAAAAAAAAAAATTGAGGAAAAAAAAAAAAACAAACAGAAAAAAACAGGGCTGGGTGTGTATCTCAGAGGTAGAATGCCCCTGGGTTCCATCCCTAGTACCGAAAAAAAAAAAAAAAGGGCTAAAAGGATGAATAAGAGTGTGGTGCCCCAACAGTATATAACTGAGAGTGACCTGCTCCACTGACCACCTCAAGGCTGGACTTACGGGGTGAGAGGAAAGATTGAAGGCAATACTCCAGTTCACCACTCAGCACCTGGTCAAAGGGTTAGGAGTGCAGTAGGAGGTATAGTTAGGGAAGCAGTGGGAAGAATTCAGTTTGGGATATATTGCGGTGCGTGTGGAACATCTTGGAATAGTTACTGTAGGTAACTTCAGATAGGATCTGATGCCTAAAAAGCGCTGGACAGGATCCAGGACTCTAGTGTTTGGGACCAAGGAGCACTATGTACATCTCTTCATCCCCTTGTGCAAATGACAAATGATGCCATCAGAGGCAACAGAGGATGCAGGCCAGTTATACTATGGCACTTTGGGGGTCACAGTGAAGGCCATTACAGTGAGTCAAGAGGCCTGAATTCTAGGTGGCAAGGCAAGTCCTGACATTTGGCCAACTTTTACAAGGAACAAGCTTATCACTGAAAGATACCCAAGACCTTGATTACAAATCCACTGGATAAAAAGGAAGAATTTGGAGACCACAGATTAAGGGTTCAGGTTTTTCACCCCATTACTCGGGACTGAACCCAAGGCCTTGGGCATGCTAGATAGGCATATTCTAAAACTGAGCTGCATCCTCAGCCCTGGAAGGTGGTGGGGGGAGTGAGGGAGAGGGTACTAAGGATCAAACCCAGAGGCATTCTCCCTCTGAGCTATACTCCCAGCCCTATTTTCATTATCATTACAGTTGTATATGGGAGGTGTACTAGGAATTGAACTCTGGGGCATTCTACCTCTAAGCTACACCCCAACCCTATTTTATTTTTTATTTTGAAATAGGATCTCGCCGGGCATGGTGGCACACGCTTGTAATCCCCGCGCTTGGGAGGCAGAGACAGGAGGATCGCACAGGTTCGAAGCCAGCTGCGCGCACTGGCTTAGGAGACCCTGTTTCCAAAATGAAAATGTAAAAATAGGTCTGGGAGTGTAGCCCGGAGGTAGAAGGGCTTCCAGGAACCCCAGTACCAGAAAAAAAAAAAAAAAAAAAAAAAAAGGATCTCAATAGCTGCAGAGGGCCTCATGTTACTGAGGTTGGCCAAAAGCCTATGATCCTCCTGTCTCAGCCTCCCAAGTTACAAGTATGTGCCACAACACCCAGATAATTAATGTGTGTGTGTGTGTGTGTGTGTGTGTGTGTGTGTGTGTGTACTCAAACCAAGGAGTATTTTACCTCGGAGCTATACTCCTAGTCTTATTTAATATTTTGGTCCTGGGGACTGAACCCAGAGGCACTCTACCTCCAAGCTACAACCCAGACTGATTTTATTTCTTATTTGTAAACAGTCGCACTACTACTAGGTTGTTGAGAGTCTCTCTAAGTTGCTAAGGCTGGCTCGGAACCTGTGATCCTCCTATCTCAACTTCCCAAGTACAGGATTACAAGCATGTGCCACCATGCCTGACTTTTATTCATTCATTCTCATTCATTCTTAGTATAGGGGATCGAACCGAGAAATTCTACCTCCAAGCTACACCCTTAGCCCAATTTATTTTTTTTCTTTCTTTCTCTCTCTCTCTCTCTCTCTCTCTCTCTCTCTATCTCTCTCTCTCCTTCTTTCTTTTGTAGTACTGGGAATGGAACCCAGGGGCATTCTACCTCCAAGAAAAACCCGTGGTCCTATTTTTTATTATTATTATTTTTTTTAGTGGTGCTGGGGTTCCTGGAAACCCTTCTACCTCTGGGCTACACTCCCAGACCTATTTTTATATTTTTATTTGGAAACAGGGTCTCTTAAACCAGCGAGGCTGGCTTCGAACCAGCGCGATCCTCCTGTCTCCGCCTCCCAAGTGTGGAGATTACAAGCGTGCGCCACCATGCCCAGCCAGTATTTTTTATTCTTTTTTTTTTTTTTTTTTTTGGTGCTACTGGAGTTCCTGGAAGCCCTTCTACTTCTTGGATACACTCCCAGATCTATTTCATACTTTTTTAGTTTTGGAAACAGAGTCTCTTTAAGCCAGCACGTCTGGCTTCGAATTTGCGCAATCCTCCTGTCTCCGCCTCCCAAGACCGGGGATTACAAGTGCACCACCATGCCTGACCAGTAATTTTTATTCTTTATTTTATTTTATTTTGGTGGTACTGGGGGTGAAACGCAGAGGCTTTCTACTTCCGAGCTATACTCCCAGACTCATTTTATATTTTATTTGGAAACAGGGTCTCACTAAATTGCTGAGAGCCTCACTAAGTAGCTAAGGCTGGCTTAGAACCTGCGCGATCCTCCTGTCTCGGCCTCCCAAGTGCAGGGATTACAAGTGTGAGCCACCACGTCCGGCTATTCTTTATTTTAAAACATGGTCTCGGACTAAAAAAATAGGATTGGGGGTATAGCTTGGTGGTAGAATCCCCTGCGTTCAATCCCCGGTACCGAAATAAATAAATAAATAAATAAATAAATAAATAAATAAATAAGGCTAGGGGTACAGCTAGAAAGTAGAATGCCTTCTAGCTCAATCCCCTAGCTAACCCCCCACACAATTATGTTTATCTTCTCTCACATAAAAGGGGACAATTCCTCCACCAACACAAGCTTTTCAAGATTTGCTACAAGTTGTTCGTGGTGGCTCATGTTTGTAATCCCAGGATTCGAGAGGCAGAGACCAGAGGATTGTTGGTCAGGGACAGCCTCAGCTACTACTAGTGAGGCCCTTGGCAACTCAGTGAGACCCTGTTTAAAAAAAAAAAAAGCCAGGCGTGGTGGTGCACGCTTGTAATCCCAGAATTCGGGAGGCTGAGACCTGAGGATTGCAGTTTGTGGACAGCCTCAGCTACTTAGTGAGGCCCTCCGCAACTCAGTGAGACCCTGTTTCAAAATATAGAATAAAAAATTGGGCAGAGGGTGTAGCCCAGAGGTCGAATGCCTCTGGGTTCTATCCTCAGACCTGCAAAAAAAAAAAAAAAAAAAAAGGAGGGAAGGAAGAGAGGAGGAGGAGAAGAAAATAAAAGAGATTCCATTTTACTTTACAGAAACCAAAGATTAAGATTATGGACTTTGGAATTCTGTACACTCATCTTATCCTTCTGAAAAACACAAGACCTCAATGCAACAAAGGGTTGAAGCTCAGGAAAAGGACAGTTCCTGGGCTAATAGTCCTGAGGCAGAACATAGGCTCCTGGTGCCTGATTCCAAGGCCACTCAGTAACAGGTACCGCCACTGAAAAGGAAGATGAACTGTGCAAAATTACCCAGCACAGCCAATCAGGAATCACTTCTCCCTGGTGAGGAAGAAGAACCCCAGATTTACAAATAAACAGCTACTGCCAGACTTGTTTTGTTTAAATGTGCATATGTAGTCTAGTCCTGATGAGAACAACTAAGGTTCACAAAAGAAAAGACCTGACTTTTCACGTTATTTTTTTCCACTTCAACAAAAAAGCCTGCTTAGGGACTTGAAATCAGCAGTTAGGGGAACCATTCATCCCAATTGTAAATGCTTCAGAGGCAGGCTGCTGCTGATACTTCAGAGTTCTTACTTAATGCAGACTGAAAGCAGAGGAGAAAGAGTGCTAGCTCAGTGGGCTGGGGACAACAGCCTTCAGGTGATCACAGCTGTCCACATTCCAATCACATCTGTTAACTTCTTGTCCCACATTGGAGAGATGAAAATGCAGATATAGGGACAGGCTCGTGGCTGGGGAAAGTCCAGGGAAAGAGGACAGAGCCTTTCTTCCTGCCAGCCCTCTTATGTATGTGGTGATGTAGGGGTAGGCAGAATGAGCAAAGAAGCCTCAGGAAAAGACCTTCCAAGAGGGTCACACTACACCAGCTGTGACAAGTCACTAACCCTAACACTAAGTTGCAGAGGGCCTCACTAAGTAGTTGAGGCTCTCTGCGAACCTGCAATCTCCTGTCTCAGCCTACCAAGTACTGGGATTACAAGCGTTCACCACCACACCCAGTTTACTGAGCATCTTTTCTGAAGATTTTCTTCGAAAACCTCCATTGCAACAATCTAGGCCACGCTGCTTAGTGCTCTACTCTAGATTATTTGATAATCATGGTTGTCACCCTTGAAGGAGGGGCCACTTCTCAGGTTTCCAGAATTCCTTTAGTTCTTATTCTTAGCAAAGGTACTTAGTACCTTTTCTAGCTGAGCTCAGAAAAGGCATTCATTATTTCTCAACAATGGATAAAAAGTGTTTGGAGGCAATAATTCCAGAACCTCAGGAATTTTAAGGGGCAAAGAGGTCAGATGAGTGGTTAAATCAGAGTCATACTCTTTGGGCATCCATGTAACCTTCTCATCAACAAATGAAGCCTATTTGGGTTTTACAGGTTACTTGAATACTAAAGTAGGTCTCTCCACATCATTCCAGACCTAATCCCATTTGGGGGAGGCCAGGAGCCAGGATGCATCCCAGAATGATTTCAGCCATAGGTGCCAGAGGACCATAAGCAACTGCCTCTCTCTAGTACAAGCTCCACCATTTTTCTCTACAATCTTTTACCTAAAAAAACTCTATATACTTTTTTTTTTTGGTGGTACTAGGGATGGAACCCACAGAAATTCTACCTCTGAGCTTCACACCCAGCCCGAATTTTTTATTCTTTATTTTGAAACAGGTTTTACTGAGTTGCAAAGGGCCTCACTAAGTAGCTGAGAGTGGCCAGGAACCTGGATCCTCTTATCTCAGTTTCCCAAATGCTGAGATTCCAAGTGTGTACCACCACACCTGGCCACAAAAAAATCTTTTTATTCTGCTCCTCTGTTTTGGAAGACTATCTACCAAAATAAAGTAGGTAGAAATCTCTCAGTAACCTCAAAAATAAATAACTGCTAAATGACATTTTCTTTTTCTTTTTGGTACTGGGGATTGGACCCAGAGGCAGTCTACCTCCAAGTTATACTCCCAGACTGATTTTATTCCTCCTGTCTTAGACTCTCAAGTACTGGGATTACAAGTGTACACCACCACAGCCGGCATATATATGTATGTGTGTGTGTGTGTATGTATATATGTAATTTTTTCAGTAGTAGGGGTGGAACCCAGGGGCATTCTACCTCCAAACTACACCCCAACCCTATTTTATTCTGAAACAGCGTCTTGCTAGGTTAATGAGAATATCATTATTTGCTGAGGCTGTCCTTGAACCTATGATCCTCCAGTCTCGATATTCCAAGTACTAGGATTACAGGTCTGGGACATCATACCCGAGACGCATGTGCGCATACGTGTGTGTGTGTGTGTGTGTGTGTGTGTGTGTGTATTACTGGGATTAAAACTAAGAGTATTCTAAGCCAGGCGTGGTGGCATATGCTTGTAATCCCAGCATTCGGGAGGCTGAGACAGGAGAATTGCAGGTTTGCAGACAGCTTCAGCTACTTAGGTCCTCTGCAATTTAGTGAGATCATGTTTCAAAATAAAGAATAAAAAATATTAAGCCGGGCGTGGTAACACATGGTTGTAATCCCAGCATTCGGGAGGCTGAGACCTGAGGATTGCAGTTCACTGACAGCCTCAGCTACTTAGTGAGGCCCTCAGGAACTTAGTGAGACTCTGTTTCAAATTAAAGAATAAAAAAATAGGGCAGGGGATGTAGCTTGGAGGTCAAATGCCCCTAGGTTCCATCCCCAGACCCGTAAAAAAAAAAAAATTATCTAGCTGGGCGTGGTGACACATGCTTGTAATCCCAGCATTTAGGAGACTGAGACAGAGGATCATATTCATAGACAGCCCCAGCTACTTAGTGAGGCCCTTTGCAACTCAGTGAGACTTGGGAAGCTGAGACAGGAGGATCTTGCAGGTTCAAGGCCAGCCTCAGCTACTGAGTGAGGCGCTCAGCAACATAGTGAGATCGTTTCCAATAAAATATAAAATAGGTCTGGGAGAGTAGCAGAGAGACAGAAAGCCTCTGGGTCCCATCCTTAGTACCACAGAAACAAAAACAAACAAATAAATAAAAAATAGGGCTGGGGGTGTGGCTCAGAGGTAGAACGCCCCTGGATTCCATCCCTAGTACTGCAAAAAAAAAAAAAAAAAAAAGATTGAAAAGACAGTAGCACTGCAATGCACATAGGTGTTTGTTGTCATCTCAGATACTGGCCAAAAAGGCGCTCAATAATAAATCCATCCATAAATCAGTAACCTATCCCCAACATATTCAGCAAATGCCCTTATTTTATACTAAGTACACAGCTACTGATACACAAGGAAGACACAAGATACACTCAACAGTAGCAGCATGGATGAGGTACACAGGAATCAATGGTTACATGTGAAGCAAAGAGATTTTCCCAAGGAAATGAGTCTCAGGTGGACTTGAAAAGATATTCAAAGCCAGGTGTGGTGGCCTACGCTTGTAAACCCAGCTTTAAGGAGGTGGAGACTGGAGGATAATAGTTGGAGGCCAGCCTCAGCTACTTAGCAAGGCCCTTCCCAGCTCAGTGAGACCTTGTTTCAAAAACTAAAGACTAAGCCAGGTGTGGTGGCACACGCTTGGGAGGCAGAGACAGGAGGATCCTGCTGGCTTAAGAGACCCTGTTTCGGAAAAAAAAAAAAAAAAAGTATAAAAATAGGTCTGGGAGCTGGGCGTGGTGGCGCACGCTTGTAATCCCCGCGCTTGGGGGGCAGAGACAGGAGGATGGCACAGGTTCGAAGCCGCGCACGCTGGCTTAGGAGACCCTGTTTCCAAATAAAAAATGTAAAAGTAGGACTGGGAGTGTAGCCCAGAGGTAGAAGGGCTTCCAGGAACCCCAGTACCACCAAAAATAAAAAATAAAAAATAGGTCTGGGAGTGTAGCCCAGAGGTAGAAGGGTTTCCAGGAACCCAGTACCACTACAAACAAACAAACAAACAAACAAAAAACCTAAAGACAAAAGATAGGGCTGGGAGTGTAGCTCTGGGATATAATGCCCCTGGGTTCCATCCCCAGTATTGAAAAAAAAAAGATACAATCAGCCAAGTGTGGTGGCACACGCTTGTAATGCCAGTATTTGGGAGGCTGAAGGTTTGCAGGATTGAAGGAGGATTGAAGGTTTGCAGCCAGCCTCAGTTATATAGTGAGGCCCTCACAATTTAGTGAGACCTGTTTCAAAATAAAGAATAAAAAAAAAAAAAAAAATGAGAGCCGGGCATGGTAGCACACGCTTGTAATCCCTGTGCTTGGGAGGCTGTGACAGGAGGATTGCACAGGTTCAAAGCCAGCCTCAGCTAGTGAGGCTCTCAGCAACTTAGTGAGACCCCGTTTCCAAATAAAATATAAAATAGGTTCTGGAGAATAGCCTAAAGGTAGAAAGCTTCTGGGTTCCAGTACCACCAAAAAAAAAAAAAAAAAAAAAAAAAAAAAGGTGGGGGCTGGGGAAGTAGCTCAGTGGTAGAATGCCCCTCTTGTTCAATCCCCAGTACCACAAAAATAATATATTCAAACTGGGTGTGGTGGTGCACACTTGTAATCTCACTCAGCATTTGGGAGATTGAGACAGGAGGATCACAGTTCAAGGACAGCCTCAGCTAACTAGTGAGGCCCTCTGCAACTCAATGAGACCCTGTTTCAAAATAAAGAATAACAAGCATGGGATTGAGGGAGGGGGAGGGAATGGGATGGGGATTGGATGAGGGCTAATTGGATGATGTGGGCTTGTATATCCTCTCAAATCTTGTATTCCAATGTCATGTATGATTACAATGCACCAATAAAAAAATTAAAAAAGAAAAAAATTATTAAAAAATTAAAAATCAAAATAAAGAATAAAAAACAAAATCGGGCTGGGGGTGTAGCTTGGAGATAGAATGCCCCCAGGGTTCCATTTCCAGTACAAGAAAAAAAAAAAAAGCATAAGGATATGAAACCAGAGCTAACAGAAGCTGCATGCCTCAACAGCAATAAACTATTTAAAGGGAAGCAAAGGGCCAAAGTGTTAACTGTATGACTATATTTTGTGTGTTTGTGTGTAAAGTAATGGGGATGGAATCCAGGGAACTACACTCCCAGCCCTATTTTTTATTCTTTATTTTAAAACAGGATCTCACTAAATCGCAGAGGACCTAAGAACCTGAGGCTGGCCGCGTACCTGTGAGCAATCCTCCTGTCTCAGCCTCCCAAGTACTGGGATTACAAGCGTGCGCGCTACACCCGGCTAGCGTTACACTTCTACCAGATTATGAAATGCCTTAAATGTTGAAAGCTAAGAAGTGTGGCCTTTATCCTATAGTCACTAAGGACCGGTATTAGGGTAGTGCAAAACTTATTTAGATTCTCAAATGGGAATTATCTTTTCAGCTGCTTGATAGAGGACTGTGCGGCGGCGGCAGAGGAGGGAGAGTAGGGTTCCCCGGTGGAGGCGACAGGCTTGCCTTGCAGGTGGCCCAGCAGGTCTCGGGCCTGCCTTTCTGCAGCGCGTACAAGGAAGCAATCAATTGCCTCAGGGAGGGCGTGGAGTAGGCGCCGTGGGCTTGGAGGCAGTGAAGGCCATCAGGCTGGATCAACCTGACGCGGAATGGCTAAACAGCAGCCAGAGCAGCGGTCAGTGTCTACCAGGCCCGCCGGAAAGGGCTACCCAGCACGGCAGCACGTTTCGCCGGGGCCAGCCTCGGGCAGTGAGGACCCGCCGCAGCCATCTCCCGGCCTGCTCCAGCCCGGTAGGCCCAGCGCACACGGACCTAGAGGTTCCTGAACAGGGTCAGGCCCCAGTGCGTCAGGAAAGTACCGCGGCTGCAGCGCGTCAGCCCCTCCCGCCTGTCCAGCAGCCGCCCCGAGCCGGGCCGCCTCACCTCGCGCGGGCGGCGGGCTCTTCGGGGTCTCGGCCTCTGGGCCGATGGTCTCTCGGCCGCGGCCACGGGCACCACCGTCGCCGCCATCCTCCAGCGTCAGCGTGGTAGCGTCATCACAGCGCGCGCCTGACGGCAAAACAAACCCTCCCGGCTGTCTAGTGGGCGGGACGGAGGCGGGCTCTCCAAAAGCCTGGCCACGCGGTTGGCGGTGCTCCGAGAACTGCCTGCCAATCAACGCCTTTGAGGCGGGGCCAGGCTCTTTGGTGTGTGTCTCGGGGGTGTATGTGTTGGTCCTGGCACCCAGACCTCAGGCTGTCCGAGGAACCCGCGCTACAAACGCGAGGGACGGCTAGAAGTAGGAAGTTCAAGTTTCTGGTGGAGGTGGGGAGAAAGGGTATTTGAAGAGCGAGGTTGGGGATTCAATGAGTTTCAACAGGGATTTCTGGAACTGCACAAAGGATTGACTTAAATTTCATTAACAAAAAAATTTTTTTTTTTTTTTTTGGTGGTACTGGGGTTCCTGGAAACCCTTCTACCTCCGGTTACACTCCCAGACCTATTTTTTTTTTTTTTAAACAGGGTCTCTTAAGCCAGCGAGGCTGGCTTCGAACCAGCGCGATCCTCCTGTCTCCGCCTCCCAAGCCCGGGGATTACAAGCGTGCGCCTCCACGCCCGGCTCAACAAAAAATTTTTTTTTTGTTTTTGTTTGTACTGGGTTGAACCCACTAAGCTACATTCTTAAGCCAGGGCGTGCGTGCGTGCGTGTTACTGGGAACTGAACCCAGGGTATTCTTTTTTTCTTTTTTGTGGTATTGGGGATTGAACCCAGGGGCATTCTGTACTACACCCCCAGCCCTACTTTATTTATTTACTTATTTATTATTATTTTTGCGGTACTGGGGATTGAACTCAGGGACATTTTACCTCTGAGCTAGACTTCCAACCCTATTTGTTTTTTCTTTATTTTGAAAAAGGGTCTCACCAAGTTACGGAGGACCTCACTAAGTAGCTGAGGCTGAACGTGAGCCTGGGATCCTACTGTCTCAGCTTCCCAAGTACTGGAATTATAAGTGTGCACCACTACACCCGGCTTCCTATTTTTTTTCCTGGAAACAAGGTCTAACTAAAGTACAGAAGGCCTACAGAAAGCCTGGCATGGTGGCGCATGCTTGTAATCCCCGCGCTTGGGAGGCTGAGACAGGAGGATCACACAGGTTCAAAGCCAGCCTCAGCTACTTAGTGAGGCTCTCAGCAATTTAGTGAGACCCTGTTTCCAAATAAAATCTAAGATAGGTCTCGGAGTATAGCCCGGAGGTAGAAAGCCTCTGGGTTCCACCCCCAGTACCACCAAAAAAAGGCCTACAGAGTTTGCTGAGGCTGGCAGTGAACCTATGATCCTCTTGTCTCAACTTCCCAAGTTCTGGGATTACATCACTACATCGGGCTCCTTTTTTGTGCTTTGTTTTGTGTTTCCTCCTCTTTCGGCCTCCCAAGTACTAGAATTACATGCACGTACCACCATCCCGGCAAGAGTAACTTTTTTTGTTGTAAATTATTTTTACTTTTGTATCATGAAATTGTGTGATACTGGAACCCAGGGGCATTCTACCTCCAAGCAACACCCCCAGCCCTATTTTTTATTCTTTATTTTGAAAAAGGGTCTGAGTTTCAAAGGACCTTACCAAGTACCTAAGGCTATCTGTGAACTGAGATCCTCCTGTCTCAGCCTCCCAAATGCTGGGATTACAAGTATTTGTCACCATGCCTGGCCCTCAGCCCTGTTTTTTATTCTTTATTGTGAAATAGGGTCAGCCAGGTGTGGTGGTGCACACTTGTAATCCCAGAGCTTGGGAGGCTGAGACAAGGAGGATCACACAGGTTCAAAGCCAGCCTCAGCTACTTAGTGAGGTCCTCAGCAACTTAGTGAGACCCTGTTTCAAATAAAATATAAAATAGGTCTGGGAGTATAGCCCGGAGGTAGAAAAGCCTCTGGGTTCTACCCCCAGTACCACCAAAAAGAAACAAGAAAAGAAAGAAAGAAAGAAAGAAAGAAAGAAAGAAAGAAAGAAAGAAAGGAAGGTAGGTTGGTCTCATTGAGTTGCAAAGGGCCTCACTAAGTAGCTGAGGCTGTCTGCAAACCCAGATCCTCCTGTCTCAGCCTCCCAAATGCTGGGATTACAAGAGTGAACCACCATGCCCGGCTTCTAATGTTATACTTTAATATATATATATATATTTTTTGTGGTACTGGGGATGGAACCCAGAGGCTTTCTACCTCTGGACTATACTCCCAGACCTTTTTATATTTTATTTGGAAACAGGGTCTCACTAGGTTGCTGAAAGCCTCACTAAGTAGCTGAGGCTGGCTTCGAACCCGTGCGATCCTCCTGTCTCAGCCTCCCAAGCGCAGGGATTACAAGCGTGCACCACCACACCCGGCTACTTCAATAATTTAAACCTAAAAAAAAAAAACCACACTAAACCAGGCATGGTGGTGCATGCTTATAATCCCAGCATTTGGGAGACTGAAATCGGAGGCTGAAACTGGAGGATCATGGTTCACAGACAGGGTCTCACTACTTTGCAGCGGGCCTCACTAAGTAGCTTAGGCTGCCAGCAAACCTGCAATCCTCCTTTCTCAGCCTCTCAGATCCTGGGATTACGGTATGCACCACCACATCCAGCAAGCTTCATTTTTTCTTACTTATGTAATGGGTATCATAACCTTGACCTCACAGAGAGTTAAAAATAATAAGAATTCTAGCCAGGCGTGGTGGCGCACGCTTGTAATCCCCGCATCTGGGAGGCTGAGACAGGAGGATTGCATAGGTTCGAAGCCAACCTCAGCTACTTAGGCTCTCAGCAACTTAGCGAGATCCTGTTTCCAAATAAAAAATAAAATAGGTATTTTATTTATGGAGTGTAGCCCAGAAGTAGAAGGCCCCTGGATTCCATCCCCAGTACCACACACAAAAAAAATAATAATAATAAATAGGGCTGGGGGTATAGCTCGGAGGTAGAATGCACCTGGGTTCTATCCCCAGTACCACAAAAAACAAAAACAAAAAAACCACAGACATTCAGAAAATTATTTAACAAATATTTATTGAGCCCTACACAGAAGTGCTGGTCCAGGCTCTGGGAAGGAGCAGGAGGTCCTTATAGTAAAGAGGTATGTTGATGCAGAGGGGACTGGGCCCAGAACATCCAGTCCACAGACTCCCTTCTAAACAATAAGCTACTCCTCACCCACCGAGCTACGAATATGAAACATTATCACCGTAATGCTCTGGTCTGGGCATCTGTTCCCAGGGCCCAGTTTGCTTGGCTATCAGCCCACCCCTGTCCTCTGGCTCTGGGATAAAACAAAGCCCTTAAGCCCCTGGCCAGATAGCAGATTCTTTCCCCCCTCCCTTTTCCCCCTTCTTCATTCCATGGAACAGTAAGGACTTAGGGAGCAAAAAACCAGGGGACAAGTAGGTCACAGCAGAAGGATGGTAATCCCCCAATGACTGGCCAGAGCAGCCAAGTCCCTGCTCTTGGAGGCGGGCTGCTTCTGGCCACCTGCCAAGACTGGCTCTGGGAGACTTTTGGAGTCAGGAGCATCATCACCATCCCTCCCAGTTGTATACCCAGGCTAAGGGGGCTGCCCCAAGATAACACATCCTCTATGCTGGGGTATTCTCAGTCTAACCCCTTGCTGACTGACACATAGTGATTCCAGTGTTGCTGTGGTTATTGTTTCTTTGGTGCTGGAATTTGAACCCAGAGGTATTCTACCTTCAAGCTATATCCCCAGCCCGTTTTATTTTGAAACAGGTACATTGCTGAGACTGGTCTTGAACCTGTGATCCTCCTGTCTCAGCCTCCCCAGTACTTGGATTATAGGCATGGACCACCACACCCAAACTTCTGTTTTTATTTCATATACTTCTCGCGTGAACCTTTAATGCCTAACACCAAGTACTAGAGCAAAGAGGACTCCTGGAAGAGTCTACAGAGGGGAATTCTGACCTGGACCCAGGGAATAACAAGATACTTCCACAAATCATAAGGCAGAAGGAAATCTAAATTTAAAAAGATCTAGACCTAGAGCTGACTTTAATTCAGCTCACTGTCAGGGTTAGGGAGTACGTCCTTAATCAGGTGACACTAAATTATTAGTAGGGGTTCACCAGGAAAACAAAGGGAAGGGAACTTTTTTTTTTTTTTCTTTGCAGTACTGGGGATGGAACTCAGGGGCATTTACCTCTGAGCTACACACCAGCTTTATTTTTTCTCTCTCTCTCTTTCCTTTCTTTCCTCCTTCCTTCCTTCCTTTCTTCTTTCTTTCCTTCTTTCTTTCTTTCTTGTACTGGGGGTAGAACCCAGGGGCTTTTCTACCTCCGGGCTATGCTCCCAGACCTATTTTATGTTTTATTTGGAAAAAGGGTCTAAGTGGCTGAGGCTGGCTTTAAACCTGTGTGATCCTCCTGTCTCAGCCTCCCAAGCTCTGGGATTACAAGCGTGCGCCACCATGCCCGGCTTTTATTTTTATTTATTTATTTATTTACTTATTTATTTTTGCAGTACAGGGGATGAAATCCAGGGGCATTCTAACTCCAAGCTACACCCCCATTCCTATTTTTTTATTCTTTATTTTGAAACAGGGTCTCACTGAGTTGCAAGGGGCCTAAGTAGCTGAGGCTGGCTGTGAACCGTGATCCTCCTGTCTCAGCCTCCCAAATGCTGGGATTGCAAGCATGTGCCACCTTGCCCACCTGGGAAGGGTACTTTGAAAGGCCTGTTTTTCCTTTTGGTCAAAGGGGACAGATCTGGGAGAATTTTTCCCCTGAACTTTCTTTCTCAGGTTCTGAGAAGCTGGGCAATGACTGGTTAATAGAAGTTGGGATGAAAGTCCAGAAGCATTAGGTGTGAAGGTAGAATCAGGGCAGAGAAGGGGAGTTAATTGGGGCCTCTGAGTGAGCCCAATGGATGTTTAGGAAGCATGGGTGATGTAGGTTTCTTGCGTACCTGGATCTCATCATGCCTGCCTGTCCTGGCAGATGACAGTCTCCACACATGGGCTTCAGGGAAAGCCTGCTAAACTCTGGGATCCCGTGGCTCCCTCCTCCTCTGCTGATTACTTTGGATCTCTTTCATAAAGCCTCCTTCACTCCCGCCCATCTTTCTTGTACCATTTATAACTCGGGCATTGCATCTCCTATCATATCCTTCGGAACGCTATCATTTCTCTAAGTCTCCCCTGTCTCCAAGGGCTGGTTAAGTAGACAGCTTCTCTGTGCTGCTATGGAGGGAGTGGGTATGGGAGCAGACAGAACTAGCTTATGTAGGACCTTGTAGATGAAGGAAGGAGATTAATATAGGCATCAGTTTCCTAATTTAGAACTTAGAAGCTGGGTGTGGTGCCACATGCTTGTAATCCCAGTACTTGGGACACTGAGACAGGAGGATCACAAGTTCAAAGTCAGCCACAGGAGCTGGGAGTGGTGGCACATGCTTGTAATCCCAGTAGTGGGAGGCTAAGTCAGGAGCATAGCAAGTTTGTGGCCACCTCCAGCTACTTAGTAAGGCCCTCCACAACTTAGTGAGACACTGTTTCAAAATAAAGAATAAAAAACAGAGCTGGGGGTATAGCTTGGGAATGTCCCTGGGTTCCACCCCTAGTACCAAAAAAAAAAAAAAAAAAAAAAAAAAAAAGTTAGAAAGAATACAATAGGGATAGGGAGTAGCTTGGAGGTAGAATGCCCCTGTATTTCTCCCCCCCCCTCACACACACACACACACACACACACACACACACACACACACACACTCAGGAATTTAGCAAGGCCCTCTCTAACTTAGTGAGACACTGTTTCAAAATAAAAGAATAAAATTGGGCTGGGGTGTAGCTTGGAGGTAGAATGCCCCTGGGTTCCATTTCCAGTAAAACACACACACACACACACACACACACACACACACACACACACACACATTTAAAAAACAATCCAAGTATAGTGAGGCATGCCTGTAATCCCAGCTACTTGGAGTCTGAGGCAATATAATCACAAGTTCAAAGCCAGCCTGGACAACTTAGTGAGACCCTGTTTCAAAATAAACGAGCAAGCCGGGCGTGGTGGCGAATGCCTGTAATCCCCACCCTTGGGAGGCTGAGACAGGAGGATCTCAAGTTTGAAGCCAGCCTCGCTAGTTTACGAGACCCTGTTTCCAAATAAAATATAAAATAGGTCTGGGAGTGTAGTCCAGAGGTAGAAGGGCTTCCATCTCCAGTACCACACACACACACACAAAAGCTAGCTCAGTGTTTACTTAGCATACACAAGGCCCTGGGTTCAACCTACAGTTCCACACACACATATACCTCCTCCCTCCCAAAAGAAAGAAAGAAAGAGAAAGAAAGAAGGAAGGAAAGAAAAGACAGACAGACAAAGAGAAAGAAGAGAATAAAATGGAGAGAGTGGTAATAGCAGTGCCTGGACAAGTCTCAGGGGGATAGCTTGGAATTGGGCTCTCTTTCTCATGCAGATTTTTGCCCTTCGAAAGCACCAGAAAGAACAAGAGCCTCTGCACACACCACACAATCTCATTCCACTGTTTCCAGAAGCCTTCTAGGAATGTTTTGATTCTACACTGCACACCTCTTCTCAAAGAACAAGCTTGTGGAGAACAGAGGCCAGAGGATCCCTTGCTATGAACTCAGTTTCTGCAGCTTCAGATCCTGTCAGGAGCTTGAACTGGGTCCCCTTCCAATGGGCCGTGACCCAGAGGAGGAGGGGACTGATTACAGAGTCTGAGGTAATAGTTCAGTAGAGGGAGGAGTGAGTGAGTCCGTCTGGCTGGAGGCTGAAATGAGCCCGAGGAGGAGGGAGAGTGAGCTGGCTCAGGTGACCCTCCCCCAACCAAGGGCAAACCACCACCTCACCCAGCCACTAGGGGCCAGGATAGGAGGGGCAGGCAGGCCTAGGAACACCCTCGGAACTCCCCTGTCCAACTCCATATGGTCCCCAAGCCAGCCAGTCCAGGAAAGTAGCAAGGGACTGTGCATTCCAGTAGAGCTCAGATCTCCACCAGATCCTTTGGGACCTGTTCGTAATGGAAAGCTCTGTGCTGTCACCGGGGAAATGAATGTTTGTAAGGAAAATGACTGAGTCTCCTGTGGTGGCCCTTGGTTAAGCCCATCCCATGCTGGGGATCAGTTTCTGGGGTCCCAGTGCCCCAGCCAAACAAGCCACAGCTGGGAGAAAGGAAGGAGCTTAGTGCAAATATAAATACCTTTAATGACAGCCGTGAACGCTCCGCAGAGCCCCGACACCCGTGCAGGGTTGGAGGCATGGGCGCTGCTACTTGACCCTCTAGCTAGGCCAGGGACCCCAGGAGGCTGGCGAGCATCAAAGCAGTGGCCAGCAGTGAGGGCACAGGGACCCAGGAGGGTGCAGGCGCTGTTGCCCTCAGTGTCTCCTGGTTGGTCTCTGGGCCAGTGCCACGCTCCCAGACGCGCACTGGGGCACCACACAGAGCATGCAAGTTATCCCGATGCGGGGCCCTGCGAGCTTCTTGCTGTAGAGACTCCCACACGGCAGCAGCCTCCTCTGGGCAGCCCGACAGGACCCGAGAGGCACAGGTGTGGAAATCATTCCAGGACCTGTTAAGGGAATGAGATTGGAGGGTTAAGTGGGGGTGAGGAAGGGGAAGGAAGTTCAGGCCCCGAGGGTAACAAGGATTAGGCCGTTCCTCCCACCTGCCCGCTGCCTCCCAGCTGCTGGTACCTGCAGACAGTCTCCAGTTCGCCTCCACGGCCCATTCCGTCCCCCAAACGAATGAGACACGCCGCGAAGCCCTGGTATATGGTGTCACAACGATTTGGGGCTTCTGTGGCTGCTGCTAAGGGAGGTACAAGAACTGGGGGGTGGGGATGATGAATGGTTGATAGGCTGAGCCAGGCTGTCCCCCAGCTCCTAGGGGCTTGTTTACCTGGGAGTGCTCTAGGGACATGACTCAGCTTGAAAAGGGTGCCCTAGGGAACCGAGGGGCATGTCTGGGGATCACCTGCTTTGACTCCTTTCAAGGCAGGACCCCACTGGGATGCATGTGAGGGGAGGGGGCTATTTGTCCCAGTCCTCCTTTGAGCTTCTGAGGCCCTGGGTGGGGTGAGGATGTTTAAGGTTGAAGGAGTCAGGTCGGGTAGAGTATGGGGGGGCACAGGCAATTGAGACAGTCTCTGGAACTTCCATGAGCTTTGTATGGCCCTCCCAACTCCTCCTCAAAGACAAGTATACCTCAGAAGTGGGCAGACTAGAAAGGGGTCAGGATCCAGGCCAGATCCACAGAGGATCTCAGGGATCCGAGGGCTAGAAGTCCTGTCAGAGATCATGGGTTTCTTTTATAGAAGAAAGACCGCGAAATTCCGAGGTCCTTCCCCCACAACTGAGCCTCCATTCGTGCCTCACTTTCCATCTGTGGTTTCAATGAAGGCATCACACACTTTCCTGGAGCCCTCACAATTCTTCTCCACCCTTGGCCAGGAAAACTGGGCCCCCAGCTCCTACACATGCCCTATACCCAGTCTGGTGAAAGATTAGCGAGAAAGGGTGCGGCCTGGGCCGGTCCAGGACGCCTGCACTCACCAAGTGGCAGCAACAGCAACAGCCTCAGGGTATGGGGCAGCCGCTGACAGGAGCGGTACCCGCAATAGCAGCAGCGGCAGCAGCGCATGGTCCCTGGCTGGGAGCCTAGTGCAGGAGCTCACAGCTTGGAGTGCAGCCCGTCGGCCCAGCCCCCGGAGGAAGGGACTGTGATTGGATGGGAGATGGGGGCGGGACCTGAAACCGACCGGTAGCCCCGCCTCCACTACACAGATTGGCAGAGGAGCAGGGAGGGACAACGGAGAACAGAACCACCCTGAAAGGCACAGGTTGGTGCAGGGCTGGTCCTGTGACCCTTACTTCTGAGTTGGAGGGGAGAACTGAGAAGGGAGGTGAGCAGACAAGAGTGGGTACCCAGAACCAGGGATGGGTTAACTTACACTTCCCCAAAGAGAAGAGTGGAGGCACTTATCAGCCATACCAAAGACACACCAAAACCATACACATACCATTTTATTCCAAAAGCATTTAATTGAATTTCTCAATGTTTTTCAAAAACAAAAAGATCCAAATGAGAGGTAAAAAGGAACATGGAAAATTCAACTCAAGTGGTGTCACAATCTTGGGGTCATGCTCCAGGCATAGCAGAACCCAAGAAGGCACAATACCTGCTATGGGCCCCACCTAACTTTGCAGGCTACCACAATCTGTAGACCACGGCCAGTGCAACCTGCCTCCCAGCCCCCAAACACCTGAGGTGGATGCCTGAGCAGGTAAACATCAGACATTACCCCACCTCGGCCCATGCCTGTCTGTTGGCCTTCAGTGCCACCCTTACCCCTGCCCAAGGCAGGCTTAGCTGCTAGGGGAGACTGGGGGTCACAAGGCCATGCAGCATTAGGCTGAGACGCCGGGCTGCTTTGCCAAGTGAGTTGTGCGGCTCAGCCTGCAGGAACTGGAAGAGTTTCTGGCGCACCTGGGCCATGACAGAGCCCATGTGGTCGCGAGTGATGGGGTCACTGTGGTCCAGGTGCATCACAGCCTCTTCCAGGTAGCTAGAAATGAGGGGAAAAACACAGGCTAAAGATGAATGCCAACAGATGGGAGTGCCCCCTAGTGGCACTGACGCCTAGAGGGATTGGTGGCAAGGGAAGTAGCCAAGTCTCAGATGGGTGAGGGTAGAGAGGACAGGGAGAAAATAAGGGAGTCAGGCAAGAGTGAGTGCCTCTGCTTTGAAACGCTCCCTACCTCCCGCTTATCTCCTGACTCCCACTCACCTGAGCTTGAGGTCAGTTCGAGTGCCAAGGTCAGATGCCAGCTGCTGGATGAGGGAAAGTAGCACGGGCTGGGAGAGTGGGCAGGGTGGCTGCCCAAAAACCTGGGCTGGGTCCACAGTTTCACACACATACAGCACCAGGTTCAGGTCAGCAGCTGTCAGTGCCTGGGGGCAGAACAGGGCAGCAGTATTTATAGCTAGTGTCAGGATGGAATGCCTGCTTGTCTGTGTATGACCTGAGGGAGGAAGACCACAGTGTGGGGTGCTGAGGGATCCAGAGGGGGATATCCAAGAACCCAGAGAGAATTTTAGAGCTGTACTGTTACCTAGAGAGTTAAGAGATCAGGCCAGGCATGTTGACTCATACTTGTAATCTCAATACTTGGGAGGCTGAGACAGGAGGATTACAGGTTTGTGGTCAGCTACTTAGTGAGGCCCTCTGCAACTCAGTGAGACTCTATTTCAAAATTAACAACAACAACAAAATAGGGCTGGGGATGTAGCTCGACGGTAGAATGTTCAACCCCTATTTCCATTAAAAAAAAAAAAAAGCCGGGCGTGGTGGCGCACGCTTGTAATCCCCGTGCTTGGGAGGCTGAGACAGGAGGATCACGCAGGTTCGAAGCCAGCCTCAGCTACTGAGTGAGGCTCTCAGCAACTTAGTGAGACCCTGTTTCCAAATAAAAATATAAAAAAATAGATCTAGGAGTAAAGCCCGGAGTTAGAAAGCCTCTGGGTTCCCCCAGTACCACCAAGAAGAAAAAAAAAAAAAAAGAAAAAAAAAGGGTGTATTCATTTCGAGTCACCCCCCCATGCCATGTTGGCATGGGGCTGTATTTCTATTTTCTGTATTTCTATCTTTCTAATAAATTTTTTTAAATCTTCAAAAATAAAATAAAATAAAATAGGAGACAGGCATGGTGGTGCATGTCTGTAATCTCAGTACTTGGGAGGCTGAGACAGGAGGATCACAGGTTCACAGCCAGCCTCAGCTATTTAGTGAGGCCCTCCGCAACTCAGCGAGACCTTGTTTCAAAATAAAGAATAAAATAGGGCTGGGGGTGTAGCTCAGAGGTAGAATTCCCCTAGTGTCAATCCCCAGCAACTCAAAAAAAAAAAAGTTTCCTGAGAAAGGTGGTAGTGAGACAAGGTGGGCTGAAGTTAAAAAAGGTCTGGGAAGAGAAAGTAACACAGGCAACTCTCTGGAGGCAAAAGAGAACCAAGAAGAGTCTGTAAGACAGCCCAGAACCTGGTGGGGAGTGTAATATATGTCGTGCAGGCCTTGTCAGGAGACACCTAATACTTCTTAGGGCTGAAAGCACTCCTACCTGCTGGAAGGCCTGATTGAGGTGGCCCTGCTGCAGCAGCTGCAGGATATGGGCTTGCTGGGCTTGGCAGTCGAGGTGGGCAGAGGGGACAGGTGTGCCAGCAGCTGAGCGCATGGCCTGCATGATGCTGGAGGTGACAGTAGCCTGCTGTTCCTTAAGTGCCACGCTCACCTCACCCTTAACAATGCGCTGTACCTGTGCTAAAATTGATTCCTGCAGGCTGCAAAGGAAAGTGAGGCGGTGGGTGGGCAGGAAGCCCAGTCTGGCCTATCTCAAACCCACCACCATGCTCCAGGTACCCCTTACACACCTGCCCACAGCCACATGCAGCTGGTGCTGCACCTCAGCCCGAACACTGCTAGATACAGTGGCTGCCATCTGCTCAGTGGCACTCTGCAGTGTGCTGACCAGGCCCCGAAGCTGGGCCAGCACAGGCTCTCTGGCCTCCTGCTCCCGTGCTTTCCGGCTCTTCATGTGGCTCTCTAGCTGCTGCAAGTCTGGGAGGTGACCACGGGGACTGTAAGAAGGATGGCAGATGAGAAGAGGACAGCCCCTCCTACCTAGGGTCATATGACCCCACTCACATTCTTGTGTGCCCAGCCGGAAGCTATCATTGATCTGCTGGAACATGGCCTGGCAGCTCTTCTCGAAGGCTGGCAGCACCACACTCTGGAAGGCTTCACGGTAGGCAGCCTGCATTGGCCCCTGTAATGTGTCTGCAGCTGCTCGGGCGATGGCATCTGTCAAGTTCTGAGGTAGAGGGAGGAATCAAATTGAAAGCCTGAGCACAACCTATCCTGCCTAGCCACCACCCCCACCTTGGGCCCAACAGCACCTTGGACTTGAGCATCTTGGAGATGTTCTCTTTCATGCTGCCCTCCACAGCTGTGAGCTTGGTAGCCACTGAGTTACTCAGCTGGCCTGCCACAGGCTCCAGACTCCTGGAGACACCTGGGATAGAGGAGGAAGAGAAGGATGGAATCAGGAGAAGCAGCCTCACAAGTACCCCTATTCCCACCTGGCCCACTTAAAAGATGTCACCATATAAAACTCACACGGAGGAACTGTTTTCTTGATCTCATCCCGTATGCTGCGCTCCAGCCGCCCAGCCACGGCTGAAGACAGTGCCTGGGACAGCTGTTGTGTCAACTGCTCCTGCAGCTGTCCACCCCGCTGCTGCCCCTCAGCCAGAGCGCGCTCCAGACGCCGCTCTGCATCGTAGCTAAGGAATAGGCCTAGAGCATACTCCACACCCCTTCTGAGACCAAGAATTCTGCCTCTGCCTCTATACCATGCGGTGCTACTACCCACAAGGATACGTTCCTCCTCGTGCCGGGTCTCAAGGGCACGTTCTACGTGGCCCGTGACAGTGCTCTGCAGGCCTTCGAGTTGGGTGCACAGACGCTGCAGCAGCTCCTCTTGGCTGTGTCGGAGCTCTGCCAGCTCTCTCTGTTGCTGCCATATTAGTGCTGGCCAGTCCTCAGGGGGCTCTGCCACCTGCTATAGTACTGACAGTCACATGATGCCTGACTCACCCATCTCTACCCACCAGACCAAGGAATGGCCCAAGCCCCTCCCACTCTCGCAGGGTAAAAAGGTACCTGATCACTTACCTGGTGCTCTGTGAGCCGGGATCCCACGGTTGAGTCCCTGTCATAGGCAAGAAGTACCTCAGGCTACATCACACAGTCTGGAGACCACCCCTTTACCTGGCCCATTCCAGAATCCCCCCTTACCCATCATCCTTCTTGCTTTTCCTCTTGAGCTTGGGTGAAGTCCGAGGGGATCCCTTGGTCTTCCAGTCCTTGGCAGGCAGTCGGGGAGTGGGAATTTTGGTGCCAAAGCTTCCTGAGGCAGAGGCAAGACTGGCCACCTCATCGTCATGATCACTATAGGAAGGGGAGAAGTAAAGTAAGCACCTGCCCACCTCCTAGCCATCCTTTGTGGAGAAACAGTATATGGTGGCCCACCTTTGCTCAGCACTGGTGTCCTGGCTATCATGTTGCTGTAGTAGATGGTAAGGTGGTCGATGGAAGGCCAGGCTTTTGTGCTTTTCCTGGAGGCCATTCCTGGGGCTGAGGGGACAGGTAGACTCAGAGATGGATGATTCTATCAGAGGTCCCTCCCACCAGTGCACTTTCCACATTTTAAGCTTCTCACCTCTCTGCAAGGGTGCTACAGGTCTCACGAGTAATGTCAGGGGCTGTAGGCCAGACTTGACTGTCAGGGGTGGCAGCCTCCTGGGTCAAGGCTGCCTCCAAGAGGGATGGGGTGCTATGCCGATCCACATCTCCAGGGCCTCCATCCAGGCCAAGCTGGGGACCAAGCTCTGGCCCTGGCCGGGGCCGTGGGGACAGTAGGTGTAGTGCTGAAGCAGCTGAGGCCATACTGTCTGGTTCAAGACCCTCAGGAGCAGAGGAGATAAAGCCACGGGACAGGGCCTCAGATGCGATCTCAGGGATGTCTTGGGACAGGGCAGTGGAAGCTGAAGAGATAACATCTGGGGAGCGGGTGCGACTGGGGGAAGCTTGGGGTAGCCCCAGAGGCTCCACTTCCTGCAGCTCCAGGGTCAATGCAGAGGAAGCAGTAGATACCTGAGGTGGGCAAAAGATGGGGCTTAAGTGACAGGAGGGGGTTAAGTGACAGGAGGTAGAGGGGCATGGAGACAAAGTGCATCAGTAGTGATGAGATGGGACAGCAGGGAAAAGATATGCATGTCAAAAACAAGGCCTCAAGCCGGGCGTGGTGGCACACGCTTGTAATCCCCGCACTTGGGAGGCTGAGACAGGAGGATCGCGCAGGTTTGAAGCCAGCCTCAGCTGGCTTAAGAGACCCTGTTTCCAAATAAAATATAAAATAGGTCTGGGAGTGTAGCCCGGAGGTAGAAAGCCCCTGGGTTCCATCCCCAGTACCACCAAAGAAAGAAAAAAAAAAAAAAACAAGGCCTCAGCTAGAGAGAGGAGGAAGGAATGGAAAGGCTGAAGAGATGCCCTCCAGGAAATATGGAAGGCTGAAATGACCTCTGGGAGATAAGGAGCACCTTAGGCACAGCAGGGTCAGCAGAAAACATACGTGGGAGGAGAGTGCCACCAACCTTCCTGGCAGTCATCCACCAGCTACCCAGCACCACACACATACACACACATGTGCACACACCTGCCCAGGCCCTTTGGAAGTCAATTTGTCAGTTGGGCCAGGAAGGAGGCTGGGCAGGAGACTGCGTGGGCTTGCTTGCAGGCTGCTACTGTTGCTCATTGTCAAACTGCCATCCAGCTGCAGCTTGGGGCTCAAGGTCAGCTCCTCTGGTGGCCTGGTGGGAGGAAGGCTGATGCATCAGCACAGAGCTTGGTATCACTTGGCACCAGCCCCTGCCATTCCCCAACTCCAATTTTTATCTTACCTGGGCAAGGAGGGGTCCACAGCTGAGACACTACTTACAGCAGACACAGCTGTAAGAGAGCTGCTACTGCTGCTGCTGCTGCTGCTGCCGCTACTGCTGCCGCTACTGCTCGGGGATGCAGTGATCTGGGGAGATATAAAGAATGAGCATGTGGCCTGTGCACAAGGCATGCCCAGGTGCCCCACTATGGGGTAGCTACCTGCTGCAGGGAGGCAGTGGGTGTCATGAAGGCATCGGGTGTCATCAACTTGGGCTTGGTCTCACTGCTCAAGCTGAGAAAGTCAGCGGGTGCAGGCAGCTCCACCATGCGGCGCAGGTCAGGCTGGGAGCCAGGAGTGGCTGACCCCAGGCTCTCAGAGCCCAGTTCAGGCCGAGACTCTCCAAAGGCTGTGGGGAAAGCTGCCACTTGAGTCCGATCTCAGACCCTGGTCAGTCCAACTTGTTTCCCTCTCACCCCTCCCTCACTCACCAAAGTCCTCATGGGCAGTGTGAGTGGAAAGCGGGGCCACCACATCAGGGTTCAGCTGTGGCTGAAAGCGGATCTGTACATCTTGCAGTGCCCTGCAGGAAGAGAAGAGAAGTGAGTGCTCAACAGGGCGAGGGTCAGCGGAGGAGGAAGGGACACAGGCAGGGCCCAGGGGGCCCTCACCAGATACTCACTTTGTATGTACACAAAAGAGCTTGATGAGCACACCAGCTGCAGACTCTATGGCACCAGCTCCGTGGGAACCCTCTGAAAGGACAGTGTAGATGATTAAGCTCCGCATAGGCTCTTGCCTCAGTATCCCCCACTTAACTTACCAATATACAGCCCTGACCCTGGGGAAGCTCACCAGCCCCCAGGCTGTCATTCTCCTCCTCAGCAGGCAGCACCTCAGTGTGCCGCAGCCGGCAGCGACTCACAACTTGGATGCCAAAGCTTAACACAGGGTGGGTGAGCAGGAACTCTGAGATAGAGCTAAAGTAGGCACGGCCCTCCTCCTGGTTCTGCAGCAGCTCCATCACATAGAGGACCTGCACAGATGGCACACTCTTACCTGAGCTCAGAGGCTGTGAGGCCTCCTCAGCTCCCTAAAGACAATGGCTCTGCCCAAGGTGCCCTCATAACAGCCTACCTTCCGTTGCACATCACTGAGAATCAGGTATTCTGCTGAGAGGTCCAAGCAAACCTTGAGGCTAGGGGGAACACTCACTGAGCTGAAGATATCTGGGGAGAAGCTAGGAAGCCAGGAAGCAGGTTTAAATGAGACTTAAGAATTCAAAGAAGCCATATCCCCACCCTGCCACCCCTATTTGATCTCCTAGCCCCTGCCTACCGAATGGTCTGTAGGCAGGTCCAGGACACTGTGCACCACATCTTCAGCTCCCGATTTTGGTCAGCGCCAGTAATGAGGAACCTCCAGAAAGGGACCCTGCAAAGCAACAAGGCACTAAGTGTTGGTGAGCCCCCAGGTGGGAGCTCATGGTCCAGCCCACCACCTGCTTGCCGGCCCACTCACTCACTCAGGGTCCTGTTTCTTATGGTTGTCACAGAACAGGAGGCAGGAAAGAGGCCGCCCATCATGAGGCTTCCACTCGTGCAGACACCTATAGGCAGACAGGTGAGGGGCCTGAGTGAGTGATCTGGTCCCCTTCTTGTGAATATCCTGGTCCCTCAGGCCTTGCCTTACCTTGGCTCATCCTGCCCCTCAATGTAGATCTGCCAGAACTTGACATAGCCATCATGACTTGCAGTAGCCAGGACAGTCCCATCAGGAGAGAGAGCTCCTTCACTTAGGCACTGGGAAGAACCCAAAGAGCTTTGCTACCTGACTAGAGGTGGAAATGAGCCTTTCCCAGATTAAGATGAAGCAAGCTGGGCTGACCCCCAGGGGACTCACAATTTGTATGACTGACTGAATGAATGGGGGCTACAGAGATCAAACCTGTAGGGTGCAACTAGGTCAAGAGTGTGTTCCACAGGCAAGGACCACTTTGTGCTCAGAGTCCCCAGAGGCAGAATGCCAGTTAAACTGCCTGGGTAGCTGTGGACATGGGGAACAGATGAGGGGATAAAGAAGAGAGAGGGCAGGAAGGCAGTCAGCTGCAGGCCTACCGTGCTGTGGCCTTTTACCACAATGAACCCCTGCTTGATTTGGCTGACATCCACAGGCCAGGTGCTGTGGCTGGAGCGAAGCATGTCCAGGTCCCACACCTCAGCCTGGAGAGACAAGGAGGCGAGCATTCAGCCCATGCACACAACAGGGCCGCTCTGTCACCTCCTGCACCACGCCTGGCCCCTCACCCGGTCTTCATGCAGCAAGGCCACTGTTGGGCTGCTCTCCTCGCAGCAGTCCTCGCTTTCCTCTGGGATGAAGGGGCACCAGATGATCCTTCGGAAGTGGTTCAGTGGTGTGCCCTCTGGCTGCTGAATATGGACTAAGATCTCTTCTCTGAGCAGGGTGTTAAGGGCTAGACAGATGAATGATGAAGGGTGTCGAGCAGCCCCAGCTCCACCCACTCTTCTTCAGGCCCCATGCCTGGGAATGGATACTGAATTTTGCCATTAATCAGAGCCAAGCGCCACACGAACAAGTTGCCTGCCTCATCCAGGCAGGCCAGCTGCGGAGAATTGAGGTGTGCAAAGGCCAGATCAGCCACGCTGCCTGTGAAGCCCTTGAGCAGGGTCCGCTCTGAAGTGCTGACACTGATCACGCGTACCATCGCTGAGCCGTTGTTGGCAGCTGGAATCAGAGCAGGGGGCCATGAGCAAGCATCCAGGCCTACGCAGCAGCACTAAAGCTGTCCTTGCCTGCCTCACTGCCACCACCATAATCTCAAGCTTGGTTTTTATCTGCCCAGGTGCCCCAGGCCTGGCAGAGATTAGGTAGGGTAGCTTGGACAAGTCTTCCATTGTATACCTTAGGTCTGAGTGGCCTAAGTAGCCCAACAGTAGATCTGATTCTCTGGGACTTCTAGCACAACACTTCCTCCTCCCCCCTACCCCTACTCACCCCGAATGGCATAGGCCAAGAAGGAGTTAGACACAGCAATCAGATTGCCATAGTAGTACTTCTGCTCCCAGTCATACTTGGCGACAGGCTGGATTTTCACCTGAGAAACCAGAGGGAAAAGATCAAAAAAGCTGAAGGCTTGAAGTAGTTTCCTCAGAGCCTAGGTAATCCCAACAACTCTGGGGATGGAGAGGACACAGGTGCAAGCCCAGCTATTCATGAAAATCTCCTGGGCCAGATTTCCACAAAGGCTTGGCAGACAATTCTGGCTCCCTGAAATAGAGGCACACTGTTAACGGGGTCCCCCTAGGAACTGACTGCACGAGGGAGAAAGGAATAGCTAGGCACCCCCACACACACACTATACATGCCACAGCATTCTGGAACCTACCTTGTTGCTCCCCCGTGCCTTGCTAGAAATGCTAGAGTCACTACTGGCCACGATTTCCACCTCCTTGGCCAAAATTCCAATGCAGGTAGAGCTGTCATCTCCAGAAAGGCAGCTGAGGGGAGGAGTGCACAAATCTCATCTCTTTTTTACCCAAAGGCTCAATGGCGGGGTTAGGAGGAGGAGAGCTCACAGCTACCTGGTGAAGATTTCTAGTTCTAGATGCACAGCTTTGCCTGGTTGACTCTTTCCAGACCCACAGCTCCTCTGGCTCACCCCCTCCTTGGAAATAAGCCTACTTCCATTCTATACCAGGCCCCAGGTCAAGCCCTTAGCATGTCCTCACCTCCCATCCTAGGATATTGGAGCTCAGTGTGGTTAAATGCTCTGCCCCAGGTCCTAGGGAGTTGGGGGGAGGGTGGCAGCAAAGGCTGCTGGCCCCTCTTGCCCCCTCACCTCATGCCTTCAGATGTCCCTCAAACACCATCAACATCATTGCCATCTTCAGATACTCACATGACCTGCTTTTCCTGCAGGCTAATTGGTGGCA
The DNA here is from genome assembly GCF_963383645.1 of Muscardinus avellanarius. NCBI lineage: Eukaryota > Metazoa > Chordata > Mammalia > Rodentia > Gliridae > Muscardinus > Muscardinus avellanarius. The sequence continues at coordinate 18,291,258 of NC_137796.1, forward strand.
TGGTCCGTACACCAGTCTTGCTTGCTGCAGTACCATCACCTGAGCAGAGAGGGTCTGGGACCAGGAGACCATTGAGGTCCCCATTGTAGGCACTGGATGGCCGCTGGCTCTCTGCACTGGGGCCTGAAGACAGAGAACCACACTGACAAGGTTGTTTCACCTGACCATTAGCCTCTCTTCCTACAAAGCTTCCTTCCAGACCATGAGGTACTCTAGTAACACTTAACTGAGTAGGGCATCTCTATGGGGAGGCCTCTTAGTTCATCTTTCATTTTTTGTGGTATGGGGATTGAACCCAGAGGCATTCTACCTTTGAACTATACTCCCAGACTGATTTTATTTCTTATTTGAAAACAGAGTCTCGCTGGTTGACAAGTCTCACTACTCTCTGAGGCTGCTGTCCTTGAACCTGCGATTCCCGTCTCAGACTCCCTCCCAAGCTTTGGGATCATAAGTGTGCACTACCATGCCCGGCTCTTATTTCATCTTTCATTCCATAAACATTGATAAATGCCAGAACCAAGGATGAGCAGAAAGTTCTTATACCTGGGGGAGAGATACAAGTCATCAAAGTTCCTCTGATGAGACTTGAAGGTATAGCTCAGTGGTAGCCTGCCTATCTATAGCACGTGTGAGGCCCTAGGTTTGATCCCCAACACCACAAGAAAGAAAGAAAGAAAGAAAGAAAGAAAGAAAGAAAGAAAGAAAGAAAGAAAGAAAGAAAGAAAGAGGGTCTGAGGCTAGGTAATACTCAGGCCCGGGTCAGCAAAGAAAAACTCTGTATATTTAAGGGAGGCAAGCCAGGCATGGTGGCGCACACTTGTAATCCCAGTACTTGGGAGGCTGAGAAAGGAGGATCTGGGTTCGCGGCCAGCCTCAGCCACCTAGCAAGACACTCCCAACTTAGTGAGACCCTGTTTCAAAATGAAAATAAAAATCGAAGCTGGCCAGGTGTGGTGGTACATGTTTGTAATCCCAGCATTCGGGAGGCTGAGACAGAAGGATCTGGGTTTGCGAACAGCCTCAGCTATTCAGTGAAGCCCTTTGGGTTCCATAAAAAAAAAAAAAAAGAAAAGAATAGCTGGGCATGGTGGCACACACTTGTAATCCTAGCATTTGGGAGGCTGAGACAGGAGGATCGCAGTTTGTGGACAGCTTCAGCAACTACTTAATGAGGCCCTTTGCAAATCAGTAAGACCCTGTTTCAAAATAAAAAATAATCCAGGCGTGGTGACACATGATTGTAAAACCTGCACTTGGGAGGCTAAGACAGGAGGATCGCACAGGTTTAAAGCCCGCCTCAGATGCTTTGTGAGGCTCTCAGCAACTTAGTGAGACCCTGTTTCCAAATAAAGTATAAAATAGGTCTCAGAGGCTGGGCGTGGTGGTGCACGCTTGTAATCCCCGCACTTGGGAGGCAGAGAAAGGAGGATCGCGCAGGTTCGAAGCCAGCCTTGCTGGCTTAAGAGACCATTTCCAAATAAAATATTAAAAAAAAAATAATAGGTCTGGGAGTATAGCCCGGCGGTAGAAGGGTTCCATCCCTAGTACCACCAAAAAATTAAAATAAAATAAAATAGGTCTGAGAGTATAGCTCGGAGGTAGAAGGCCTCTGGGTCCCACCCCTAGTACCACCAAAAATAAATAATAATAATAATAATAATAATAATAATAATAAATAAAAAACAGGGCTGCAGGTGTAGCTCAGAAGTAGAATGCCCCTGGGTTTCATTCCCATTACCAATAAATAAGTAAGTAAATAAATAAATAAAATTGGGCTGGGAGTGTAGCTCGGAGGTAGAATGCCTTTGGGTTCAATCTCTAGCACCACACACACACACACAAGAAAAAAAAAGAAGTTATGCAGCTGAGTGGGGGGGGGGTGATACAGGAGGATTGCAGGTTCGAGGTCAGTGTCAACTACTCAGTGAGACCCCCTGTCTCAAAATATAGGATCAGAAATAGGGCTGGTAGTATAGCTTAGAGGTAGACTATATCTGGGTTCAATCCCAGTACCTAAAAAAAAAAAGGGAGGGAGGGAGAGAGAGAGAGAGAGAGAGAGAGAAAGAGAGAGAGAAAGAGAGAAAGAGAAGGCATGCTAGACATGGTGGCACCCTATGCTTGTAATCCCAGTACTTGGGAGGTTGAAAGAGGAGGATTGTAAGTCCGCAGCCACCCTTAGCAATTTACCAAGGCCCTCCATAAGTTAATAAAACCCTATTTCAAAATAAAACTATAAAATAGAGCTAAGGCTTGAGCCTAGAGGCATTCTACCTCTAGGTAGGCATTCTACCTCTAGGCTCAATCCTCAGTACCACACACACACAGAGAGAGGGCACCATCACAGTCACTGTAGTCACAACATACAAACATGGGAAGAATGGGGGGCAAGGCTGTAGAGGCCTTGGGTTTGATGCTGAAGTGCTCAGACGTTCTCTCTGGGCAATGACAGTCACACACATACACAGAAATTTTGAGGTGTTGGCAATCAACCCAGGGCTTTGCATATGCTAGGCAAGCACTCTACTACTGAAATATATGCTCTGCCCCACAAAAGTTTTTTTGTTTATTTTGGTGGTATAAGAGACTAGACCCAGAGGTGTCTACCTCTGAACTTATTTTGAGACACGGTCTCATTAGTTGCTGAGGGCCTCGATAAATTGCTAAATCTGTCTTCAAACTTAAGATCTTATCTCAGATTCCTAAGAACTAGGATTATGAGTATGCACAACTATGTCCAACTCCACAGAAGTTTTAAAGGAGAAGGCGACATGCCAATTCTAGCCAATGAGTGACTGCTCGAAGGCAGCATAAAGAATCGTTCAGAATCTGGGTGAGAAATACCAAGGCTTACACCAAAGTAGTGTCTGGATTTGGGCTCCTAAGGCATTAAAAGACACAAATATGTGCAAGTAAGAAAGAAAGGGCTCTAGCTGGGCATGGTGGTGCACCCTTGTAATCCCAGTACTTGGAAGGCTGAGACTGGAGAATCGCTGGTTTGCAAACAACCTCAGCTGCTTAGTGAGACCCTGTTTCAAAATAAGGGATAGGGCATGAATAGGGCGTGGTGGCGCACACTTGTAATCCCAGCATTTGGGAGGCTGAGATAGGAGGATCACAGTTCATAGACAGCCTCAGCTACTTAGGTCCTCCGCAACTTAGTGAGACCCTGTTTCAAAATAAAGAATAAAAAATAGGGCAGGGGGTGTAGCTCGGAGGTAGAATGCCCCTGGCTTCTATCCCCAGACCTGCAAAAAAATCAAATGCCCATCAATAAACCATGAAGTTATGAGAAAAGCCTCTAGGCCACTTCAATAGGGTTAGAGCCACCTTAACTGTCAAGGATAAGGTGACCACTCTACCTTCTAGCAGCCTGCCAAAAGGATAAACAAGCAGCAGGCCTAGGCCGTATATGATTGGTCACGCCAACCTCTACCAATCTCTCTGGAGTGAATCTGCTCAGAGAAATGATGGGCCTACCAGGCACAAGCCACATTCACGAGTAAAGGGAGCACATACTCCAGGTATGAGGCAAAGGGCCCAGTGATCTCAGACAGCAGATGGATTTTCTGAGTATGTGTTACCTAAATCCACCCGCAGTGAGTACCAATGCCTACTTTTCTATAAAGCAGCCAGTCTGGGCCTCTCAGCAGGTGTAAAAACAAGAAATAATTAAGGAGACATCAATATTCGGCTGTGGCCTCTGCAAAACTACACCACCATCATCAGCCACTCCTTCAACCACTACAACTTTTCATAGATCTCTTGATCTGCCCAGAAACTCTTTTGCCTTCACATATGTTATTTCCTCTCTGTAATACATGGCTTCTACATAGGTGCCTTTCCTAACACCCAAGCTCCTGTTCATATTATAAAACCTAGCTTCTCTGAGACCTCCACTATGCATCTCCAGCTCTCCAGTACCCCTCGCCCACAACCCATTCCCATCACAGTACCAAAACAATTCTCTTTTACAGTGACAGTATTTCAACACTGTTAGCTGTGTCCTGGGGGCTCCTGGCCCAGAAGAGCATTTCTGAGTTATCACTGGGAGCTCAAGTGAAATTTGAATCAATACGAACAAATCAGGATTGCAGATGTTTGAAACCTAATTCAATCAGGGCCGTGCAGTCTGTGATTTGCCTTCATCAAAGAACACAGAATTGGGGCTGGCCACCTTCCGCCAGAAAAATGAGTTTCAGAGCAACAGCAGGCCTGGTCTGCATTCCAGAAGTAAGAGCATGTTGCAGAGGGGGACCAGAAGCTCTTCAGCACACAGCTTGCTTAACTCTAGGCCCAGATCTCTGAACCATGGCGAAAGGATAGGGCCGCTGGGCCAGTCCCAGGAACACTAGTCTTTGCGGCCAGAAACCGAAGGGGGCCTGTAAGGATTCAGAAAAGTGGCTTCACCTTCAGCGAAAACGCTGAAGGACGAGGCAGAACCGTCTGGCGCCGGGATGGGGAGGGGTCACAGCCAGGGGTCTGAGCTATTCTCGAGGTACGCTCGGGATCTATGACGCGACCTGGTCCGCCCTCGCCAGCCGCGAGGGTCACGAGCGAGTCTTAAGAGACCTGCGGGGTTCTGGGGCGGCTCAGACCCACGCCGCCCGCCTGTCCGCCTGCCAAGGGCCAATCCCCGCTACCGCACTCACCCCCCGCAGGCCGGTCCAGTTTGAGGATGTCCCGCAGGTGCTGCGTGGCGTCCTCGATGTCGATGCTCGTGCAGGAGGCCATGGGCCCAGCCGCTGGCGCTCTGCCCGCACGGCGTTCGTTCGCTCCGTGGCCGCCGCGCACCGCCCAGCCTCGCCCAGCCTCTCCCAGGAAGACAGCGGGACGCTGGGGCACTACACTCAGTCCACCCGCAGATCGTAAACGGCCGCCGGTGCCGCGTCCCTGAGCCCCGCCAACCCCACCAACCGCCTCCACTTCCGGCCCCCACGAGCCTCTGCTCCCGGAACCTGAAAGGGCTGGAGAAGAAAGGTTCCGGGCTAGTGGTGAATGCCTTCCTTACCTGGACCAGTTCCCCTTCACAGCCCGGTCTGTGATTGTGGTGTCCGGAGGGGGAGGGGGAGGGAGTTCTAAAAATCTGAGGCAGAGCCAAAGTCCATGTACAGTGCCGGGCTGCCAAAGCCCTGTTCGTGCCAGGAGATCCTGCCCAGTTTCTGCCCACTCTATGATGATGAATTCTACAGTCCTAGGACTGGATTAACTTGGCCCCCAGGCTGGAGCTCCTCAGACACCCAGTGTACACTAAGTTGGTAGAAGCCTATATCCCTTTTGAGAAACGGGTTGGAATAACCCAAGGCCCCCGCGAGGTCTTAAGGCTCAGGAATCACTGGGGAGGGGAGATGTTCCCACCACAAAGGTCAGCCCTTGTTTTCTCCTGTTTCCCAGTATCCCCTTGTCCCGTCTGGCACCCTCCACTTAGGAAAAAAGAAAACATCATTTACAAACACCTCTTTATTGCAGACATTTCAGGCACAGGTACATGGAAGCTGTATTGCAGATTTTATACAGGGTGGTTTAAGAGGCAGCAGGCATCTACCTCCCCCCACCCCCACTCCCCCAATCACAGTAGCTTGAGATAAGTCCCACTGAAATCTGAGTATGCTGTCCCCTCAAACAGCATCATCCACCCCTATGCCCAGCATAGCCAGGAAACCTGAAGGGTCTGAGGAAATCCTTACCCTACCCCAATAGTGGGGAAGAAAGGAATGCTTTTACATGTCAGTCTGAGCTGGGGTACCCTCACCAATCCTAAGACCTCTTGGCAGTATTTGCCCAAATTCTGGGTTTGGTACTAGCCTGAAGTTAATATTTTGCTATTAGATTTATGCCACCCAGAAGCCTCTGGACTAAATTTGTACTGGGCAAAGCATTGTCCCAAAACATAGAAGAAACTGCCCTAACAGTTGAGACTTCCTGGAATTTGAAGATAGGTGGAGTATATGAGGAAGGAAATAGAGGGAGGCCTGGAAATGCTCTGAAGAGATCTGAAAACTCTTAGAGCATGAATAACCCATGCTCAGACTGACTTCCACTGTTCCCTACCTATATTCAACCTAATGGGACCTAGCTCTGTGGGCAATGATATCCCAAGCAGGCAACAGCATCTGGGCTACCTCTTTCTTGGCTTGGGGGGTACTCATGGTTATGACCTCAACCCTTCTGGGGATTGAACAGGCCCTTTGTTAATTTTGCTGAGACCTCAGCCGAGAGTGCTTGAAACTGGTGGGCCATGTTTGCCAAGGCCTCTTCAGTTGCAATAGGATTCAGGGCCATCTCCCCTACTACTAGAGCCCTGAATTTACCCAGGTTTCAAAACTGACCAAAGAGGCCTCAGTACAAGGGAAGCTTGCAGCAAGACCTAAGTTCTCCCTGTCTGCTTTCCCAAAGCTGGGAAGAACTCTGGCCCAGAGGGCTTGAAAGAAGTTATCTGGGAGTGTGCTTCAGCCAGTTTTCTCCTTGCAGTAAGCACTGCTGAGTTGGGGCAGAGGTGAGAGAGTAAGACATGAGAGAGATAATGGGGCAGGGTAATTATTGATGCCCAGTCAACTATTAAACTAATTAAAACAATTTAAACTGTTAAGAAAATTTTCGTGGTTTTATTGTATCATGAGGCATTGAAACATCTGAACAAATCAATATCTGGGCGGTGAGGCAGCTGCTTTCTCCTTCACTTCTTTGGGTTACTAGAGCAACTTGTCAGTAGATTAAAAAAAAAAAAAAAAAAAAGACAACCTTTTGCATTACTTAAGTCTTTCCAAGGCATGCGCTGGTACAACACAAACTTCTCCTGTCAGATGCAACTAGTCTAGTGTCCAAACATCATGCACAACAGTTTAGTGACAGCAGCGCACTGCGCCCACTCCCACCGTGGCCCTGCTCGTTTGTGCATGACATTTGGAGCATCTGCAGGAGCGTGATAGTATCGGGAAGAGGAGGGAGGAGGAAACAGCATGAGTGCCTGGCCAGGAGGAGGTCAGCCGAAGTTGTGCAGGGCAAGCCTGAACATGTCATTGGTGCAAACCCAAGCATCGTTGATATTCTTTAATAGAAACATCTGGTGAAACCCCATAATAGGATCTTCATCAGCCTGTGAGAAGAGAGAAAATGATTCAGTTAGGGAGCCAAGAAATAGGAAGAAAGTGCTAGGGGAATTAGGCAGAAAATATGGACTTTAGGATCAAGCTCTAAAGTCCTGTACTCAAATAAATCCCAGAAAGCTAAAGGGTACTTGTGTATGTGAATTGATAAACGTACAGAGCAGCTAGGTGTGGTGGCGCACGATTGTAATCCTAGTACTTGGGAGGCTGAGACAGGAGGATCACGATTTGTGGCCAGCCTCAGCCACTTAGAGTGAGGCCCTTTGCAACTCACTGAGAGTTTCAAAATAAAAACTAAAAAAATAGAGCTGGGCGTGGTGGCGCACGCAGCATTCAGGAGGCTGAAACCGGAGGCTCATGGTACGCGGACAGCCTCAGCTACTTAGTGAGGGCCTCCGCAATTTAGTGAGACCCTGTTTCAAAATAAAGAATTAAAAAAATAGGGCAGGGAATGTGGCTCAGAGGTCAAATGGCCCTGGGTTCCATCCCCACACCCACCAAAAAAAAAAAAAAAAGGGCTGGGGGTATAGCTCAGAGAAAATGCTCCTGGGTTCTATCCCCAGTAAAACACACACACACACACACACACACACACACACACACACACACACTACAAAGCACTTCGCTGGGCACACAGAGGCCAACAGATGGCAGCACACACCACTGTGTGCACTTAAAATGTTTCAGGCCAGCCTTAGCAATTTAGTGAGACCTCATTTTAAAATTAAGGGCAAGCTGAGTATGGTGGCTCATGTCTGTAATCCAGTACTTGGGATGCTAAGACAGGAGGATCGCAGGTTTGCAGACAGCTTCAGCTACTTAGGCCCTTCACAACTTAGTGAGACTCTGTTTCAAAATAAAGAATGAGCCGGTGTGGTGGCACACACTTGTGATCCCAGCATTCGGGAGGCTGAGAACAGAAGATTGAGGCTCACAGACAGCCTCAGGTGCATAGTGAGGCCCTCTGCAACTTAGCGAGACCCTGTTTCATAATAAAGAATAAAAGCCGGGAGTGGTGGTGCACACTTGTAATCCCAGCATTCAGGAGGCTGAGATCAGAGGATCTCCATAACTTAATGAGACTGTTTCCAAACAAAATATAAAATAGGTCTAGGAGTATAGCCTGGAGGTAGAAAGTCCCTGGGTTCCACCCCCAGTACCAAAAAAAATAAAATAAAATAAAAAAATAAAGTAGCTGGGCTTTGTGGCACATGCTTGTAATCCCTTAATCCCAGTACTTGGGAGGCTGACACAGGAGGATCACAGGTTTGCAGACAGCCTCAGCAACTTAGCGAAACCCTGTTTCAAATAAAAAATAAAAGCTGGGAGTGCGCATGCTTGTAATCCCAGCATTTGGGAGGCCGAGACAGGAGGATTGCGGTTCATAGACTGCCTCAACTATTTAGTGAGACCCTTTGCCACTCAGTGAGACCCTGTTTCAAAATAAAGAATAAAATATAGGGCTGGGGTGTAGCTTGGAGGTAGAATGCCCCGAGATTCATCCCCAACACCGCAAAAGTAAAATAAAACAAATAAAAAAGGCCACCACACTCAGATTTTGGTGTGGTACTGGGAATTGAATCCAGGGATAGTCTATCTGTGAGCTATACCCCCACCCCTAATTGTGTGTGTGTGTGTGTGTGTGTGTGTGTGTGTGTGTGTGTGTGTGTGTTTGTTACTGGGGACTGAATCCAGAGGCATATTACCTTTGAGCTACATCCCCAATTCCTTTTCTTTTTTGAAACTGGATCTTGCAAGGTTGCAGAGAGTATCACTACATTGCTGAGGCTGTCCTTGAACCTGTGATCCTCTTATCTCAGCCTCCCAAGTACTGGTATTACAGGCATATGTCATCACACCCAGCTCTTGTCCTATTTTATTTTGACACAAGGTCTCACTAAGTTATTGTGTGCTGGCATTGAACCTGAGGTCCTTCTGTCTCAGCCTCCTAAATATTGGGATTGTAGATGTGTACTTCTGTGTCCAGCTCTTTTGTCCCTTTCCATAAAGGCTCTAGAACAATGTCTCCATTAGAACTTTCCAATCATGGAATTATTCTGTACCTTGTTCTCCACTAGGAACCCACACATGACTAACCATGTGCACTTAAAATATGCCTAGGACAACTGAAGAACTAAATTTAATTTTATTTAAATTTATATAATCTAAAGGTTGCAGGATTGGGGATGTAGTTTGATGGCAGAGCACTTGCTTTGCTTGTGAGGCTCTGGGTTCCACCCCCTGGATCATTAAAAAAAAAAAAAAAAAAAAGCCAGGCATGATAGTGCATACCTATAATCCCAGTACTTGGGAGGCTAAGACAGAAGAATGGCAGGTTTCAGGCCAGCCTCAGTAACTTAATGAGGCCTTTGGCAATTCCGTGAAACTATTTAAAAAGGCGGGGGGAGGTAGCTCAAAAGTATAATGCCCCTAGACTCAATCCCCAGTACAAACACACACACACACAACCAGCCACACATGGCTTACAGCTACTGTATTAAACTTTGGGGGCCCCTTTACAAGCAGGTCAAATCCATAGAGAAGGCAGGGGTCCTGGGCTCTGTTCAGCTCACCCACTCTTTGCCAGTACTATAGCAGCACTACTACCTTGAGCTGGCCCACAACCATGCTTATGATGCAGCTATCTGGCGTGGGCTGATGGTCCTGCGCCGTGATGCTGTGCTGGATTTTCTGGAACGGAAGGCTCTGCAGGGGAAAGAGCAGGCAGTAGGCTGAGACTAGAAAGGGCAAGGAAGGAGCGGCCCAACCCCAGCCCTGGCTTCTACTTACAGACAACTTCTCCACAATGGCAGCTTTCCCCTGGAACTGCTGTCCTTCCCACGTAAGGCATGATGCATCAATCTGAAAAATGTACAGGAAAAAACCCAAGGATAGGCCGCAGGCATAAAGGCTATCTCTACAGCCCTTAGAAGGCCCTAGAAGAAACGGGTCACAACTCCTGAGAAAATGAGTCCACAACTCAAGTTTCTCTGTAAACAGAGGGATTAGGGATAGTTCCCGAAGTTTACACTATCAACAACTTTTCTTTTTTCTCTTTCTCTCGCTCTTTTTTATTTTTGCAGTACTAGGAATGGAACCCAGGGACATTTTACCTCCAAGCTACACACCCAGCCCTATTTTTTAGTCTTTATTTTGAAACAGGGTCTCTCTGACTTGCAAAGGGCCTCACTAAGTAGCTGAGGTTGTCTGAGAACTGTGATCCTCTTGTCTCAGCCTCCCGAATGCTGAGACATGCTAATGCTGACAAATGCACAACCATGCCCAACTATTTTCATTTTTTGTGGTACAGGGGATTGACCTTGGGGATGTTCTACCTGAGCTATACCCCATTCATTCATTCATTCATTCATTCATTTAGCAGTACTGGGGATGGAATCCAGGGGCATTCTACCTCTGAGCTACATCCCCAGCTCTATTTTTTACTCTTATTTTTAGAAGGAGAGTCTCACTGAGTTGCAAAGGGCCTAAGTTGCAAAGGGCCTAAGTAGTAGCTGGGGCTGTCCGCAAACTGCAATCCTCCTGTCTCAGCCTCTCAAATGCTGGGATTAGAAGCGTGCACCACAAGGCCTGGCTTGCTTCCTTATTTATTTGTTTGTTTGTGTGTGGGAACTGGCTCTCGGTTCAATCTTCAATACCACAAAAATAATATCAAAGCTGGTATGGTGATACATGCTTACAATCATACCTCCTATGGAGGCTCAGGAAGGAGGGCTGTTAGAAATTTGAGGCCTCCCTGGGCAACTTAGCATGACCCTAAAACTTAGGGGGGAAAAAAGGGTTGGGGATATAGTTCAGGGGTAAAATATTCTCGGGTTCAATCCTTAGTACTGATGGGAAACACACACACACACACACACACACTCTCTCTCTCTTAAAAAAGGTAAATAACTTGAAAAAAATCCACACATTCATTACCATTTACAGTGTGATGGGTGAGTTCTACTATGGCTCTTTTGGGTGCCCTTCTGAGTACGGGTGGGATTAGGGAGAGAGACTGACATAGTTTCCCAAGGCCTAGTGTGGAACCCTCCCTAACACCAACAGAAAAATTCACAAATATGACCCACTCCCTCAAACTCCTCCTTTCCTTTTATTCCTTCCTTCCTTCTTTTTTTGGAACTAAATGTTGAACCCAGGTGCATTCTACCTCCAAGATGCACACCCACAGCCCTATTTGTGTGTGTGTGTGTGTGTGTGTGTGTGTGTGTGTGTGTGTTACTAGGAATGGAACCCAGGGGCATTCTACCTCCAAACTACACCCCCAGCCCTATTTTTTATTCTTTATTTTGAAACAGGGTCTCACTGAGTTGCTTAGGACCTCACTAAGTAGCTGAGGCCGTCCTTGAACTGCAATCCTCCTGTTTCAGCCTCCCAAATGCTGGGATGACAAGCGTGTGCCACCACGCCTGGCTTCCCTAAATTTTATTCTTTATTTTGAAACAGGATCTCATTAAGTTGTAGAAGCCTCACTAAGTAGCTGAGGCTGGCCAAGAACCTGTGATCCTCCAGTCTGTCTCCTAAGTACTGGGATTACAAGTGTGCGCCACCATGTCTGGTTCTTATTTTTTCTTTTGAAACAGGTTCTTGCTAAACTGCTGAGGGTCTTGGTAAATTGTGGAGGCTGTCTTCAAACCTGCAAACTTCCTGTCTCAGCCTCCCATGTACTGGGATCATAGGTGAGCACCACCATGTCCAACTCTTCCCTTTCTTCAGGGGCAGAATTCAAAAGGGCTTCCAGTAATGTTAGGCAATTTAATTTTCTGAGTCTCAGTTTCCTAATCTTCAAAGGGGAAATGTCTTGAGCATGATGAAACCATATATAGAAAATGATCTTTTATGACCGTAACTCTCTTCTCTATGAAAGCCCTACATTTCCCTTGTGTGGGGATTCTGGGAATTGAACAAGAGACATTCTACCTCTGAGCTACATTTCCAGACCAATTTTATTTCTTGTTTGGAAAGAGAGTTCACTAGGTTACTACATTGCTGAGACTGTCCTTGAACCTGTGATCATACAGTCTCAGATTCCCAAATACAACAATTATAAGTGTGTGCCACCATGCTGGGCTTCAGGCCTACTTTTTTTTTTATTTAAATTTTTACTTTATTTAAAAAAATTTTTCCCTGTGGTATTAGGGGTTAAACGCAAGGGCATTCTAACTCTGAGCTATACCTCCAGCCCGATTTTCCTCCAACCTCTGATCCTCCTGTCTCAGCCTCCCAAATGCACACCCTACTATCTATCATTGTCTCTTAATTAAAGTAGCCTGAGCCAGGTATGGTGGCACACAGATTGTATTCCCAGTACTTGAGAGGCTAAGACAGGAAGGTCCATGTACCTGGCCAGCCTCAGCTACTTAGTGACACCATCTGCAACTTAGTAAGACCCTGTTTCAAAATAAAGAATAAAAAATTGGGATGGGAGTGTAGCTTGAAGGTAGAATGCCCCTGGGTTCCATCCCCAGCACCACAAAAATAAAAGAGAGAGAGAGAGAGAGAGAGAGAGAGAGAGAGAGAGAGAAGAGAAGAGAAGAGAAGAGAAGAGAAGAGAAGAGAAGAGAAGAGAAGAGGGACAATGAGATAGGGGCTCGCAGGGCATGGTGGCACACACTTGTAATCCCAGCATTTGGGAGGCTGAGACAGGAGGATCCACGGTTAGGGGTGAGACTCAACTTCTTAGTGAGGCCCTCTGCAACTCAGTAAGACACTGTTTCTTTTCTTTACTTTTCTTTTCTTTTTTGGTGGTACTGGGAGTGGAACCCAGAGGCTTCCTACTTCCGGGCTATACTCCCAGCCCTATTTTATATTTTATTTGGAAACAGGGTCTCACTAGGTTGCTGAGGCTGGCTTTGAACATGTGCGATCCTCTTGTCTCAGCCTTCCAAGCACGGGGATTACAAGCGTGCACCACCACACCCGGCTTAGACCCTGTTTCAAAAAAAAGTCAGGCATGATGGTACACGCGGTTCACAGACAGCCTCAGGTACTTAGTGAGGCCCTCTGCAACTCAGTGAGACCTGGTTTCAAAATAAAGAATAAAAAATAGGGCAGGGGGTATGGCTCAGAAGTCCAATGCCCCTGAGTTCCATCCCCAGACCTACAAAGAAAGAAAGAAAGAAAGAAGGAAAGAAAGAAAGAGAGAAAGAAAGAAAGAAAGGTTAAAAATACAGCAGGGGGTGTGGCTCGGAGGTTCAATGCCCCTGAGTTCCATCCCCAGATCTGCAAAGAAAGAAAGAATAAAAATAGGGCGGGGGTATAGCTCAGCCGTTGAATGCCACTGGGTTCCATCCTCAGACTCACACACACACACACACACACACACACACACAAAAAAAAAAAAAAAAAAAAAAAAAAAAAAAACCTAGGTTTGGGGATGTCACTCGGAGATAAAATGCCCCTGGATTCCATCCCCAGTATTTCAAAAACAAAACAAAATAAAATAAAAAATAATTAAAAAAATAAAAGAAAGAAGCCAGGCATGGTGGCGCACACTTGTAATCCCAGCATTTGAGAGGCTGAGACAAAGGATCATGGTTCATCGACAGCCTCAGCTACTTAGTGAGGCCCTCTGCAACTCAGTGAGACCTGGTTTCAAAATAAAGAATAAAAAATAGGGCAGGGGATGTAGCTCAGAGACAGAATGCCCCTGGGTTCCATCCCCAGACCCGCAAAAAAAAAAAAAAAAAAAAAAAAAAAGAAGAGCTGGGGCTATAGCTCGAAGGTAGAATGCCTCTACGTTCAGTTCCCAGTTCCAAGTTGGGCGTGGTGGTGCACGTTTGTAATCCCAGTCCTTGGGAGGCTGAGACAGGAGGATCGCGCAGGTTCGAAGCCAGCCTCAGCTACTGAGTGAGACTCTCAGCAACTCAGTGAGACCCTGCTTCCAAATAAAGTATAAAAAATAGGAAAATAGGTCTGGGAGTATAGCCCGGAGGTAGAAAGCCCCTTTCCACCCCAGTACCACCAAAAAAAATTTTTTAAATTAAAAAATAAAATAAAAATAAATAAATGTCAGTCAATTCCCAGTTCCACAAAAATAAAAAATAAAAAATTAATATTTGTACTGAAGATGCTCATGGGCTGGGTTCTCCAAAGAATACCATGTGCCTCTGCTATCCAATTTGGAACAGAGGCATTCTCAGGACCTGTACCTAGTAAGGTGCTGGTCACACGAAATGGTAAGCCCAGAACTCCCTGTCCAGATACCATATACCAACTCTTGTGGAAGATGACAGAAATGCACAGAGCAGAGCTGGGCGTGGTAGCGAGCGCACGCTTATAATCCCAGCATTCGGTAGACTGAGACAGGAGGATTGCAGTTTGCAGACAGCCTCAGCTAGTTAGTGAGGCCCTCTGCAACTTAGTGAGACCCTGTTTCAAAATAAAAAATAAAAAATAGGGCTGGTAGTGTAGCTCAGAGGTAGGCTGTCCCTGGGTTCCATCCCTAGTACCGCAAAAAAAAAAAAAGTATGAACCAAGCCAGACTTGGCACCATCCTCTAAACAGAAGTGCAGTTAGAGAGGCTTAGGTAGGCCAACAAGGGCTGTGAAAACTTGTAAGGTGGACACCACGACCCAAGATCTGAAGACTTACATAAATTGCGCCTAGTTGGGTTCTGTCATTATCAAATAACTGGTAGTAATGTTGAATGAAGCTGGATCCAATCTGCTCCCAAATTGGCTTGTCTCCCATTCTGGAGCGTCACCCGGTGTCACTGAGACCTGCGAGACCAGTGAGACAGAGAAGAAAGCATTGGTACCACAGGAGCACTGGGCATTCAGCCACTGACCTCTGTCCTCCTCTGGCCTTCTTGCACAAAGTCCATTGCTGAAGCTATTGGGTCTGGTAGGAGTCCCTTCTCCAGCTGGAGCAATGCTGAGAGCTAAGAGGAAGACTCAGTCTTTCCCTTTTTGTTTTGTGGTACTTGGGATTGAACTCAGGGACATTCTATCTCTAATCCAAATCCCTATTGCTATTTGAAAAAAAATTTGAGCCGGGTTTGTAATCCCAGCATTTGGGAGGCTGAGACTGGAGGATTGTGGTTCACGGACAGCCTCAGCTACTTAGTGAGGCCCTCTGCAACTTAGTGAGACCCTGTTTCAAAATAAACAATAAAAAAATTGGGCAGGGGGTGTAGCTCGGAGGTCAAATGCCTCTGGGTTCCATCCCCAGACCCGCAAAAAAAAATAATAATAATGATAAATATGGTGGCACACACTTATAATCCTAGCATTCAGGAGGCTGAGACTGGAGGATCGTGGTTCGTGGACAGCCTCCACTACTTAGTGAGGCCCTCTAGAACTTAATGAGACCCTGTTTCAAAATAAAGAACAAAAATAGGGCAGGGGGTGTAGCTTGAAGGTAGACTGCTCCTGGGTTCCATCCCCAGACCTGCAAAATAAATAAATAAATAAATAAATAGAAATAAGGAATAAAAAATACAGCTGAAGGTGGAGCTCAGAGGGTTCAATGCCCCTAGTACTGCAAAAAAATAAAAAAATAAATCCCATGTACTGGGATTCCAGGTGTGCATGACAGCTCTGGCTTAGCCCTCCCTATACGGTGCTCTCAATTGATGAGACAGAATGGTGCCATGGTTGTGGAGCACACATGATGGGTGTTGAGGGAGAAGGCAGGAAAAAGAAAACAACCAGAGCAAGTCCTACAAAGCGCAGTAAGTGTGGGGCCTTGAAGGAGCTACACACTTGCCCCAGCTTCCTATATTTTCATTTAGTCCTCTCAACAACCTGTAAGGCCAGAGTTATGGCTATCGTCCCACTTCTTTTTTGTGGTGTTGAAAATTGAACACGAGCGTTCTACATCTGAGTTACACCACCAGCCCTATTTTTTGTCTTGAAACAGGGTCTAAGTTGCTGAGGACCTTGCTAAATTACTGAGGCTGGCTACGAACCTGTGATCCTCTTGTCTCAGCCACCCAAGTAACTGAGATTAGAAGTACGTGCCTTTTATGTGTAAGTGGTGCTGGGGATTGAATCCAGGTCATTCTATCTCTGATCCACTTCAGTCTTTATTTTTTATTTTATTTTTTGCAGTACTGGGGATGGAACCCAGGGGCATTCTATCTCCAAGCTATACCCCAGCCCTATTTTTTATTCCTTATTTTGAAACAGGGTCTCGCTAAGTTGCAAATGGCCTCATTAAATAGCTGGCCACGAACCCAGATCCTCCCAAATGCTGAGATTACAAGCATGTGCCACCATTCCCAGCCAGTCTTTATATTTGGAAACAGGGTCTTGCTAGGTTGCTGAGAGCCTTGCTAAATTGGCTGAGGCTGGCTTAGCATCGTCAATCCTCCTGTCTCAGCCTCCCAAGTACAGGGATTATAGGAAGGCCCAGCTACTCTTCATACTTCAAAAACCAGAAAGCTCTGTATCTGGAGTTTTTTTTTTTTTTTTTTTTTTTTTGGTGGGGGGAAATATATGGTATTGAACCCAGGGGCATTCTATCTATGAGCTACACCCCTAGCCCTTCTTTTTTTTTTTTTTTTGGTAGTACTAGGGATTGAACCCAGAGGCATTCCCTGAGCTATATACCCACGGCCCTATTTTTTTTACTCTTTATTTTGTTACAGGGTCTCACTAAGTTGTGGAGGGCCTCTCTTAAGTAGATGGGGCTGGCCATGAACCTGCCATCCTCCTGTCTCAGCCTCTCAAGTACTGGGCTTACAAGCATGCGTCACCACACCTGAGCTTCCAGCCCTTCTTTTTAACTTTTTTTTTTTTTAATGAACTGGAGATTGAACCCAGGGGCATTCTACCTCAGAGCTACACCCCCAGCCCTATTTTTTATTCCTTATTTTGAAATAAAGTCTAAGTTGTTTTTTTTGTTTGTTTGTTTTTTGTTTTTGACGGTACTGGGGATGGAACCCAGGGGCCTTCTACCTGTGAGTCTTCCCTTTCTTTTCTTTTCTTTTTTTTTCTTTTTGGTGGTAGATAGAACCCAGGGGCATTCTACCTTTGAGCGATACCCCAGCCATATTTTATTTATTTTGAAATAGGGTCTCACTAAATTGCGGAGGGCCTCACTACGTTGCTGAGGCTATTCTCAAATCTGCAGCTCTCCCGTCTCAGCTTCCCAAGTAGTGGGATTAAAGGCCTGTGCCACTACAACTGGCTGGATAGTTTCTATTGCAGATTTTAAGTCTCAACACTGTCCTAGGACTTCTCTGGCAAGTGGAAGAAGACCTAGTAAGAGCAGGGGGGTGATGGCTCCTTAAGGCTGGATTTCTGGAAAAAAATCCAGCAAGTGAGCAGGGTGTGTGGTACAAGCCTATAATGCCAGTACCTGAGAGGCTGAGTACCTGGAAGAGGGCAGGTTCGAAGCCAGCCTCTGTAATGAAGTGAGACCCTGTTTAAAAAAAAAGAAGGAGGTTGCCAGGCATGGTGGCGCACGCTTGTAATCCCCGCGCTTAGGAGGCGGAGACAGGAGGATCGCGCAGGTTTGAAGCCAGCTGTGCTGGCTTAAAAGACCCTGTTTCCAAATTTAAAAAAAAAAAAAAAAAAAAAAAAATGGGAATGTAGCCCGGAGGTAGAAGGGCTTCCAGGAACCCCAGTACCACCACCAAAAAAAAAAAAAAAAAAAAAAAAAAAGAAAAGAAGAAGAAGAGGAGGAGAATTATTAAACTGGGTGTGGTGACGCATGATTGTAATCCCAGTATTTAGTAGGCTGAGACAGGAGGATCAAAGGTTTGAAGTCAGTCTCAGGAACATAGTGATGCCCTAAACAACTCAGACCTGGTAACAAAATAAAATAAGCCAGGCCTGGTGGTGGATGCTTGTAATCTCAGTACTTGGGAGGCTGGAACAGGAGGACCCAGCCTCAGCTACTTAGTGAGACCCGGTTTCAAAATCAAGAATAAAAAATTGGGCTAGGGGCAGAGTTTGTAGGTAGAATGCCCCTAGGTTCAATTCCAGGTACAAAAAAAGGAGGCTGGAGTGTAGCTCAAAGGCAGAATGCCCCTGGGTTCAATCCCCACCATTAGCAAAACATAAAACAGGGTCTCAGCTGGGCAAGGTGGTACATGCTTGGAATCTCAGTACTTGGAATACTAAGACAGGAGGACTACAGGTTCGCAGCCAGCCTCAGCTACTTAATGAACCCCTCCACAATTTAGTGAGACCCTGTTTCAAAATAAAGAATAAAATTAGGGCTGGGGGTGTAGCTCTGACGTAGAATGCCCTTGGGGGGTTCAATCCTCAGTATTGCAAAAGTAAAAAAAAAAATAAAACGGGATTTCACTAAGTT
Organism: Muscardinus avellanarius; assembly: GCF_963383645.1. Lineage (NCBI taxonomy): Eukaryota > Metazoa > Chordata > Mammalia > Rodentia > Gliridae > Muscardinus > Muscardinus avellanarius. Next base: position 18,309,647 of record NC_137796.1, read on the forward strand.
GCTGAGGCTGCCCTCAAACCTATGATCCTCCTTCTATCTTAGCCTCCTAGGTACTAGGATTACAGGTGATAGCCCTGCCCAGCTTGTTACTCCCTTAAAGGAGGAAATTGACATCTCTGAGGTTATGTGATTCTGCACTGGGCCCTTTTTGGAGCATCTGTTCTTTGATGAGGCAGACTTGTCTTCACTTCAGAGCTGAGTACTTGAGTTCAGCAAATCAGAATAACAGATGAGGGGTGCGGGGAGGGAAATAAATACTATTGGGCTCTGAGCTAAAGCAGTGAGGTGAGCTTGATCCCAGCAAGACAACCATGAGCAGTGATAAAGTCTGATGCTACTCACTACCCTCAAGAAACTTTCCTCAGCCTCTTCTGTAAAATGGGGATCCTAACCCTCATGTTACCCAGTGGTTGCGAACCTCCAGAAAAGGAAATTAGTAAAGCCCTCGCTCAATATGGTAAATACTAGCTGATTCCTGTCCCTGTGATCTCACCACCCAAGGCCACAGGAGCTAGCAGCGAGGGACTGTGACAACACGGCCAATCCCCAAGCCTGTGACCAATACTTCATCCAATGAGGAACCAGGAAGCTAAGCCAGCTTTATTTTAGGTCCTCTAGGAGGTCGTGGATCTAAAAATAGAAGCTTAGTGCTGAGATGACTAAGAAATGTCCAGGGGAAGTCTAAAACAAGCTCAGAAAGCTTGGATCCGGCCACGCCTGCACACAGAACAGAAGGCGTGTCCCAGTCCACACCCTGCCAAGACACAAATAAACAAATAGGAGAAGCACAGGGCCCATGTTTAGTCAAGGTGCTGTATTGTCACTTTTCCAAAGGGTCAGAGTATGGCTTACTCAAACACAAACTTGGAATACCTGAGACAGAGCATATCTTACCCTTCCACCAGTAGTATTCACAGTGCTTAGAGATACATGTGCCCCACCCCAGAGGACACCCCAGGGTGCTTGTCCAGTCCTTGAGAGCTCTGGGAAAGGGGTAAAGCTGCAGGAATGAATGAAGACCATCTCGCCTAAGATTGGTCAGCTCTTAGGGAAGGTCCTAGAAAAGGAGTATGCTAATCAGAAGAAATAACACTAACAGGTGTCCAAGAGCATGTAAACAGAGGGCAGCAATCTAGGGAGCCCAGGATAGAGGCCAAGGGAACTAAAGTTGGAAGCTGATCCAAAGTAAGTGCTGCCTCATGGCTAGAGAGGAGAAGTATGGTGTGTGTGTGTGTGTGTGTGTGTGTGTGTGTGTGTGTGGTCTGTTGCGGATGGAACCCAGAAGCATTCTAAATTCGATTTTTACTCCCAGCCTTTTTTATTCTGTGTCTGGAAACAGGGTTTTGCTAAATTGCTGAGACTTGCTTTAAATTTGTGATCTTCCAGTGCCAGCTTCCCAAGTTCAGGGATTACAAGAGTGTGCTTTTACCCGGGCATGGTGGCGCATGCTTGTAATCCCAGCATTTGGGAAGCTGACACTGGAGGATAGCGGTTCGCGGCCCTCTGCAACTTAGTGAGACCCTGTTTCAAAATAAAGAATAAAAAATAGGGCAGACCCGCAAAAAAAAAATAAAAAATAAAAAATGAGTGTACTTTTTTTTTCTTGGGGGGGTGGAGGTCCTGGGGTTGGAACCCAGGGGCATTCTACCTCCAAGATATGCCCCAGGCCTATTTTTTTTTTTTTTTTGGGTAGTACTGGGGATGGAACCCTTCTTCTTTCTACCTCCGCACTACACTCCCAGACCTATTTTATATTTTTTTTTAATTTGGAAACATGGTCTCTTAAGTCAGCAGGCCTGGCTTCGAACCTGCACGATCCTCAAGTCTCTGCCTCCCAAGCACAGGGATTACAAGCATGTGCTACCATGCCTGGCTGCCCCAGCCCTATTTTTATTTATTTTGAAACAGGGCCTCACCAAGTCCTCCTCCTGTCTCAGCCTCCCAAGTACTGGGATTACAAGCCTGTGCCACCACGCCCGGATCCAGCCCTTTCTTTCTTTTCTTTTTTTTTTTTTTCATATTTTATTCCCAGAATACATGGTAAATATTCATTCATTCAACAAATGTCTACTGAGTTTATACGACCTGCCATTCTCTCCTTCACTTGTTTTTACTGAGCTCGGATCCAGCCCTTTCTTTTGGTACTAGGGCTCAAACCCAGGGACATTCTACTTCTAAGCTATACTCCCAGTAGCTTTTTCTGTAGTACTGGTAATCGAACCCAAAGGCATTCTACCTCCAAGCTAACCCTATCCCTATTTCATTTTTTTGTTTTTGTGTATTGGGGATAAACCCAGGGGGGGGGGGCTTCTACCTCTAGTCTACACTCCCAGACCTATTTTTATTTCTTATTTGCAAACAGGGTCTAGTTAGGTTGCTGAAAGTCTCCCTAAATTGCCGAGGCTGGCTTCAAATCTACTATCCTCCTGTCTCAGCCCTCAAGTACAGAGATTATACAAGAGAGTGCCACTGCACCCAGCTTTTTATTTACTATGAGCTACACCCCCAACCCTATATTTTGTGTGTGTGTGGTACTGGGGATTGAAACCAAAGGCATTCTACCTACAGGCTATACCCACCAGCCCTATTTCTTATTTTTTATTTTGAAACAAGGCCTCACTACATAGCTGAGGCTGGCCACGAATCTGCAATCCTCCTGTCTCAGCCTCCCAATTAATGAGACTACAAGTGTCCACCACCACGCCCGGCTATTTTTATTTTTAAAACCAGTCCAGCTAGGTTAATACAAGTGTAACTACTCGCTCAGGTTGTCCTAGAACCTGTCAATCTCCTGTCCCAGTCCTAAAGGACTGGGATTAGAGGCATGTGACACACCTGGCTTTATCTTGTAATTTTGAAAAAGTGCCTTGTTATCCTCATACTGAGATTCTCCTGTCTCAGTGTCCCAGGTACTGGAATCTTTTTTTTTTTTTTTTTTGGGGGGGATGGCACTGGGGATTGAGGCAAGGGCATTCTATTTCTGAGCCCTTAGCCCTCTTTTATTTATTTATTTTTATTTACTATTTTTTGTTTTGGTGGTACTGGGGGTAGAACCCAGGGGCTTTTCTACCTCCAGGATATATACTCCCAGACCTATTTTACACTTTATTTGGAAACAGGGTCTCACTAAGTTGTTGAGAGCCTAAGTAGCTGAGGCTGGCTTCGAACCTGTGTGATCCTCCTATCTCAGCCTCCCAAGTGCTGGGACCTCTTTTATTTTGAAACAGGGTCTAAGTTGCTGAGGCTGATCTTGAACCTGCTATAGGCATTTGCCACCATGCCCTTCTCCTTTTTTTCTTCTTCTTTTTTGGTACTGGGAATTGAACCCAGGGGCTCTCAGCTACACTCCCAGCCCTACTTTTATTTATTTATTTATTTGTGTTTATTATTGCATAACTGGGGGTTGAACCCAGGGGCATACTACCTCTGAACTAAACCTCCAACCCTATTTTTTATTCTTTATTTTAAAGCAGGGTTTCACTAAGTTGCAGAGGGCCTCACTAAGTACCTGAGGCTGGCCACAAACCTGGGCCACCACACCCGGCTCTAATTTTTGTTTTTGAAATAGGGTCTTCATAGGTTGATAAGTCTCACTACTTGCTGAGGCTAGCTTTGAACCTGCAATCCTATCAGCCTCCTAAGTACTGGAGGCCTAAGGCCTCCATCACAATACCCAGCTTCCTTTTTCATTATTATTTTGAAAGAGTGTCTTACTAAATTTCTGGGGCTGGCTTCCAACCTGCAATTCTCCTGTCTCAGCCTTCTATGAGGCTTGTGCCAATATACCTGGCTATTAATGGTGTGACAACTTCCTAATATAAAAAATAAAATAAGCCAGGCATGGTGGCGCACACTTGTAATCCCAGTATTTGGGAGGACAAGACAGGAGGATTGTAGATTCGCAGACAGCCTCAGCTACCTAGTGAGGCCCTCTACAACTTAGTGAGACTCTGTTTCAAAATAAAAGAACAAGGCCGGGCATGGTCTTGCACGCTTATAATCCTGGCGCTTGGGAGACGGAGACAGGAGGATCGCGCAGGTTCAAAGCCAGTCTGGCTGACTTAGGAGACCGTTTCCAAATAAAAAAATATTTTAAAAAAAGAGGTCTCATTAGGCAACAGAAAAACTTTATCTTCAAATTTTAGGTGTTTCCAAGGACAAAACACACAACAGTGTCCAGATGAGAATTCTCCTTTTTACCAACATTAGCTGTATAAATGTACAAGGAACTTTATGTATATTTGTTCCAAATATCCTGTGAGTCAATACCCATGTCAAAGATGAGCAAAATGACACTCATGGAGGTTCAGAAACTCACTCAAGGTCAGCAGCTGACAGGTCACAGAATTGGACTAAGTGGGTTCCAGAGCCAGGACTGCCAATGACAACTTGGGTCTGGAGATAAAAACCAAACACACTACATCAGTAAGAGTTCAGCTCTCTCAGAGAAGGACAAGGCTGGTCTAAAGGAGCTTCCACCTCCAAACAAAAGATTTTCACATCAAAGTCTAGGAGTGAGCCAGGCCTAGTGGTCCATGCTTGTAATCCAAGTACTTGGGAGGCTGAGACAGGAAAATCACAGGTTGGCCAACAGCTTCAGCTTAATAAGGCACTCTGCAACTTGGTGAGACCCTGTTTCAAAATAAATAAAATAGGGCTGGGGGTATGGCTCGGAGGTAGAATGCTGCCAGGTTCAATCCCCAGTACTACAAAAAACCCGCTAAGGGTATAGCTCTTGCCGGGCAGACACAAAGCCCAGGGTAGGATAGCCAGCACTGTGGGTACAAACATGTGTAAGCACATACAAACACAAGATGCTCACATCAAACCCACAAATCCAAACAGAAGGCATTGTTTCAGTGGAGGATGATTTTATACTTTTCTAGACTACAAAGTCACAACCTCTTCTATTATCTCAACAAAGGAGCCAGATGCTGGCCTAGCCTAGGACTGAAAGGAGGGCAGCTGCACCACTAAAGCCATTCTGACATGCAGAAAGATAATTACATGCATGTTTGAAGGCCCATTACCAAGAGCCCTGAGGAATTCCAATGTGTCAAGTCTGTAGTGGGGGCCTTAAAACTGGTCACTAGTCAGAAACAATTCTCCCACCTCTACTTGGGCCATGTCCTATACACAGCCCTAAAGTGGAGTCTGGGAAGAAACCTTTAATAGTAGGATTGACAGCCAACCTGGTTTAAATTAGGCCCAGGGCCAGAGTATAGTGCTGGGGAGAGGGAAGGGCAAAGAGAGGCAGCAACGTAGGACAGGAAAGTACTGCAAGTGTGCCCATGCTTCAGGAAAAAACACCCCTCTGATTTCATGGTTTGAGGAAGGGGATTAAGTATCCTGTCCCATAGCTCTCCAATGTTTTCCTATGGTATGTAAACAAAGTCTCAAATACTCAACGTGTCTTCAAGGCCCTAGGTTATCTGGTTGTCCACCCTCCTGCCATCCATTCCCCTCCCTCTTTGGCCGTCACACTAAGCTTTTAAATGCAGAGCCTCTTCTTACCTGAAGGCTTGGGAAATGTTGCTGTTTTCTATCTGGATCACCCTTGCCCCTAGACCCCTGGCTCCTTGTCATAAATGTCAATTTAAATGTTACCTCCTAGTCGGGCGTGGTGGCACATGCCTATAATCTCTACTTGTGTGGCTAGGACAGGAGGATTTGAGGCCAGTCTCAGCAATTCATTGAGCATCACATCAACTTAGCAAGACCCTGTTTCCAAATAAAAAATAAAATAGGGTAGGGGTCTAAGTTGGAGGCAGAATGCCCTTGGGTGTAAACACACACACACACACACACACACACACACACACACACACCCTACCTCCTCACCAACACCTCCCTGACTACCCAGTCTCAGCAGCTGTCCAATCTAGTCATTTCGCCTCCTGTAGTGTTTTCACAGCCCTCATCACCACCCGAGATCCCTGACCAGGGCACCTCTACTCACTCCTGTTCTGCTGGTGCCTGGCCCAGTCCTCAGTAAGTTTGCTGACTAAATGCATGAATGCATGGGAGTACCCCTTCTCTGGAAGAGTCAGTTCTGGGCAAACCCTGCTCAATTTAAGTGGCCCAGTAACCCACTTCTCCACACCCCCACCTTTTAAAGTGACAGGGAGGAATCTTTTGTCATCTACCCAGCTACCTGTCTGGGGCATGTGACAAGTAGGATGTGGCCCTGGTCATCTGGAGGGCAACTCAGCTGAGTGCATGAACAGCAGCAGGCACACAGCACACCCTCAAAGACCTGGCCTCTAAACCCTCCACCACCTCTCCCTGTGGTATGATACTCAGACCCTGTTTCTGTTTCATCAGTAATTGTGGGCAATGTTAGGAGCAAATCAACCGAGGGTCTAAAGCAAGACTAAGCTATTGGAGTTAATATCAGTTCTCAGGTAAATACTAGGCCAACATTAGGAAAAAGATAGGTACCTGAGCCTCCGCAGCAAAGCCACAGGAAAGAATGAACTTTTTTTTTTTTTTTTGCAGTACTGGGGATTAAACCCAGGGGCATTCTACCTCCAAGCTACACTCTCAGCCCTATTTTACATTCTTTATTTTGAAACAGGGCCTCACTAAGATGCAGAGGGCCTCACTAAATAGCTGACACTGCCGGGCGTGGTGGCGCACACTTGTAATCCCCGCGCTTGGGAGGCTGAGACAGGAGGATTGCGCTGGTTCGGAGCCAGCCGCCCTGGCTCAAGAGACCCTGTTTCCACATAAAGAAAGTTAAAAAAAAAAATAGGTCTGGGAGTATATCCCATAGGAGTGTATCCTGGAGGTAGAAGGGCTTCCAGGAACCCTGGTACCACCAAAATAATAAAAAAATTAAAAAAATTAAAAAAATAGCTGACACTGGCCATGAATCTGTGATCCTCCTGTCTTAGCCTCGCAAGTACTAGGATTACAACTGTGCGCCACCACACCTGGCTGAAAAGGATGATCTTTTTTTGTGTGTGTGTGTTGTCCTGGGGATGGAATCTAGGCGCATTCTACCTCCAAGCGACACCCCCATCCCTATTTTTTATTCTTTATTTTGAAACAGGGTCTCACTAAGTTGCAGAGGGCCTCACTAAGTAGCTGAGGGTGTCCTCGAACCACGATTCTCCTGTCTCAGCCTCCCAGGTACTGGGATTACAAACGTGCGCCACCAGGCCCAGGGAAAGGATGATCTTGATTCAGGAATGGGAAATGCACAGCCTACTACTCCTCTGGCTCAGGTCTGGGAGACATCAGACAGCTGGTCAGATAGAACACTTTCCTTGGGCTGATGCCTAATTTCTAGGTATTCCTAAAAATTCTCCTCCTCTCCTGCCTGGAGAAAGGCCTCCAGACCCATTTGGCTGCCCTAGTGGACTCAGAAGCTAATCCTGAGACCTACATTCTGGTCTCTCTGCTCTGTACTTGCTCCCTGAATAAGCTTCCTTTCTCAGGGGCTCACAACATCTCTGGAGTGTTGGTCTTTCTAAACAGCTCCCAATTGTGAACTAATAAGCTTTATACCAGAAATCTGCTGGTGAGGTACAAAGGAATTTGGCACCCCTAAAAGGGCCTCAGTAGTGTTCACTAAGTGATCATTCCTGTGGTCTGCCACCACCATGCCAGGCCAACCCTGCTATGATACCCAAAGAATGAGAAAAGAAGGGAAACAAAGGGGTGAACAAGAAATTGGGATCCACAGCAAGTAGAGGAAACGCCTCCTCTTAATCAGACTGGTGTGTTCTCTCATCTGAGCATCACAAGCCTTGTAAAGTTGGTACGATTATCTTCAGTTAGTAGATGAGGAAACCAAGGCTGCTAAAGGTTAAAAGGAATTCAAGCTGGATGTGGTAGAACATGCTTGTAAATCCTAGCAGGCTGTGACAGGAGGATCACAAGCTGGAGGCCAGTGTGCGCAAATGAGACAAACCATAACTCAAAGTCAAAGGGGCAGGAAGCCGGGTGGTGCACAACTGTACTCCTGATACTTGGAAGGCTGAGACATGAGGACTGAAGGTTTGCAACCAACCTCAGCAATTTAGCAAGGCTCTCTATAATTTAGTGAGAACTTGGTACAAAATAAAAAAATAAAATAGGGTTGGGGTAGAGCTCAGATAGAATGTCCCTAGGTTCAAACCCCAATTTTGTGTTTTGGTTTTTTAAAAAAGGGTTGGGCCGGGCTGGGCGTGGTGGCGCACGCTTGTAATCCCAGAATTTGGGAGGCTGAGACTGGAGGACCGCGGTTCACAGACAGCCTCAGCTACTTAGTGAGGCCCACTGCATCTTAGTGAGACCCTATTTCAAAATAAATAATAAAATAAAATAAAAAGAGTTGGGTCAAGCTGGGCATGGTGGCGCACACTTGTAATCCCAGCATTCGAGAGGCTAAGACCTGAGGATCATGGTTCACGGACTGCCTCAGCTACTTAGTGAGGTCATTTGCAACTTAGTGAGACCCTATTTCAAAATAAAGAATAAGAGCCGGGTGTGGTGGCGCACACTTGTAATCCCCGCGCTTGGGAGGCTGACACAGGAGGATCGCACGGGTTCGAAGCCAGCCTCAGCTACTTAGTGAGGCTCTCACCAACTTAGTGAGACCCTGTTTCCAAATAAAATATAAAATAGGTCTGGGAGTATAGCCCGGAGGTAGAAAGCTTCCGGTTCCACCCCCAGTACCACAAAAAAAAAAAAAAAAAAAAGAATAAAAGATAGGGTGTAGCTCGGAGGTCAAATGTTCCTGGGTTCCATCCCCAGACCCGCAAAATAAAATAAAATAAATAAAATAAAAAATAAAAAGGGTTGGGCCAAGCTGGGCATGGTGGCGCACGCTTGTAATCCCAGCATTCGCGAGGCTGAGACCTGAGGATCACGGTTCTCGGACAGCCTCAGCTACTTAGTGAGGGCCCTCTGCAACTTAGTGAGAGCCTGTTTCAAAATAAAGAAGAAAAAAAAAAAAAAAAAAAAAAACCTAGGGCAGGTAGTTTTGAGGTCAAATGCCCCTGGGTATCATCCCCAAACCCGCAAAAAAAACAAAACAAAAAAAAGGGTTGGGCCAGGCCTGGTGGCACACGCTTGCAATCCCAGTGCTTGGGAGGCTGAGACAAGGAGGATCACAGGTTTAAAGCCAGCCTCAGGTGGAGGATCACAGGTTTAAAGCCAGCCTCAGGTACTTAGTGAGACCCTGTTTCCAAATAAAGTATAAAAAATAGGTCTGGGAGTATAGCCCAGAGGAAGAAAGCCCCTGGGCTCCACCCTCAGTACCACACACACACACACACACACACACACACACACAAAGTGTTGGGAGCTGGGGTACAGTGGCACATGTCTGTAATACCAGTACTTGAAAAGCTGAGACAAGAGGACCATACCTTATAGGTCAACTTCAGCAATTTCACGAGACACTGTTTCATTTTTATTTTATGTATTTTGGTGGCACCTGAGAAGGAACCCAGAGGCATTATACCTCTAGGTTATATCCAGCCATATATATATATATATATATATATATATATATATATAATTTTTTTGGGGGGGCAGTACTAGGGATGGAACCCAGGAGCATTCTACCTCTGAGCTACACCATATTTTTTATTATTAATTTTGAAACAGCGTCTTCCTGAGTTGCAAAGGGCCTCACTAAGTAGCTGAGGCTGGCTGCAAACATGTGCTCCTTCTGTCTCAGATTCCCAAATGTTGGGATTATAAGCGTGCGCCATCACATCTGGCTCCCAACCATATTTTTTAATTTTCATTTTGAAACAGGGTCTTGCTAGGTGAATGAGAGTCTCACTGCTTGTTGTGTCCTCAAACTTGCAATCCTCTTGTCTCAGCCTCCCAAGTACTGGGATTACAAGTGTCCACGATCACCTGTCTTGTTCTTTTATTTTAAAATAGGGTCTTACTAAATTGCAGAAGCTAAAAGCGAACCTGCAATCTCCTGTCTCTGCCTCCCAAGTACTGGGATAACAGGTATGCACTACTAAGCCCGGCTGAGACCCTGTTTTTTGGGTTGTTTTTTGGTGGTACTGGGGTTCCTGGAAACCCTTCTACCTCCGGGCTACACTCCCAGTCCCAGAACTATTTTTATATACTTTTTAATTTGGAAACAGGGTCTCTTAAGCCAGCGTGGCTGGCTTCGAACCTGCGTGTTCCTCCTGTCTCCACCTCTCAAGTGCAGAGATTACAAGCATGCGCCACCAGGCCCGACTGAGACCCTGGTTTTTTTTTTTTTTTTTTTGGTGTGTGTATGTGTGTGTGTGGGGGGGTACTGAGGGTGAAACCCTGGGGCTTTCTATCTCTGGACTATACTCCCAGACCTATTTTATGTTTTATTTGGAAATAGGGTCTCACTAAGTTGCTGAGAGCCTCACCAAGTAGCTGGGGCTGGCTTTGAGCCTGTGTGATCCTCATGTCTTAGCCTCCCAAGCACTAGGATTACAAGCATGAGCTACCATCCTTGGCTGAGACTGTTGTTCTAAAATTAAAATTTTAAGCAGGCATGGTGGCACATGTTTGTAATCCCAACACTCAGGAGGCAGAGACCAGAGGATCACAGTTCGCAGACAGTCTCAGCTAGTACTTAGTGAGACCCCTTGCAACTCAGTGAGACCCTGTTTGCATATAAAGAATAAAAAAATAGGGCTGGGGATGTAGATTGGAGGTAGAATGACCTTAGGTTACATTCCCAGTACCACAAAAAAATTTAAAATTAATTAATTAAAAATTTAAACCAGGCATGATGGTACATACTTGTAATTCTAGTACTTGGAAAGCTGAGACAGGAGGATTGCAGGTTCACAGCCAGCCTCAGCAACAGCACACAGATAAAGTTAACTAAATTGAAAATTTTGCCGGGTATAGTGGTGCAAGCTTGTAATCCCAGCATTTGGGAGACTGAGACCTGAGGATCACAGTTTGCGGACACCCTCAGCTACTTAGTGAGGCTCTTTGCAACTCTGAGAGACCCTGTTTCCAAATAAAAAAATAGGGCTGGGGGTGTAACTTAAAGTAGAATGTCCCTGGGTCCCATCTCTAGAACCACCAAAAACTAAAATAAAATAAATAAGTAAAAATTGGGCTGGGGTACAGTTTAGAGATAGGATACCCTTGGGCTCAATCTTCAGCACCACAAAAAATAAAATAAAAACTAAATACAATGGGGCTGGGGTTAGAGCTCAGTGGTAGAAGGTAGTGGTTCAATCCCCAGCACAGGAAGGAATTCAAGTTGACACAAGGCTTCTGACAGCACCACCATTAGAATGTCCATGAGATGGCCAGACCTAGAACAGTTGAGAGCCAGTGCAGGGTAGCAGAAAGCACACAGGCGACAAAGTCAGGTGGTGAGGAACAGAGCCTAGGCCGTTTCTTTCCCCCTGAAATCAGAAAGTTCCATGCAACTCAGGTCTTGAAATAACTAAGCACACATCCAGCAGGGCAAAGCAGGTTACCACAGGAACAAATACCTGGGCCTGAAACCACTGCAAAAATGGCTCTACACACAGATCCAGTTTCTACCTTGCTGAAACCCAACAGCTCCAATGGAACATCTAAGGCTTTAAGAAACAAACATCCAGCCAGGCGCGGTGGTGCACAATTGTAAGCCCAGTGCTTGGGAGGTCAAGACAGGAGGAAGTTCAAAGCCAGCCTCAGCTACTTAGTGAGGCTCTCAGCAACTCAGTGAGATCCTGTTTCCAAATAAAGTATAAAATAGGGAGAATAGCCTGGAGGTGGAAAAGTCCCTGGGTCCCACCCTCAGTACAAAAAAGAAAAAAAAAGAAAAAAGAAAAGAAAAGAAAGAAGAGAAACAAACATCCAGAGCCAGGTATGGTGGCTCACACTTGTAATCCCAGCATTCAGGAGGCTGAGACAGGAGGATCTCGGTTCGCAGACAGCCTCAGCTACTCAGTGAGGCCCTTTGCAACTCAGTGAGACCCTGTTTCAAAATAAAGAATAAGCCAGGGGTGGTAGTGCACACTTGTAATACCAGCACTTGGGAGGCTGAGACAGGAGGATCACACAGGTTTGAAACCAGCCTCAGCTACTTAGTGAGGCTCTCAGCAACTTAGTGAGACCCTGTTTCCAAATATAAAAAAATAGGTCTGGAAGTATAGCAGGTAGAAAGCCTCTGGTTTCCACTTCTAGTACCACCAAAATAAATAAATAATAAAAAAATGAAATATAAAATAGCCCTGGGAGTGTAGCCCAGAGGTAGAAAGCCTCCAGGTTCCATCCCAGTACCACCAAAAATAAAAAATAAAAAATAGGGCTGGGTGTAATCCCCGCGCTTGGGAGGCAGAGACAGGAGGATCGCGCAGGTTCGAAGCCAGCCGCGCGCGCTGGCTTAGGAGACCCTGTTTCCAAATATAAAAAATGTAAAAAGAGGTCTGGGAGTGTAGCCCGGAGGTAGAAGGGCTTCCAGGAACCCCAGTACCACCAAAAAAAAATAATAATAATAATAGGGCTGGGGAGCTGGGCGTGGTGGCGCACGCTTATAATCCCAGTATTTGGGAGACTGAAACAGGAGGATCACAGCTCGCAGCCAGCCTCAGCTACTTAGTGAGGTCCTTTGCAACTCAGTAAGACCCTGTCTCAAAAGAAAGAATAAAAAAAAAAAAAATAGGGCTCGGGAATAGCTCTGAGGTAGAATGGCCCTGGGTTCCATTCCCAGTAACGCAAAAAAGAAAAAAGAAAAAAAAAAAAACCTAGGCCAAAGAGTGTATCTTAAGAGGTAGAATGTCCCTGGGTTGAACTTCCAAGTAACTAGCAAGCGCGCACACACACACACACACACACACACACACACACAGTGCTAGGAATGAAGCTCAGTGAGAGAGCACTTGCCTAGCATGTGTGAGGCCCTAAGTGATCCCCAACACTACAAAACAACAAAAACCCCTCACCCCAGAATTCCCCTAGTTTACTGAGGATACTCGAGTCCTTGGTTATCAGGCTCCTCAGACACAGTCCTCTCCGGAGGGCAGGAGTGGGAATCTGTTCTTCATCTCTGTACTACCCCTGCTCTAGCCTGGGGACTATGAAGTCAGCATACAACAAGTACCAGCTCAATAAGGAGTTGTGTAGGGGGCACGCTTATAATCCCAGTACTTGGGAGGCTGAGACAGGACTGCAGGTTTGCAGCCAGCCCCGGCAACTTAGGGCTGGGGGCGTAGTTCGGAGGTAGAAAGCCTCTGGGTTCCATCCGCAAAGGGAGTTCTCAACCACAGGTCAGCCAGTGGTGGGAACTCTGGGGCCAAAGAGCAGGTCCATCCCTGGTCCTCACGTCTCCTTCCTTGCAACTAAGACTTCTCCAGCCGCAGCCAAAGTTGGGCAAAGCATTCTGCCTGAGAGAGCACACTCCAACGGACAGTGAGGGAGAGATGGTGCCACATAGGCCCGATAGCCAGGGTGCTGACCAGACGATCATTCACATGGCCTGGAAGTGACCCAGGCAACCCACATGCTGCCGCCTCCCGCAAGGATGGGAGGGCTCGGTTTTCACTCGTTTGGGGACATGCCCTAATAGGCACCACTCTAGGAACAATTACTTGGCACTTTACCGGGTGACCATGAGAGGGTCTCAGTGAGGAGCAGAAGCCACATACCAAAGTTCCAGGCAGGGGACAGGAAGGCCACAGACAATGCTGGTGCACTATGAGAATACCCAGCAGACCTAAGAGGAGAAGGCTACAGGGGCCAGCAGCTAGACCCAACAAACACAGAAATCTGGAATGGGACATCTTCATTTGAGGGATCCCAGACCTCTTTGGGCCCATAACCTGGAAAGTAATGAGAGTCCTTTGCACAGTACTTGGGAGGCAGAGATAAGAGGATTGGAGGTTGGAGGACAGCCTCAGCAAATGAGAATCTTATCAACCTAGCAAGACCCTGTTTCAAAATAAAAATAAAATAGGACTGGGGGTATAGCTCAGAGGTAGAATCCCCCTGGGTTAAAACCCCAGTCTCTGTCTGTCTCTCTCTCTATACACACACACACATACACACACATACACACATACACACACACACTCTACTCTGCAATTTCTGCCAGACACTGAAGAAGGGAGGCCTACTAGGTCTTTCTTCTTCAGTGCTTTAATCATTCAAAGGCCTCCTTTTCACGGCAAGAGTAAAAGCCCTGCAGGCAGGCCCCTTCCACTAGGTCCTCAGCATACTAACATTACTCTGTCACTTCCAACTCAGGACCTTTTCCCCAGCAACTGAGCTGGTATGATTCTTCCTATATCCTCTGACCAGAGTCAGATTCACGGAGCTGCTGAAGCTGGGTGTGGTGCCACAGCTTGTAATACCAGGAGGATCATAGGCTTGCAGCCTGCCTCTGCCACTTAGAAAAGCCCTCCACAATTTAGTGAGACTTTGTTTCAAAATTAAACAAGGCAGCCAGTTTGTAATCCCAGCCTTTGGGAGGCTGAGATGAGACAGGAGGATGGTGGTTTGAACAGCCTCAGCTACTTAGTGAGGCCCTCTGTAACTCAGTGAGACCCCGTTTCAAAATAAAGAATGGAGCCGGGAATGATGGCCCACACTTGTAATCCCAGCATTTGGGAGGCTGAGACCCAGGATTCCCGGACAGCCTCAGCTACTTAGTGAGGCCCTTTCCAACTCAGTGAGACCCTGTTTCAAAATAAAGAATAAAAAATAGGGCTGGGGGTGTAGCTTGGATATAGAAGGCCCCTGGGTTCCATCCCTAGTACCAATAAATAAATCCCAGTACTTGGGAGGCTGAGACAGGAGGATCACACAGGTTTGAAGCCAGCCTCACTCGTCTACTTAGTGAGGCTCTCAGCAAATTAGTGAGACCCTGCTTCCAAATAAAAATATAAAATAGGTCTGAGAGTCTAGCGAAGGCCCCTGGGTTCCATCCCCAGTGCCACAAAAATAAATAATAAAATAAAAGAGGGCTGGGGTATATCTCAGAGGTAGAATGGCCCTGGGTTCAATCCCCAGTACCAACACACACACACACACACACACACACACACACACACACACACACAGGCTGCTAAAAAACTAAAAAACCCCAGATCATTTGAAGTAAAAAAACAAACAAAACAAAACAAAAACCTGATCACTGTAAAGAAAAGGGGAAAAAAATAACTTAAAGCATGATAGTAACTCCCCAGAATGGGAATACTGGGAAAAAAAAAAATTTTTTTTTTCCTTCAGTACTGGGGCTGGAACCCAGAGTCATTCTACATTCTGGGCTACATCCCCAGCCCTACTTTTTTTATTTCTTATTTTGAAACAGGGTCTCATTGCGTTGGAGGGCCTCACTAAGTAGTAGCTGAGGCTGTCCTCGAACCAGATCTCTGCCTCAGCCTCCCAAACGCTGGGATTAGAAGGGTGCGTCACCCCGGCTTTGAAATGTAACATCAAGCACCTTCCAAGTTGGGCATGGTGCTGCATGCCTATAATCCCAGCACCTGGGAGGCCAAGACTAGAGGATTGAAGGTTTGAGGCCAGCACCAGCAACTTAAGACCTTCAGCAAGGTAGTGAGACCATTTCAATAAGAGGATTCTACCTGAGCTACACCCCCAGCCCTATTTTTTCTTGTTTTTTGTTTTTTTTTTTTTGCAGTGCTGGGGATGGAAACCAGCGGCATTCTATCTCCAAGCTACACCCTCAGCCCTATTTTTTATTATTTTGAAACAGGGTCTCACTGAGTTCTGAAAGGCCTAAGTAGCTGAGGCTGCCCACGAACTGCAATCCTCCTGTCTCAGCCTCCCAAATGCTGGGATTACAAGCGTGCGCCACCACGCCCGGCTCCAAATATTGTTTTAAATAAAGGGAGGCAGCCAGATATGGTGGTTCACACTTGTAATCCCATGACTTCGGAGGCAGAGACAGGAAGATCACAAGTTAGAGGTCAGCCTCAGGAACTTAGTGAGGTGAGACCCTGTTTCAAAATAAAAAATAAGCCGGGCGTGGTGGCGCACGCTTGTCATCCCCACGCTTGGGAGGCGGAAACAGGAGGATCGCGCAGGTTCGAAGCCAGCCTCTCTGGCTTAAGAGACCCTGTTTCCAAATAAAAATAATATAAACTAGGTCTGGGAGTGTAGCCCGGAGGTAGAAGGGTTTCCAGGAATCCCAGTACCACCAAAAATAAATAAATAAATAAATAAATAAATAATAAAACAGGGCAGGACAACAAGACAATAAAGAGACGTGGCTCAGAGGGTAGCACGCTCTATTTAGTAAGGAACCAAAATGTTTTTTCATATTGGGGATTTAAGCCAGGTTGCATATGCTACTCAAGCTCTCTACCACTGAACTACACCCTAGCTCCCCCCTTTTCTTGGTACTGTTAACTCAGGGGCATTCTACCTCTGAGCTACACCTCCAGCCCTTCTTGTTTTTTGTTTTCAAACAGGGTATTGCTAGGTCACTGAGAGTCTCACTATGTTGCTGCTGGCCTTCAAGGCGCAAGCCTCCTGTCTCAGCCTCCAAAGTATGGGGATTATAGGCAAGCACCACTACGCCTTTTTTCGTGTGCGTGGTGGGTCTAGGGATGGAAACCAGGGGCATTCTACCTGCGAGCTACACCCCCTGCCCTATATTTTATTTTATTTTTTATTTTTGGTAGTACTGGGGATGGAACCCAGGGGCCTTCTACCTCCGGGCTACACTCTCAGACCTATTTTATATTTTTATTTGGAAACAGGGTCTCTTTAAGCCAGCTGAGGCTGGCTTCGAACCTGCGCGATCCTGTCTCAGCCTCCCAAGTGTGTGGCCCAGCCTAATTCTTTATTTTTATTTATTTTTTATTATTATTTATTTTTATTTTTATTTTATTTTATTTTTTTTTTTTGGTGGTACTGGGGGTTCCTGGAAACCCTTCTACCTCCGGGCTACACTCCTAGAACTATTTTATATTTTTTATTTGGAAAAAGGGTCTCTTAAGCCAGCAAGGCTGGCTTCGAACCAGCGTGATCCTCCTGTCTCTGCCTCCCAAGCACGCACGTGCCACCATGCCGGGCTTAATTCTTTATTTTGAAACAGGTTCTCATTAAGTTGTGGAGAGCCTCACTAAGTAGTTGAGGCTGGCCAGGAACCATGATTCTCCAGTCTCAGTCTCCCAAATGCTGGGATTACAAATGTATGCTACCACACCCGGCATAAACCTGGCTTTTAATTTTGTTTTGAGACAGGATCTCACTAAGTTGCCCAGGCTGGCCTTGTGATCCTCCTGCCCCAGCCTCCTGAGCAGGGATTACAAGCGTGCACCACCATGACCAGCTCCCAAATTATAAACTGAATAAGTGAGACAGTCAGCCAGGTATGGTGGGTACACACCTGTAATCCAGTACTTGGCAGGCTGCAACAGAAGAATCACAGATTCGAAGCCAGCCTCAGCTACTTAGTGAGGCCCTCCACAATTTAGTGAAACTGTATTTCAAAATAAAGAATAAAGCCGGGCGTGGTGGCGCATGCTTGTAATCCCAGCATTTGGGAGGCTGAGACCGGAGGATCACTGTTCGTGGACAGCCTCAGCTACTTAGTGAGGCCCTCTGCAACTCAGTGAGACCTGGTTTCAAAATAAAGAATAAAAAATAGGGCAGGGGGTGTAGCTCGGAGGTTGAATGCCCCTGGGTTCCATCCCCAGACCAGAAAGAAAGAAAGAAAGAAAGAAAGAAAGAAAGAAAGAAAGAAATAAAAAGCCAGGAATGGTGGCTCACACTTGTAATCCCAGCATTTGGGAGGCTGAGACAGGAGGATCGCAATTCACTGACAGCCTCAGCTACTTAGTGAGGTCCATTGCAACTCAGTGAGACCCTGTTTCAAAATAAAGAATAAAAAAATTGGGCTGGGGTGTAGCTCACAGGAATAATGACCAAATAAGGCTAAGGGAGTAAATCAAAGGTAGAATGCCCCTGGGTTTAATCCCCAGTACTGGAAAAAATAAAATAAAAAATAAGGCTGGGGGGTGTAGCTTGGAGGTAGAATGCCCTGGGTTCTAAAAAAAAAAAAAAAAAAGGCTGAGCACATAGCTCAGAGATGAATTCCTCTGGATTCAATCCCTGGTACTACAAAACAAACCAACCAAGCTTGTATAGCCATTCCCTATCCGTCCCATGTTACACTCTACTTTCTAAGTCAGCCCTACATGAATACCTAGGCACAGACAGATCCTAGAGAACCACAGTGTTCTCTTAAGAAAAGAGAACCTACTGGCCTGCCAAGTTCTAGAAAGGTCAAGGGCTTCTGGGAGTCAGGATGCCTAGAAATGGCTAATTCCAGACAAAAGTTACAGGGAACTGGATTAGAGTAAGAGGGAGGGACAAGAATTCCTTCTACTCCTGGGTGACCTTGAGAAGAGGACAATTCTCTTTTTGACCCTAAAGGGTTTGGTGTATAGCTCAGGGGAGAACACTTTTGCGGCATACACAAGACCCTAGGCTTGACACCCAACAATTGTCCCCTCCAAAAGGAAGTGAAACAGGGCATGGTAGCTTGTAATCCCAGTACCGGAGAGGCTGAAACAGGGAATCATAGATTCAAAGTCAGGTTCAAAGACCCAGTGAGACCCCCAGCAACTTAAGAAGATCCTGTTTTAAAATATAAAATTAAAGCCGGGCGTGGTGGCGCACGCTTGTAATCCCTGTACTTGGGAGGCTGAGACAGGAGGATCGCGCAGGTTTAAAGCCAGCCTCACTGACTTAAGAGACCCTGTTTCCAAATAAAATATAAAATAGGTCTGGGAGTATAGCCTGGAGGTAGAACGCCCCTGGGTTCCATCCCCAGTACCACCAAACAAAAACAAACAAACAAACAAAAAAATTAAATTAAATTAAATTAAAGCCGGGCATGGTGGCACACACTTGTAATCCCAGCATTCAGGAGGCTGAGACCAGAGGATCTTGGTTCATGGTCAGCCTCAGCTACTTAGTGAGGCCCTCTGCAACTCAGAGACCTGGTTTCAAAATCAAAGAATAAAAAATAGGACAGGGGGTGTAGCTCGGAGGTTGAATGTCTCTGGGTTCCATCCCCAGACCCGCAAAAAAATAAAATATAAAATTAAAAAGCTGAGTGTGGCGCCGGGCATGGTGGCGCACGCTTGTAATCCCCGCGCTTGGGAGGCGGAGACAGGAGGATCGCGCAGGTTCGAAGCCAGCCGCGCGCGCTGGCTTAGGAGACCCTGTTTCCAAAATGAAAATGTAAAAATAGGTCTGGGAGTGTAGCCCGGAGGTAGAAGGGCTTCCAGGAACCCCAGTACCACCAAAAAAAAAAAAAAAAAAAAAAAAAAAGCTGAGTATGATGGCACACACTTGTAATTCCAAGAGGCTGATAGGAAGATCACAGGTTTGCATCTGGCCGCAGCAATTTAGTGAGGTCCTCTGCAACTTAGTGAGACCTTGTTTTTTTTTGGGGGGGTGTGTGTGTGTGTGTATGTGTGTGTGTGTGTGTGTGTGTGTGTCTCTAGGGATAGAACCCTAGGGTATTCAACCTCCAAGCTATACCCCTGCCCTATTTTTTTATTCTTTATTTTGAAACAGCCTCTCACTAAATTGCGGAGGACCTCACTAAATAGCTGAGGTTGCACCTATCTCAATCTCCCAAATGCTGGGATTACAACCCTAAGCCACCTGCCCCAGGCTGCTGAGACCTTTTTGTTTTGTTTTGCGGGGAGACCTTGTTTTAAAATTTAAAAAAATAAAAAGCCGGGAGTGGTGGCGCACACTTGTAATCTCAGCATTCATGAGGCTGAGACCAGAGGATCATAGGACAGCTACTTAGTGAGGCCTTCCATAACTGAGTGAGACCCTGTTTCAAAATAAGAATAAAAACCGGGCGTGGTGACGCATACTTGTAATCCCAGCACTTGGGAGGCTGAGACAGGAGGATTGCACAGGTTTGAAGCCAG
Organism: Muscardinus avellanarius; assembly: GCF_963383645.1. Lineage (NCBI taxonomy): Eukaryota > Metazoa > Chordata > Mammalia > Rodentia > Gliridae > Muscardinus > Muscardinus avellanarius. The sequence continues at coordinate 18,329,518 of NC_137796.1, forward strand.
CCTCAGCTACTTCGTGAGGCCCTTTGCAACTCAGTGAGACCATGTTTCAAAATAAATAAAAAATGGGGCTGGTGCCAGGCGTGGTGGCGCATGCTTGTAATCTCAGCATTCGGGAGGCTGAGGCCAGAGGATCACGATTTGCAGACAGCCTCAGCTACTTAGTGAGGCCCTCTGCAACTCAGTGAAGCCTGGTTTAAAAATAAAGAATGAAAAATAGGGCAGGGGGTGTAGCTCAGAGGTCGAAAGCCCTTGGGTTCCATCCCCAGACCCACACACACAAAAAAGGGCTGGGGCGTGTAGCTCAGAGGTAGAATGCCCCTGGGTTCCATCCCCAGACCAGCAAAAAACAAACAAACAAACAAACAAATAGGACTGGAGGCATAGTTCAGAGGTAGAATGTCCCTGGATTCAATCTGCATCACCAAAAACAAAACAAAACAAAAAACTTTTTTTTTTTTTTAAAAAAAGGGCCAGAAGCCAGGCATGGTGGCACACACTTGTAATCCCAGCATTCGCTTGTAATCCCAGCATTCGGGAGGCTGAGACAGGAGGATCATGGTTCGTGGACCTCAGCTACTTAGTGAGACCGGTTTCAAAATAAAGAATAAAAAACAGGGCTGGCGGTGATGCTCAGAGGTCGAATGTCCCTGGGTTCCATCCCCAGACTCACAACAACAAAAAAAAAAAGGGGGGGGGCAGGTGAGCTGGGCATCAAGGCACAAGGCTTGTAATCCCAGCATTTGGGAGGCTGAGACAGGAGGATTGCACAGATTCGAAGCCAGCCTCAACTACTTCATGAGGCCCTTTGCAACTCAGTGAGACCCTGTTTCAAAATAAATAAAAAATAGGGCTGGCACTGGGCATGGTGGAGCAAGCTTGTAATCCCAGCATTCCAGCATTCGGGAGGCTGAGACCGGAGGATCGCGGTTCGCGGACACCTCAGCTAACTTAGTGAGGCCCTCTGCAACTCAGTGAGACCCGGTTTCAAAATAAAGAATAAAAAATAGGGCAGGGGGTGTAGCTTGGAGGTAGAATGCCCATGGGTTCCATCCCCAGTACTGCAAAAAGAAAGGGGGGGGGAGGGGCATAGCTTAGAGATAGAATGTCCCTGAATTCAATCCCCAATACAAACCTGACCCATAAACTTAGCTCAGCTGAAACCTTCATCCCTGAAAGTACCAATACAAATAATCTAGAGAGGGTCTTGAAAAAATTGCTAATTCTAAGAGATCCCAACTTACTGACTTTATGTATTACATGGGTAGTCTCTATTACCCAGGTCCCTTGAGAAACCAGGTTTCTCCCAAGCCTCCTGAATTAATCTGTGTTCATAGGCCAAACCAAGATGTTGACTAGGAGAGTGGAGAGAAGATAGGCCCTCGAGAGATCTAAGCAGTTATCTTTTTTGGGGGGTTGGCACTTGGGATCAAACCCAGGAACATCCTACCTCTGATCTACATCCCTGGCTCTATTTAATTATATATTTGCTTATTTTTGCAGTACTGGGGATGAAAGCCAGAGATATTCTACCTCCAAGCGACACCCCAGCCGTATTTTTTTTTTTTTTTTTCTGGTACTGGGGATGGAACCCAGGGGCATTATACCTGTAAGCTACACTCACAGCCCTATTTTTTTATTCTTTATTTTGAGACAGGGTCTCACTAAGTTGCAGAGGGCCTCATTAAGTAGCTGAGGCTGGCCACAAACCTGCACTCCTCCTTCTCAGCCTCCCAAATGCTGGGATTACAAGCTTACACCACCATGCCCAACTTTATTTTATTTGTGTGTGTATATGTGTGTATACTGAGGGTGAAATCCAGGGGCTTTTCTACCTCCAGGCTATACTCCCAGACCTATTTTATACTTTTTATTTTGGAAACAGGGTCTAAGTTGCTGAAACCCTCACTGAGTAGCTGAGGCCAGCTTTGAACCTGTGCAATCCTGTCTCAGTCTCCCAAGCGCTGGGATTATAAGCGTGCACCATCACGCCTGGCCCAACTTTATTTTGAAACAGGGTCTCACTAAGTTGTGGAGGGCCTCATTAGTAGCTGAGGCTGGCCAAAACCTTGTGATCCTCCTCTCAAGTAATGGGATAACAAGCATATACCACCACACCCAGCTTTTTGTGTGTGTGCTACTGAGGATGGAAGCTAACCTCTAGGTTACTGCTTGAGGCTGGCCTCAAACCTGGAATTCTCCTATCTCAGCCTGCCAAGTACTGGGATTACAGGTGTGTACCACCATAACCTCTTAAGCAGTACCTTTGCCTAGTCTCCTAGATCAGGGAGAATGACTAGGCAGAGCAATTCAAAAACTCCAGGAAAACTTCCAAGTCACTAACACAAAGATCACAAAGATATCATCTGTGGAAACATCTGAAGAGGAGAAAAAGGCCAGGGACAGTGACTTTCTGTATAATGGGTCTACCTCCGCCCTCCCAAGAGAGTTCGCATTCTGCTTGCTGCTCAGGTCAGGCCTGTAGAGACTGAGCTGCTTCTTTAGTCCCTGCAAGAACTTGGTTCAGAAGATGCAGTGGGCCAGAGGAATCAATGCTGGACTAGTCCCTTAATTAATCACTACTCAAAGAGAAGTGCCTTTCCAAGGCCTAATGGAAACTTTGGCTAAATACAACCTTCGGAACTCAAGGGGTCTCAGATTATCATTTATAAGGGCAATTTCCCAAAGCCCAACCGGTTTCCTGCTTGTTCACAGGTAGCTCCAGCTGTTGGGAAGCACAAATCCCTGGGGAAAGCCTGGTTTTCTGCAGCTTCCAGCTCTATTTCTGCCATCGTGGCTTCAGAAAGGCCCGACAGAGTCTAAATCTGAACCTTACTGCCCAAGATTCCTTCCACCTTGGCCTCTTCTCTGGCAACTCAGGCCTGGATTCTACTTTCCCTTGCATTAAATCCCATCCCACCTTATGCCGGGCGTGGTGGCACACGCTTGTAATTCCTGTGCTTGGGAGGCAGAGACAGGAGGATCGCGCAGGTTCGAAGCCAGCCATGCTAGGAGACCCTCTTTCCAAATAAAAATGTAAAAATAGGTCTGGGAGAGTAGCCCGAAGGTAGAAGGGCTTCCAGGAACCCCAGTACCACACACACACACACAAAAAAAAAAATCCACCTTATCATTCCATTCATAAGAAGTCATCCTATCCTGTGGGGCAATTTTATGCTGACTCTGGGAGGTTGTGGAGTCAGGATTGGATTGTGCCTGAGAGCTCTTGGAGGCTCACGTATCCTACATCATCTCTCTGGATTCTTTCTTTCCTTTCTCCTCGAACACAGCCTGCCAACCCACCCACAGATAGGGCCTGGTCACTGATAAAGAAGGGCGGAGGCCCGGCCTACCAGCCCGGCCTCCTCAAGGTATATGGGGTTCACATCTTCCAAGTCTAACCCGGGGTAAGGTCCCATGTGGACTCCCCTCCCGACCCCAGGTTCTGACCCTATCCTCCATGCTGGACAATCCAGCATGGTTCCACGGGGACGTGCTAGATTTCGTGCACTCCCAACAGGCAGACAAGCAGGGAAGCGTTCACCTACATCCTAGCCGGGCTACGGTCCGGGACCAGGTGAAGGTCCCAAGCCCGGGCTGAGGCAGGCGAGCACCCTTACCCATGCTGGCTCTGGAGCGAGCCGGGTGGCGCTGCCCATTCCCGGATCTTCGCAGGCGGGTGGCGGGACGTGGGGTTGGGGTCCGCCTGCTAGCCTGCCTGCAGAGCTTGCAGGATTCGAGCAGGCCGGGCCAGGCCAGACGGGGCGGGGCCCTGAGCGCCCCATCCAGAAGGTCCAAACCAGAGAAAAAGGCCTGGCCACGGTGCAGTCCGGTGCACCAGCCACCGCAGGGTACCGCAGGGTAGGCGCTGTCGGATCTCCGCGTTCTCCCCCGCCGCCGCCTCACAGCACCGGCGGGAGGCGGAGCCGCGCGCTACACATGGCACCGGCCCCGCGCGGCTACGGGCCGGCAGGGGAAGGGAGGGGCCTCCCGGGGACTCGCAGCAGAGGCTCCGGGCGGCCCTGAGCGCGGCTCCAGCGGCCCAGCCCCGCTCCCGGCACGCTGGCCCCAACACTCACCCGTGGGGCTGGCACGATGGCGGCAGCGGCGGCGGCAACCCAGCGCGGTCTGCGGCCGACTGTCCCTTCCCCCCTGCCTTCCCTCGCCGCCCGCTGCACCCTGGGAAACGCAGTTCCGCCTCGCTCTTTCCTGGCCTGGGCGCCCCGACACGAAACTACAGTTCCCAGTGTGCTGCGCGCGGAGGCCCAGACACGGCCCGCAGCGCGGGAGGAGAGGCCAAGCCCGGGAGGGAGGCAGCCGGGGCGAGCCCCTGAGAATTGTGGTCCAGCGGAAGCCTCTGGAACACGGAGCTTGGCGCCAGGTCCAGGGTCAGGGCTCTGTAGTGGCCGGGTCTTAACTGACTCGGCCCCGCCCAGGTCCTGCGGACGACGGAGGTTGGCTGGGCCTTCCTGGAAGACCAGACCGGTCGGGCCCCGAGCTGGCCCACCCGCCCCTCCCAGAGCCCCTACTACGTTTCTGCTAGCGGGAAGTCCCCTTTGGGGACTCCCGGCCGGCCCTTTGGCTCTCAATCCCTATGGCCTTTAGCTAATCGGGAAAAACATCCACACCTTAAGCTGTCCCAACTTTCGCGCGCCCTGCCCCAGAGCCAGTTGGGCCTAAAGTGCTTTTCTTAGACCAAAGTCTCAAATGTTCCTCTGGCGGGGCCTGGTTAGAGAGGTTGCTCTTCCACTTGTACAGAGAGCGAGCTTCAAAACATCTTCATTTTTTGACCCCTAGCAGACGGAGCTGCTATGAGTTTTTTATTAAAAGAAAAATAACTGGCTCACCCAGTTTCTCCCTTACTTAAATGACCAGATTGTAAATAATCCTCCCGCCCCTTGCCCCTTACTTTCAAGGCCCTTTTCATCCTTTCTTAAGTAATAAACATGTGAAGGTCTGTCTCTAGATCAGGCCGGTACTAGGCAAATGGATCTGCAGCCAACTGAGAGGACCACAGGAAAGGAAAATGGCTACAAGGCAGCTCTAAGTCCTTTCTCCTGGTCAGATTCCTCAGTACTCTTGTTCTTCCAGAAAAGTTTTTCACCTTTAGCCACCCCCACCTGCCTCCTGAGAATGATTGGTAAGACCAGGCTAAGCTTGTTGATTAAATCTCCGGTCTATCCAAACCAGTTTGCCTGACTAGATGCTTTTACTACTCAGCCACTGAGAACTCTGTACTGACCCAACAGTGGTGCATCTAGGGTTTCCCTTGCTATGAACTATCCTTCCCCTTTTCAATTTAAAAAACACCAAGCACCAGACACCTTGTGTACGTATAACCTACACACACCAAGGAGTCTAGGGATTGCTGAGAGGTTCAAGAGAACCAAAGTACAATAGCCGACTTCCCTTCAAAGAATAGGAGCTCAAAGCCAGGCATGGCGCATGCTTGTAATACCAGTACTTGGGAGGCCAAGATAGTAGGATCACAGGTTCGCAGCCAGCCTCAGCTACATAGTGAGGCGCTCCTCTCCCTGTTTCAAAATAAAAAATAGAGCTGGGGGGTCTAGCTTGGAGGTAGAATGCCCCTGAGTTCCATCCCCAATACTGAAAAAAGAAAAAATGAGAGCTCAAAAGCTAGGCCTGTGGCCCGAGCCTATAATCCCAGTACTTGGAAGGCCAAGAGACAAGGATTTCAAGTTCAGAAGCCAGCCCTTGATAACTTAAGTGACCCTGTTTCAAAATAAAAAGGGCTGAGGTGAACAGGGCATGATGGTGCATGCTTGTAACCCCAGTACTTGAGAGGCTGAGACAGGAAGATCAAAGGTTCACTGCTGGCCTCAGCAACTTAGTGAGACCCTATTTCAAAACAAAAAATGGAATATGATTGGGGGTTTAGCTCAGAGGTAGAATGCCCCTGAGTTCAATCCCCAAAGCCACCAAAAAAAGGCTGGAGTGTAGCTCAGTGGCAGGCAGAACATCCCTGAGTGTGTTTTCTGATACCTCAGTACCAAAAAAAAAAAACAAAGAACAGGAGCTTAAGAATACACTTAGGAGCCAGACCCAACCCTGGGAAAGCTCCCAAGGAAGAAGAGTGGGGGGTATGTGCGACTGCTGTAATAAGAGCTCAGCTGGCCTGGGGTACACTGCTGTGCTTCCACCACTTGAGTACCAGCCAGAGCTAACCTTTGGAAGACAGAGCTCCAACCACCTATACAACCTATGTTGCACCCTCCCTCCCCACCAAAGACTTGTTTCCCACTTGGTTCCAAGGGACCAGAAGGGAAGTTAAAGACTAGTTTTATGGCCAATCCAGATGGCAACCACAAAGCAAGTCTCCAGGCAGGTAGCTCTGTTCCTAAGCAACAGAGAGAAGGGAGTCATATTTTATGGAGCCTGATAAAGAATCCATTTGTATCCCCATCATCCATAATATCAGGATAGCTTTAAAGGCATTCACCTTTCCCCATTGGCTTTGAGCTAAATTATTTGGAGCTATAAAAATGTTACCTTTGCCCCTCTCAAAATCTAATCAAAAGTCAGAGTCAGCCAGGCATGGTGGCACACATCTGTGATCCTAGTACTTGGGAGGCTGAGTCAGGAGGATCACAGGTTTGAGGATAGCCTCACAAGCAGTGAAACTCTCAGCAGCCTAGAGACCCTGTTTCAAAATAAAAATATAGAGTCAGGCATGATGGTACATGCTTGTAATCCCAGCATTTGGGAGGCTGAGACAGGAGGATCGCAGTTCGAGGACAGCCTCAGCTACTTAGTGAGGCTCTTTGCAACTCTCTGATACCCTGTTTCAAAATAAAGAATAAAAAATAGGACTGGGAGTGTAGCTTGGAGGTAGAATGCCCTTGGGTTCCATCTCCAGTACCACACACACACACACAAATAAATAAATAAAAAAAATAATAGACTTGGTACTTGGTATAGCTCTGAGGTAGAATGCCCTGGGGCTCAATCCCCAGTATCACAAAATAAATAAACAGGGGCCGATGTAGTTCAGTGGCAAAGCACCTGCTTTGCAGCTGTGGTGCTCTGGGTTCTATCCCCAGTTCCAAAAAAACAAAAACAAAAAAGAACCCCTTAAAAAAAAAAAAAAGCTAAGAACAAAAAAATAAACAGAAGCAGTCAAAAACAGGAGTCAAAGGGTCACAGATTTCTAACTCCTTAATGCACTTTATGGATCTAGTTCCTCAGGGAGGAATGGCTGGTCCCAGCTGTGGTCTTCATTCGTTTATTAAGTAACCACATGCACATGTGTACCAGACACTGTGCTAGGCCTTTGGGATGAAATGGTAAACTTCAATTCCAGCTGAGAATTCAAGAGGGACTTTAAACTCTTAGAGGTAGGAAGAAATAAACAATTCACTTTAGTTCTCAGTTGCACCTTTTTGTTAAAAGGACGCAGGGAGCCCCGCACAGCGGTACACACACACCTGTAAATCTCAGTACTTGGGAGCCTGAGACAGGAGGATCACATTTTCGACTATCCCACAGCAACTTAACAAGACAGTTTCCAAATAAGAAAAACTGGATGGGTATAGCCTAGAAATAGAAGGTCCCTGGGTTCAATCCCCAGTACAGGGGAAAAAAAAAAAAAAAAAAACCATGGGGAGAAATACAATGGACCATTTGGCATAGTTTCCAAACTCTTCAGGGTAAGCTGGACCAGGACTCTATGAAGACCTTATGTTAGTGAGAATCTCAACTTAGTGAGACCCTGTTTCAAAATAAAGAATAAAAAATAGGGCTGGATGTGCAGCTCTGAGGTAGAATGCCTCTGGGCTCAATCCCTAGTACAAAAAAAAAAAAAAAAAGTCTTATGAAGACAGGGTCTATGTGTTTAGGGATACTTTATGGAGAAACCTGGCCACTGAAGCATCTCTCCTTTCAGGGGCAGCCTAGTCTTTCAAGTCAGCCTACTTCTCTGTATTCGAGGACATTTATCTGAATTTTCATAAAAATAAAACGATGAAACCAAAATAAAAACCTTACTTTTTGTTTAATTTGTTTTGCCAAACAAACACAGTGAAAACTTTAGTCTGACTAATTGTACAGAAAATAGAATTTGTAACCAGTAGCAAACATAACAGGATAAACCTAAGTCCCTGGCAAGCTGGATCTCCATCAGCAGGTCACCCAGATCCCCTGTAAATAGCCTCCTGTGTAGGGAGGTCCTAGGAGGCAGAGGCACAGATCAACTAGTCCCCATCAGAATCACAGGCTGTACCTGGAAAGAATAAGCAGGAGAAGGAGAACTGGTGTTACTTGAAACTCCTATCACTACACACACAGCATTGTTGTCTCTGATTGCTGGTCAACCTTACTGGTGGCTTTCCCAACCCCATAGTCCCTGGGCATCCCACCTGCATCTCTTCAGGGTAAGTTTCAAGTTCAGTGGTTCTGAAGCCTCTGCTTAACCAGAATCTGCAACATAAAAGGGGGAGGAAGGGTAGACAAAGTCATAACTGCTGTTGTCACCAGTGCAGAGTCCGAGGCTTCAAACTCCTGGAGGAAGCAAATGAGGGTGCCAAATCACCAGCAGGAGTCCTGCTGCCCTAAGCCTCGGTACTGTCAACCACAGTAGTTCGACACCGGCCTGAAGATTCCTTGGGCTGGAAGGGGTCCAGGAGTATTACAGGCCGTAGGGTGACCCATTCACATTCCGTGCTTCTTACGGATGACAGCCATGGCAAGTAGACGATCCTTCTCCCGAAGTTCTTCGCGCAGCTTGGCCTCGGTGAGACGCAGGTGGCGGATGCTACCCTTCATCTCTTTCATCTTCACTTCCATCAGAGCCAGGATGTCCCTCTGCTCGTTCAGCTTGCGCAGGAGCTCCTCCTCCGTGGTGCCTGACGACAATGAGTACGAGTGGTCGGAGCCAGTATCAGGGAAGCCCTCTTCCCCTACCACCACCAACTGGGGGCCCATGGGGCACTCCGCGGCCTCTAGCCCCGCTGTAGCTGCCTCCAACTCCGATGCGGCGGCCGCAGCGGCTGCGCCCTCCGCGGCTGCGAACTCCACTTGCACCGTAAGGTCGATGGGTTTCACATCGTCTCCAGTGGGAGTGGTGGGGGCCGGCGGCACGGATCCCGGAGCTTGGCTGCTGTCTACAGCGGCCTGAAGGGTAAGGAGCACGGCCGCAGAAGCGGACACCAGGTTTGGCTGCAGCTGGGCGGTCTGGGCAGTGGAGGCGGACAGCTGCTGCTGCTGCTGTTGTTGTTGTTGTTGCTGCTGCTGCTGCTGCTGCTGTTGTTGCTGCTGCTGTTGCTGCTGCTGCTGCTGCTGTTGTTGTTGCTGCTGCTGCTGCTGCCTGCGGCGGGCAGCTGCGGCCCCAGCGGGTCTGCGCGCTACTTTGCGCTCATTGACGCCGCGCAGCGGAAAGATGGTGGGAACGCGCACCGTGTAGGTCTTGCGGCCGCCCTGGAAGTGAACGCTGCAGAGACGGTGGCCTGTGGTGGGCTGGAAGGTGGAGAAGCACCCACTGACGCCGGCACGAGACACGTTCTTGAGCCAGAGGCGCCGCAGCTCAGCGTCCTTGGGAAACGTGTAGAAGTGCAGCGCCTTGTCCCGATGCGAGTTGTTGTAGCAGCCCGGTACGCAGCACGTAAAGCCAGGCATGGCTGCGCCGCGCAACTCGGCCCGGCCCACCGGCCTCCGGAGCTTTTCGACGGCCCAGTCTGTCCGCCGCCGCCAGCCCCTGGACGGACGTCGCCGCGCGAGGCCTTGGGCAGCCGCACACTACTGCCCCCGGGCACAGCCGGCCCGGCCGGGCGCCCGTGCCCAGAATATGCTTCCCGCCGGCCCGCGCCGCGGCGGCCGTCCGCCTGCGCTGCGGAGTCGGCCAGGGGGGACGCCGCGAAGGACCGCCTGGAAAGGAGGACTACGCCCCCCACAATGCACCGCGCTAGACGTCGCTCACTTCCGGGGCGGGGCGTGCTAATTCCGGCTGCTTTTCAGGGTACCGCTGCAGTCCCTGCAGAATAGGTTATCTTCCCGACGCTGATTATCATCGATGGAAAAAAGGGGTGTTGCTGCTTGTTAGGATGTTGTTGCATGAACTGTCTCTCGCAAGGACACAGAATCCCGATGGGGGAGGGAGGGGGAGGGGAGGCGTGCGCATCTCACCAGAGCGCAAGCGCTATGTGAGTCTACAGAGACTACAAGTCCCGTGACGCCTCGCGCGAACTCCGCCGCTGTGTATCTGAGCGCCACCTAAGAAAGAGGTCGAGTTACCGGACTAGGGTTCGGGTGCGGTTGTACTGCCTACCAGAAGCCTTGCTCGCCCCTGAGCGCCTTTGAGTGGACCGCGTTACGCCGAGTAGGAGGAGGAGGAAACCTGGGCCTTGCTGTCCCGAAGGACAGCTTAGGAACCGTTTTCTCTGTACTGGATTCTCTCTTGACTCCATCCTTCATTAACTCACTAAGCTGACCTAAACTAAGTCACTAATGGGCGCCTGTTTGCCTGACAGTACAGGGAGTTGCAGGGAGCCAGGACCACCTGCCCTCTTCCCCTAAGAGCCTGACCAGCTAGAGGGATGAAGGTCTCTTTTTGGATAATTGATGTGAGTATCCACGAAAGAATGGCTAGTCAGAGATACAAGCCGGGCCTGGTGGCACACACTTTTGTAATCCCAGTATTTGGGGAGGGAGAGATAGGAGGATCACAGGTTCCAACCAGCCTCAGCTACTTAGGCCCTCTGCAAACTAGTAAGATTCTGTTTTAAAGAAAATCAGACTAGGGGTGTAGCTCGGAAGTTGTATACTACTGGGCTCAACCCCCAGTACCACACACACACACACACAAAAGAATAAAAAAAAGGACTGCGGGTATATTTCGAGATAGAATGCACCTGAGTTCAATCCCCAGTACTATAAATAATAAGAGATAGAGCCGGGCATGGTGGCGCACGCTTATAATCCCAGTACTAGGGAGGCTGAGACAGCCTCAGCTACTTGGTGAGGCTCTCAGCAACTTAGTGAGACCCTGTTTCCAAATAAAATATAAAATAGGTCTGGGAGTGTAGCTTAGAAGTAAAGAGCCCCTGGGTTTCACCCACAGTACCACAAATAAATAAATAAATAAAGGATGGGCATATCAGAAACCTGTAATCCCAATACTTGGGAAGATGAGACTGTAGGATTGCAGGTTCTAAGGCCAGTATCAGCAATTTAGCGAGGACCTTAGTAACTCAGTTAATCCGTTTCAAAATTAAAAAAAAAAAAAAAATGAAGCCAGACATGGTGGTACACACTTGCAATCCCAGCATTTTGGAGGCTGAGACAGGAGAACTGCAGTTCTCAGATACCCTCAGCTGCTTAGTGAGGCCCTTTGCAACTCAGTGAGATCCTGTTTCAAAATAAAGAATAAAAAATAGGGCTGGGTTGTGGCTCAGAGGTAGAATGCCCCTGGGTTCCATCCCCAGTACCACAAATAATAATAATAATAATAATAATAATAATAATAACAATAATAATAATAATAATAAAATTTTTTAAAATAAAATAGGGCTGGGGGGTGTAGCTCAGAGGCAGAATCCTAGGTTCTTTCCCCAGTACAAAAAAGAAAAAAAAAGTAGTTCTCTAGCAGGGGAGGGGAGAGAAGGGCACACACTTGTAATCCTAATACTTCAGAGACTGAGACAGGAAGATCACAGGTTTGGTGACAGCCTCAGCAATTTAGTGAGGGCCTCAATAACCTAGCAACACCTTGTTTCCAAATAAATAAAAGTGATTTGGGGGTATAATTAGGGAATACACACACACACACACACACACACACACACACACACACACAGAGTTCTATATTACAAATTGGGTATGGTGGCATGTCTATAATCTCAATACTTGGGAAGCTGAGACAGGAGGATTGCAGGTTTGAGGCCAGCCTCTGCAATTTAGTAAGGCCCTCATCAAATTAGGAAAATCCTATTTCAAAATAAAATAGGAGCAGCCGGGCGTGGTGACACACGCTTGTAATCCCAGCATTTGGGAGGCTGAGACGATGATAAGGGTTCAAGGATAGCCTCAGTTACTTAGTGAGGCCCTCTGCAACTCAGATCCTGCTTCAAAATAAAGAATAAAAAATTGGGCTGGGGGTAGAGCTTGAAGGTAGAATGCCCCTGGGTTCCATCCCCAGTACTGCAAAAAATAAATAAATAAATAAATAAATAAATAAGTAGGAGGCCCTGCAAGGTGGTGCACACTTGCAATCCCAGCATTCTGAAGACAGAGACTGGAGGAACAAGGTTCGCAGACAGCCTCAGCTACTTAGGAAGGCCCTTTACAACTCAGTGAGACCCTGTTTCAAAAAATAAAAAGATTAAAAAATAGGGCTGGGGGTGTAGCTTGGAGGTATTGTGTCCCTGGATTCCATCCCCAGTACTGTAAAAATAAATAAATAAAATAAAATAGGAGCTGGGTGTGGTGACACATGCTTGTAGTCCCAGTATTTGGGAGGCTGAAACAGGAGGATCACGGGTTCGCAGACAGTCTCAGCTACTCAATGAGGCACTCTGCAACTTAGTGAGACCCTGTTTTAAAATAAAGAATAATAAATAAGGCTGTGGGTGTACCTTGGAGGTAAAATACCCCTGGGTTCTAGCAGGGCGTGGTGGCGCATGCTTGTAATCCCAGCATTTGGGAGGCTGAGACAGGAGGATCCTGCGGTTCATGGACAGCTTCAGTTACTTAGTGAAGCCCTTTGCAACTCAGTGAGACCTGGTTTCAAAATAAAGAATAAAAAATAGGACCGGGATTGTAGCTTGGAGGTTTCATCCCCAGTACCGCTAAATAAATAAATAAATAAATAAGCAGGGCGCAGTGGCACATGCCTGTAATCCCAGTACTTGGGAGGCTGAGACAGGAGGATCACAAGTTTGTGGCTAACTCAGCAATTTAGTGAAGCCTTCCACCACTTAGTAAGGCCCCATTTCAAAATAAAAAATAAAGGCCGGGCATGGTGGCGCACGCTTGTAATCTCAGTGCTTGGGAGGCTGAAACAGGAGGATCACACAGGTTCGAAGCCAGCTTCAGCAACTTAGTGAGGCTCTCAGCAACTTGATGTGAGTCCCTGTTTCCAAATAAAGAATAAAATAGGTCTGGGAGTATAGCCCTATAGCCCGGACGTAGAAAAACCCCTGGGTTCCACCCCTAGTACCACCGAAAAAATAAAATAAAATGGCCGGGCGTGGTAGCATAGGCTTGTAAAGCCAGCCTCAGCAGGTTTAAGAGACCTTGTTTCCAAGTAAAATATAAAATAGGTCTGGGAGTGTAGCCTGGAGGTAGAAGCCCCTTGGGTTCCATCCCCAGTACCACCAAAAAATAAACAAATAAATAATAAAATAAAATAAAATAAAAATAAAAAAATAAGCCAGGTGTAGTGGCTCATGCTAGTAATCCCAGCATTTGGGAGGCTGAGACAGGAGTTTTGCCGCCAGCCTCAGCTACTTAGTGAGGACCTTTGCAACTCAGTGAGAACCTGTTAAAAAAAAAAAGAATAAAAAATAGGGCAGGGGATGTAACTCAAAGGTAGAATGCCCCTGGGTTCCATCCCCAGTACCACACACACACACACACACACACACACACACACACACACACACACTAAAGCCAGACATGGTGGCACATACTTGTAATCCCAGCATTTAGGAGGCTGAGACAGGAGGATCACACAGCTTCGAAGCTAGCCTCAGCTACTTCGTGAGGCCCTTTGCAACTCAGTGAGACCCTGTTTCAAAATAAAGAATAAAAAATAGGATTGGGGGTGTAGCTTGAAGGTAGAATGCCCTTGGGTTCCACACTTGGATTTATTTTTTACTTTGAAGCAAGGTCTTAGCCAGGTGCGTGGTGCTCACTTGTAATTCCAGTACTTGGGAGGCTGAGAAGGAGGAGTGCAGGTTTGTGGCCAGCCTCAGCTACTTAGTGAGGCCCTCTGCAACTTAGTGAGACGAGACCCTGTTTCAAAATAAGAAGAATAAAAAATATGGCTGGGGATACAGCTCGGAGGTAGAATGCCCCTGGGTTCCATCCCCAGTACAGGAAAAAAGAAAAAGAAAGAAAATAAATAAAATTAGACTGGGGGAGCTGGGCATGGTGATGCCCACTTGTAATCCCAACATTTGGGAGGCTGAGACAAGAGGATCTGGGTTTGTGGACGGCTTTAGCTACATAGTGAGGCCATTTGCAACTCAGGAAGACCCTATTTCAAAATAAAGAATAAAAAAATAGGGCTGAAAGCCGGGAGGTGGCACACGCTTGTCATCCCAGCATTTGGGAGGCTGAGACCAGAGGATCGCGGTTCGTGAACAGCCTCAGCTACTTAGTGAGGCCCTCTGCAACTTAGTGAGACCCTGTTTCAAAATAAAGAATAAAAAATAGGGCCGGGGATGGTGGCGCACGCTTGTAATCCCAGCGCTTTCCCAGCGCTTGGGAGGCGGAGACAGGAGGATCACGCAGGTTCAAAGCCAGCCGCACTGGCTTAAGAGACCCTTTTTCCAAATAAAAATATATAAAAATAGGTCTGGGAGTGTAGCCCAGAGGTAGAAGGGCTTCCAGGAACCCCAGTACCACCTAAATAAATAAATAAATAAAATAGGGCAGGGGTTGTAGCTCGGAGGTCGAATGCCCCTGGATTCAATCCCCAGACCTGGAAAAAAAAAAAAATAGGGTTGGGGGTGTAGCTCGAAGGTAGAATGCCCCTGGGTGCCATCCTCAGTATTGAAGAAAAAAATTAGACTGAGTAGAATGCCCCTGGGTTCAATCCTCAGTAACACTAAAATGAAATAAAGTAGGGTTTTGGGTATAACTCAGAGGTAGAATACCCTTTGGCATCAATCCCTATAACCAAAAAAATAAAAAAGCCTGGAAGCCTGGTGTCGTGGTGATTGTCTGTTGATCCCTTTACTTGGGAGGCTGAAACAAGAGGATTATAGGTTCGAGGCTTCTCAGTAACTTGGCAAGGTTGTTTCAAAATAAAAACAAAATAGAAGCGGAGCGTCGTGGTGCACGCTTGTAATGACAGCATTTGGGAGGCTGAGAAAGGAGGATATTGGTTCGCAGACAACCTCAGCTACTTAGTGGAGCCCTTTGCAACTCGGTAAGACCCTGTAAAGAGTTAAAAATAGGGGTAGGGGTGTAGCTCGGAGGTAGAACACCCCTGGGTTCAATCCCCAATACCGCAACAAAAAAGAAAAAATAGAGATGTCTAGCTCAGAGGTAGAATGCATTCTTTTGATGCCCTGGCTTATTATGCACCAGACCCTGAATTAAGCATTAATTCACTGAATCACAAAAAAATAATAATAATAACCTACAGGTGAGGAAACCTAGATTTAGATTGATTGCAAACAGTTGCCTCGCCTTGCACTTGGTCAGGCTACCTCCCAGGGCGGCGTTTGTAGTCCTAAGCTGTGAACGGCGCCTCGCGGTAGCGCGAAAACTACCACTCCCGTGGGGCTGTGCGGCGCATCGCGAGAGCTGCCTTAAACGTGGCGGCGGGAACGCGCGGCCTGCTGCTAGCTGGGCGGCTGGGAGAGGCGGCGGCTGGCAGGATGGCGGACGGCAACGTCTCTGACAGCGAGCCTACGACGCGCACGCTGCTGCGGCGCGTGCTGGACACAGCGGACTTGCGCACTCCGCGACGACCCCGGAGCGCCCAGGCCGGGTACGGGAGGGCGATGCTTGAGCAAGTAGAAGGACTGGGAGTGGGGTCTGGGAGGGAGCCAGCGTCAGCCCTGTTGGGAGAAATTTATGTCTCAGAGAGGAACTGGCTCCACTCACCTAAAAGATCTCCGCTCGGCTGTTTGTGCCCTCACCACTGGAGCTCCGGGCAGCTCCGCCAAGCCCAAGCTCCAAGCGCTTGAGTCTTCGGCCTCTGGAGGCGCAGGATAAGGGCTCTGTTCTCAAAGTTGTTTCGCCCAAACCAGCCCAGGGGGTGTCCAGACACCTGCGCCTGCCTCCTAGGTGGTACCCATCTTTCCCTCGCATGTTCAGCCCTACTCAGTCTGTGATTCCCAGTTGGGAGACGGGAAAATAGCTAGAGAGCAATCCTGCGCAGAAATCAGAATCTGGAAAAATGCTTTACTAGGGAGCAGAAATTTGTTCTGACTTGGTGGGAGTGTCTCCGGGAGGGCCATGGTGAGCTCATGAATCAGAGGCTTCTGAAACGGGCATTTTCCCTTCTAAAACTGTGTAATCATTTTCTGTATAGAGCAGTGGTCAGTGCTGGGTGTGGTGGCGCCTGCCGGTAATGCCAGTATTTGAGAGGCTCGGAAAGGAGGATCCCCCAGGTTCAAGGACAGCCTCAGCAACATATAGCAAGACCCTTTTTCAAAATAAAAATAAAGAGGGGTGGAGGTGTTGCTCGGAGGTAGAATACCCTTGAGTATCCCTACATAAATAAAGGAAGCCAGGCGTGGTGGTGCACTCTTGTAATCCTAGCATTTGGGAGGCTGAGACAGGAGGATCCGGGTTCGGGGCCAGCCTCAGCTACTTAGTGAGGCATTTTGTAACTCAGTGAGACCCTGTTTCAAAATATAGAATAGAAAACAGGGCTGGGGGTTAGGACACTGTGCAGACAGAACTCCCCTGAGTCTCTCTCCAGTACTGCCAAATATTAATACATAAACAGAGTGGGAGCCAGGCGTGGTGGCCCACACATGTAATCCCAGTACTCGGGAGGCTGAGACAAGAAGATCGCAAATTCAAGGACAGCCTCAGCAAGTAGTGAGACACACCAACTTAGTGAGATCCTGCTTCAAAATAAAAATAAAATAGCCCTGAGAATGTAGCTCAGGGATAGAATGCCCCGGGCTCAACCCGTAGTACCACACAAAAAATAAAAATAAAGGAGTGGGAAGTCATTCATGATAGGTTCTAGATGAATGTTGAGGTAGGAGTAGTGCCCAGAAAACGCTTATGGGGCTACACGAGGAACCAGACTCTAGGAACAGGGATGGAGTGAACCATGTGGGGATTGCTGTCACACCCTGATATGTATTTGAAAGGATTAAAAAAGCCAGGGATGGTGGTGTATACCTGTAATCCCAGTAGTTGGGAGGCTGAGACAAGAGGGTTCCAGGCTTGAGACCAGCCTCAGGAACTTAGGGAAACCCCTCAGCAACCTAGCAAGACCCTGTTTCAAAATGAAAAGGGCTGGGGGTAGCAGGGCATGGTGGTGCATGTCTATAATCCTAACACTTAGGAGGCTGAGAAATGAGGGTCACAGATCAGAGACCAGTTTCAGCAATTTAGCAATATCCTCAGCTAGTGACACCCTGTTTCAAAATAAAAAATAAGAGCCAGGCGTGGTGGCGCACGCTTGTAATCCCAGCATTCAGGAGGCTGAGACAGGAGGATCGCAGTTCACGGATAGCCTCAGCTACTTAGTGAGGCTCTTTGCAACTCAGTAAGACCCTGTTTCAAAGTAAAGAATAAAAAATAGAGCTGGGGGTGTAGCTGAGAGGTAGAATGACCTGGGCTAAATTGCTGAGGCCAGATC
Source organism: Muscardinus avellanarius (assembly GCF_963383645.1). Lineage (NCBI taxonomy): Eukaryota > Metazoa > Chordata > Mammalia > Rodentia > Gliridae > Muscardinus > Muscardinus avellanarius. Next base: position 18,347,024 of record NC_137796.1, read on the forward strand.
TTGAATCTGGGATCTTCCTGTCTCAGCTTCTCAAGTACCGGGATTATAGGCATATAACACTTTTTTATGGTGCTGGGGGTTGAATCCAGGGGCATTCTACATCTGAGCTATACCTTCAGCCCTAGTTTGTTTGTTTGTTTAATTTTGTGGAATGGAACTCAGGTGCTTTTCTACCTCCAGGCTATACTCCCAGACCTATTTTATAACTTTATTTGGAAACAGGGTCTCACTAAGTTGCTGAGAGCCTCACTAAGTTGCTGAGGCTGGCTTCAAACCTGTGTGATTGATCCTCCTGTCTCAGCCTCCCAAGTGCGGGGATTACAAGCGTGCACCACCACGCCTGGCCTGGCTTTGAATTTGCAATCCTTCTGTCTTAGGTTCCTAAATACTAGTATTACAGGTGTACACCACCATGCCTAGCCCTTTTTTATTTTTTGAGACAAGGTTTTGCTGAGGCTGCCTTTTTTTTTTCCCTTTTTTTTTTTTTGTTATTGTTTTGTGTGGTATTGAGGAGGCCTTTTTTTCCCTTTTTTTTTTTTTGGTACTGAGGATTGAACTCAGGGACATTCTACCTCTGACCTACACCCCCAGCCCAATTTTATTATTTTTATTTATTTATTTTTGCGGGCCTGGGGATGGAACCCAGGGGCATTTGACCTCTGAGCTACACCCCTTGCCCTTTTTTTTTTATTCTTTATTTTGAAACCGGGTATCACTGAGTTGCAGAGGGCCTCACTAAGTAGCTGAGGCTGTCTGTGAACCGCGATCCTTCAGTCTCAGCCTCCCAAATGTTGGGATTACAAGCGTGCGCCACCACGCCTGGCTTATTTTTTATTTTGAAACAGGGTCTCACTAAGTTGCAGAGGGCCTCACAAGGTTGCTGTGAACCTGTGATCCTCCTATCTTGGCCTTCCAAGTACTGGGATTACAAGCATCTTCCTGCCTTGGCCTCCTGAGTCACTGGGATTACAGGTGTGCACCACTGCACCTGCCCCTACTTGTCCTTTATGATTCTGCTAAAGTCACCTCTGTGAGGCCTTCAACTCCCCTTTCTGGCTGGGTCGATCATAGTCCCTCTCTTCCCATATATTCCTAGTTCCCCTTCATCCACGACACGGGCTGGGAAAGGGCACAAGTGCCTAAGGCACAAGTGGTTTCTGGGTTCCTGTCCCTGAAGGAAAAGGGCTTTAGGCCAAGAACCCTGGTGAAGACATCTCTCTTCAACCTCTTGCCTGTCACCTCCACTACACTATGTAACTTTCAAGGCCATTGGTCTTTACACAGTGCCCAGAGAGCCCTGCCTAAAACACCTTCCTCCAGGAGACTGAGTAGCCAAACAAAGGTGACTACCAGACGGCATTCTCAAGGAGGCAGGGTAAGTGTCCAGTCCATGGACCACTGGGGCCCTGAGGTTTGTTTCTGCCCTAGAGCCCACCTTGAGGGAACCTTAAGGCAAAAGAACAGGCTGATGGCATGGTGCTTTCACCCTTAGTCTGTTGGCAGGTTGACCCGTGTTCAAGCCGGTGGACATCTGGAGGAACAGACACCCCGAACTCTGTTAAAGAATATCCTACTAACTGGTGAGTGGGTGCTGGCCTGCCATTCAGAGCTAAGCGCCAATCCTATGGTGTCCCTCACTGGGCAGCGTGTCTTGTTGATCCCACCCTCTTGGTATTTCTGTAGCCCCAGAGTCTTCTGTCCTGATGCCAGAGTCAGTGGCGAGGCCAGTGGCAGCACCCCCGGTGGATCAGCACTCCAGGCGGGAAAGCAGTCGGGGCAGGTACACAGTGGATCCCCTCATGGGCTGTTGGGTAGTTCTGGCCTGGGAGCCTCTTCAGGGCCCCACAAGCCAGAACTGGGCTTTCTGGACTGCCTGACATCAGATTTGCCCTTATAGCTTGGAGCTGCAGCTTCCAGAACTCAACTCCCCAACAACCATGGCTCCAGGTCTGCCAGTCCCTGGCAGGAGAAAGCAGAGGCTGAGATTGTCCGTGTTTCAGCAGGAAGTGGACCAGGGGCTGCCTCTCCCCCAGGGTGAGGCCTAGGAGACTACTTGTTGCTGTGCTCTGGAGAGGCTGAGGTGGTCTGAGAGAGGGTTTCGTGGACCTGGGTAACTCACCATGGTTTCTTCTTTTTACGCCCTTTTCCTGGTCACTGACAGAGCCTCCTGGGAATGCTGAGGCCTCATCCCTCACCAGGTGCTGTTCGCTGTTCCAGGGGCTGGTGGGGCAGAGGCTTGGGGAGGGAGGTGTTAACTGATGGAAACTGGCTTATTGTGTTCTGGGAGCCCTAGGGCAAACGGGAAAACCCTTTGGGCAAACTGGGCTTCAGGCACCTGACTTCCCTCTCCCACCAGCTCCCTTGACCTGATCTTTGATACGCCTCTTCAGCCACAGTCAGTGAGGAAACCTGGTTTGGCCCGCAGACCACTAACCCGCCGGGCTGTAGATGTGGGTGCCCTTTTACAGGATCTGCAAGATAATTCCTTAGCCTCGGCTCCTCCTGGTAAGTTGAGGTTTTCTCCCCTTCTAGCCTCTGTGGGAAGGTACCCCCATGACAGATAGGAAGGACTCGCTCTTTTGTGTGTGTGTGTGGGTCTGGGGATGGAACCCAGGGGCATTTGACCTCTGAGCTACACCCCCTGCCCTATTTTTTATTCTTTATTTTGAAACCGGGTCTGAGTTGCTGAGGGCCTCACTAAGTAGCTGAGGCTGTCTGTGAACTGCGATCCTCCAGGTCTCAGCCTCCCGAATGCTGGGATTGCAAGCGTGCGCCACCACGCCCAGCTTCAGGAAGGGCTCTTAAGTCCAAGTTTGTACCCCTCTTGGTGGTGTCAAAGATTGTATGAGCCTAACCAGTTGGTCTAGGAAGAATTTCTAGTTTCTTTTCACAAGGTGCCCTTGGCCTTGGTGAGTCTTAGTGCCTGTTTCTTCCGGGCCCTCATATCCTTGACCTTGAGGGCTGAGGGTAGGAAAGGAATGTGGGTTTTTTGGGGTTTTTTTGCTGGTTCTGGGGTTCCTGGAAGCCCTTCTACCTCCGGGCTACACTCCCAGACCTATTTTTACATTTTCATTTTGGAAACAGGGTCTCCTAAGCCAGCGCACGCGGCTGGCTTCGAACCTGCGCGATCCTCCTGTCTCTGCCTCCCAAGCGTGGGGATTACAAGCGTGCGCCACCATGCCCGGCCAGGAATGTGGTTTGATGGGTAAAAGTTTTTGGAAGGTTGAGAGACCAGGTTTTATGGTCAGCTGACCAGGTAGAGCTGACCTGGGAGCCTGATTCCAGAAGACAAGTCAGATTCACCAGGGGAGAAAGAGAGTTCTGGGCAGAGGAGTTGAGAGTATAGGTGTGGGTACAGAGTTGCAGGCAGCGAGCCGCGGAGGCCTAGGAATGCCAGGCTAAGGAGCAGGACGGTAAGCAAGAGGATCTGTGGGAGGGAGATGAGGTTGATAGTGCAGGTCGTCACTCTCTGAAGATCATTCAGGAGCAAGGCAGGCCCTGGGCCTGTTGCATAGGCCCTAGCTAGTCTGGGTATCATCAGGTTGACTTGGAATAAAATACACTAAGCACCAGCTGGCCCCTGATCTCCAGGTGACAGTCTCAGAACCCCTGTTGCTACTCGGTCAGTGGACACTGTGATGGAGGACACTCAGCCGTTCTCACAGCCCTTGGTTGACTGCTTCCCCAGTGTGCATCTCTCTTTGCCCCACCCCTTCCACACTGTGGCTGAAGATGCTGAGAGGACCGTGGGTCACAGGAAACAGAGCCCTGGACCTGGGCTGCAGAGCCAGGGTGAGTTACAGGGACAGGTGGCCTGGAGCCAAGCTTAGTTTGAACAGGTTGGCACTGGTGGTTTTCTTGCCTCAAGCCCTAGAGCTGTTTGCCCCAGAGGCCCCCTGCTGGAGATCCTCCTCTACCGTGAGCAGAGTCAGTGTTGGGCCAGGGCATTCCAGATCAGTGCTCAGCAGCTGCCTGTGGCTCAGTCTCTTCTCCATGAGTGGGGCTGGCTTTGCTACTCTATCCGTACCCTTGCTGGGGCTACAGTTTTTGCCTGCTGCTCCTCCAGAGATGACAGAAGCTGAGGGATCCCAGGGGACTGTGGAGGCCAAAGAGCCAGAAGAATCTTCAGGGGATGAGAACACCTCTGGCAGGCCAGGTAAAAGGCCCAGAGAAGTCAGTGGGTGAGTGGTGACAACTGTGCCCAGGCCCTGGCACACAGAGGGGCTTGCCTGGGTTTCTGGGTACTGGCAGTGGTAGGGAGATACTGAGGGGCACTTGCTTGGCTGGAGCTAGGTAAGACCTTTCAGAAAGGAGACATGGATGGGTGGGCGAGATGGGTCAAGCCTGAATCCCGGGACCCTGCCCTTTTTCTGCAGCAAGTCCAGAACTGGCCTCCAGCACTGCTGAGTTGCTACAAGCCAAGCGACCACATCAGTTTCTTGAACCGGCCCCACCGCCTAGCACTGCAGTGTAAGATCTCCTGGGCCTCCTGGGAAGGGGGAAGGCATGGAGGTTGACATTGGGCACTTCATGCACATAGTCATCCCTTTCCACAGGTATGCAGATGATTACACAGAACAGCAGCCTAAGCTGGGCTGCAGCATGCTCCCCACGGGCATGTCTGTCATCCTGGTGCCTCCCTCTAGGAACATAGAGGAATTGGGGTGAGGGGAAATGGCTAGGGCAGTATCTAGTCAGAGAAGGCTTCCTGGAAGAGGCAGTGATGGACTCCTGAGGAGAGATCGAATATCCATTCTGAGGCCTTAGCATAACAGACCTGAGCAAGTGCCAGTGTATATGAGGCTAGACTAGAACATTGTGTCCAGATTGGAGGAATAGGGTCCCAAGGAAAGACCAGGCTTCTGTGTGCCTCCCTGACCGCACTGCCCCTCAGTAGACAGAATTGCTGGGTCATGCTGACTAAAGGGCACACGGGCCCAGTTTAGCAGAAGCCAGCAGGACTTGTCCTTGAATAGGGACCTCCTCAAGTAGCAGTGTAGCCACCTATGTCTATTCTTGCCCCCAGCTTGTCTTCAGAGACTCTGGAGCCTGTGTTGGCCAGGCTTCCCCCCAAGTCCCGAACTACTCGCTCCAGGCCCCGTCAAGATCCCTACAAGGCTGGACTGAGCCACTATGTGAAACTCTTTAGCTTCTATGCTAAGATGCCCATGGAGAAGAAGGCTATTGAGATAGTGGAGAAGTGGTGAGTCCTGGACACCCCGGGTGGGGAGAAGAGCCTTTCAGGGTATGAATGGACTATTGAGTCTGCTCTACCTTAACCTTGGCAGCCTAGACAAGTATTTCCAGCACCTTTGCAATGACCTAGAGGTATTTGCTGCTCATGCTGGCCGCAAGACTGTGGGGCCAGAAGACCTGGAGCTGCTGATGCGGCGGTGAGTTAGGCAAAAAGTGAGGCTGGGTGTGGGAGTTCTGGCCCTGACTCCATCTGCCCCTCTCTTCCTCTGTTGCAGCCAGGGCCTGATCACGAACCAAGTCTCACTGCACGTGCTCGTGGAACGGCACCTACCCCTGGAGTACCGGCAGCTGCTCATCCCCTGTGCATTCAGTGGCAATTCTGTCTTCCCTGCCCAGTACTGACCAGGCCTCCACACTTGCCCTGTCCCCTACCTGGGGCCCCTTATCACCACATAGTCCTCCAGGTTCCCGAGCATCAATAAAATATCACAGAACCAGGCGTGGTGGTGCAGGCTTGTAATCCCAGCATTCGGGAGGCTGAGACAGGAGGATCCCGGTTCACAGACAGCTTCAGCTACTTAGTGAGGCCCTTTGCAACTCAGTGAGACCCTGTTTCAAAATAAAGAATAAAAAATAGAGCTAGGGGTATAGCTCGGAGGTAAAATGTCCCTGGGTTCCATCCCCAGTACTGAAAAAAAAAAATCGGGCTGGGGGTATAGCTTGGAGGTAGAATGCCCTGGGTTCCATTCCAAGTACCACAAATAAACAAATAATCTTAAACACTATTGTGATTTTTGGTGCATGTTCTGGTTCTGAGCTCAGCTCATATTCTCTTCCCCTTATCACCTGACTTCCTAGGATAGCCTGGGAAATGGTCAGGGCTCAACTGGACAAGGAGACACACACCTATAATCCCAGTACTTGGGATGCTGAGACAGGAGGATCGCAGGTTCAAGGCCAGCATGCAATAATTTAGCATAGTGAGACCCTGTTTAAAAAAAAAAAAAACAGCCTGGCATGGTGGTGCCTGTAATCCCTGTACTTGGGAGGCTGAGACAGGAAGATCACAGGTTCAAGGATAGGCTTAGCAACTTAGTGAGACCCTGTTTCAAGATAAGGCTGGGGGTGTATCCCAGAGGTAGAATGTCCCTGGGTTCCATCCCAATACCACAAAAACAATAAGGCTAGAGCTGGGTGTGGTGGTGGCACATGTTTGTAATCCCAGCATTTGGGAGGCAGAGACTGGAGGATCGCAGTTCTTGGACAGCCTCAGCTACTTAGGCCTTCTGCAACTTAGACCCTGTTTCAAAATAAAGAATAAAAAACAGGGCAGGGGGTGTAGCTCGGAGGTAGGCTGTCCCTGGGTTCCATCCCCAGACCTGCAAAATAAAATAAAGGCTAGGGTATAGTTCAGTAGTAAAACACCCCTGAATTCAATTCCCAGTGCTACCAAAAGAAAAAGAAATAATATGGGTTCAAACGTTTTTATACGAAACATTGGGTTACCATGCTGCACGTGCCAATCCTAGATTATAGTCTCTGGCTCCCGAGGCCCCATGCGCTTGACATCAGCCACCTGAAGCTGTTCCAGTGCAGTCCTGAGCAGTATCACAATGGTCTGCTCCTTTTCGTCACCTTCCTCTGGCAGTTCTGACACAGGGACCTGGAAGGCCTGGCTCAGGTAGGTACTCAAAGTCTGCTTGTCCAGGCTGGGATCAGCAGTCATTATGGCCAAACGCAGCTTAGGTAGGGTCACCTCATCTTGCCTACCCCATAAAAAAAAAACTGGCTTGAATCCTCCCTAGCACAGACTCTTAAGGTGCCCTCCTTTCTGCCACATGTAAACATTTATAGTATCCTACAGAATGCACAGAGACCCAAGGGCCCAAGACGCCACCCTGTGGGACTTGCCCTGCTTTGGGACTCGCCAGTGGCCAAGTGAACCTTTGGGGCCCAGGGTCACTCACAGGTCCAGGGCTAGCTCCTGCTTTATATCTTGTAAGTACGCATCCTTCTCCTCCAGGTATTGTTCCCATACCCTTTGCACAAAAGGCTCATTTTGGCCTTCCTCATTCTGGGAGGGGGCACAAAGCAGAGTGAGGCCACATTGACCAGGGTCCAGTCAAGGCTACGGCAAGGGCTGGGCAAGCTCCTGGGCCCCCACACACCTCCACAAACAACGGACGGTAGTTGAACAAGTCTGCACCACTGTTCTCGGGATGCCAGCCCCCTGCCTCCATCAGCTCCTGAATTTGTTCTTCCTTCTTGAGGGGGAAGGTAGTCTTGAGAACGGTACTGTGAAGAGACAAGAGGGCCAAGTTGGGGACTGGCTGAGGCTGCCCACCTGTGTCCCCACAAAGCTGTTTTTTGGTACTGGCGATTGAACCCAGGGGCATTCACCTCCAAGCTATACTCTCATCCCTATATTTTTATTTTGAAACAAGGTCTTCCTAGGTTGGTGAGTCTCACTACTTTCTGAGGCTCTCCTCAAACTTGTGATCCTATATCAGCCTCCCAAATACTGGGATTACAAATGTGCACCACCACACCTGGCTCCCACATCCTCCTCTGCCATCCCCACTGATCCACTGATGTTTATTTTTATTTTTATTTATTTTTGCAGGTCTGGGGATGGAACCCAGGGGCATTCAACCTCCAAGCTATACCTCCTGCCCTAATTTTTTTTGTGTGTGTGTGGGTTTGGGGATGGAACCCAGGGGCATTTGACCTCCGAGCTACACCCCCAGCCCTTTTGTTTTTTATTCTTTATTTTGAAACAGGGTCTCACTAAGTTGCAGAGGGCCTCACTAAGTACCTGAGTCTGTCCGCAAACCGCAATCCAGAAGGCTCAGCCTCCCGAATGCTGGGATTACAAGTGTGCACCACCACGCCCGGCTTCCCTATTTCTTATTCTTTATTTTGAAACTGGGTCTCACTGAGTTGCAGAAGACCTCACTAGGTAGCTGAGGCTATCTGCGAAATGTGAGGTCTCAGCCTCCCAAAAGCTAAGATTACAAGCGTGCGCCACCACGCCTGGCTCCCACTGATGTTTAGAAAGACAGCAAGCTTAGCCGGGCATGGTGGCGCACGCTTGTAATCCCCGTGCTTGGGAGGCGGAGACAGGAGGATGGCGCTGGTTCGGAGCCAGCCTTGCTGGCTTACAAGACCCTGTTTCCAAATAAAAAAAATATATATATAATAGGTCTGGGAGTATAGCCCAGGCATACAAGGGCTTTCAGGAACCCCAGTACCACCAAAAAAAAAAAAAAAAAAAAAAAAAAAAAAAAAAAAAAAAAAGAAAGAAAGAAAGAAAGAAAGAAAGAAAAAAGAAAGACAGCAAGCTTAGAGGCTGTGGCCTTTCCCTCCATGCTTCCTGGGAGCCTGGCCAGAGGTGATGAGCTGGAGTTTGGGGTGGCCTGGGCTGGCCTCTCACCTGAACTGCTCTATCGTTATTAGCCCCTCATTCTGAGTGTCAAGATTTGTCATCTCCTTTAGCAGGTGGGCTATTGTTTCCTTCTGGTTGATGTACACATTCTCCAACCTCTGTAGGAAGGGAGACATTCACTTACTTGCTTTCTGGAGTGGTGGGGGCAGAGCTGGGCTATTCTGGGGTCAAAGGCCCCTCTGTGTCCATGAGGGGAGCAGGTATGGGCGAGGATCAAGCTTACCTTTCCCATCAAGACTGCATAGAACTGACTCATGACCTCATTGGTGTGAAAGAGCTTGATATTTTCAAAAATAGTATAAGCCCAGGCCATGGCATCACTGGGCCCAAAGCGACGCTCTAGGAAATTGAAGAAGAAATCTGGAAACTTCTCTTTCTGTGGGAGGTGGAGAAGAGGATGCTTGGTTAGCTTGCCCCAGGGTCAGCTGGCCCTCTCCCTATTCCCCAGCACCACAAAGGGGCCCCCTAGAGGACTTGATCTGAAAGCTAAGCTAAGTCACCGAGACTGGTGAGAGCTGACCTGCTCCTGTGCTAGGCGTTCCTTCCAGGCGTCCTTGAGGAGTTTTACCACTTCCTTCTTGCTTGGCTTCTTGTTCTCCACAGGGCCATCATATCGAAGGAAAGGAGGAATGCTTTCCCCATAACCCTGGAAGGCAGTGGGTCAGCTCGTGTCTGGGCCCCTCTGTGGCCCCACTTCCAAGCAAGGGGGTGCATTAGATGCTTCCCTAGCAGCTCAGCTTCAGCTGCAAGGCCTAACTGTTATGACTCTGGGCCCAGGCCTCCCACTCAGGGATTCCCTACCAGACCGGGGAAGAAGTCTTTCTCCCGGAGCAGGCCCTCGCCAATCTCCTCCAGTAGCACATCCACCAACTGGTCGCTGTTCTTGCCCTCAGCCAGCATGTGCCAGCGATCTGGGCCCCCGGACACCACCTCTGCAGATGGGGAGAGGGAGCTGGAGCCCAGCCCATGCCCCTCATCAGGCCCTACAGCCCCAACGGCCATCAGTACCTTCACACTTGGTCCAGTCGGGTCGTGGTGTGGAGGTACGCTGGATCTCCTGCAGCTCAGAAAAAAACTGGTCTCGTTCCTTCAGCGTGCTCATGTGCAACTGCAGCAGTATCTCGTGCTCCTTCCGGACTTCTTCATAGTCGGCTCTCAGGCTGTCCAGCTGTGGACAAGGTGATTGGTCCTAGACACCCACCTGCCTGGCCCTGCCCTACTGTGTCTGGCCCTGCCCGTCCACCAGCACCTGCTCTTGAATATCCTTGTTGGTCTTCTCCTGCATTTCAAAGTCCCTCCTGGGTACCACATCTCCAAAGTTGGCCTTCATGGTGTTGAGTTCCATCTGTGTGCGGGTCAGGTCTTGCCGGGTCATCTTCAGCGCCAGTGCTAGCTTCACGGGGTCCTCCCCCCAGACTCCTGCCAGGGACCCACCAGCCTCTGTCACCCTGGCTCTGGGGCCTGTAGCCCAGGGCTGGGTTGAGTATCCCTTGGGGACTATCCACGGTTCTTCTGTTCTCTCTGCCTCAGATACCCTGGGTCTTGTCCGCAGTGCTACCAGCCTAAGGGTTTAGGTATAAGCAGAGAAGTCCAGGACATGGGGTACCAGGCCTGTCCGGTCCTCAGGGAGTTGTGGCTGCCTCAGCTGCCAGCAGTGTTACTTTCCTACTTAAAGACCCTATGATTCTCAGTCCTGCTCAGAGACCCACAGCCCTAGCTGCTAGTTGGGACATCTCTCACTATGTATGGACACAGAATGCGTTAATAGGGGCCGGGCGTGGTGGCGCACGCTTGTAATCCCCCCGCTTGGGAGGCTGAGACAAGAGGATCACACAGGTTCAAAGCCAGCTTCAGCTACTTAGTGAGGCTCTCACCAACTTAGTGAGACTCTGTTTCCAAATAAAACATAAAATAGGTCTGAGAGTAAAGTCCTGAGGTAGAAAGCCTCTGGGTTCCACTCCCAGTACTACAAAAGAAAAAAAAAAAAAAGGAATGAGTCAATATGAAATTGTTGAATGCCTGGGATGAATGGTGAAAGTTAGATGTCTCCAGCTTCTTGGGAGAAAGAACAGAAACCTAACAACCTAACTCAGGTTACCTGGGGACTGGGCAAGTGACATGTCTTCCCGCTGGTACCGCAGCTCATTCAGGTCTCCGATGAGGACCTTGCGAGCATCTCGCTCAGTAAGGTAGTGCAGGTACTCCTCGGCCAAGTTCTTCCTCAGTTTAGATACCTGTGGGAGGGTCGCTGCCTCTGAACCCTTGGCAGCTACTCAACACAGGGTGGAATGGCTGCTGGATGACCCCTCGGCTTAGGAACAGGAAAGGTGGAGAAGAAGTGGCCCTTCCTGAGAACCCAGCAAGGTGTCAGTGCTTCCCCTTGTGAACCTGTGCTGAGCACCGCAGCAGGGCAGAGTGGAGGAAGCAGGGGCTCTGGGGAGAGGGGGTGGCTCTGTGTCATTCCAAGGGAGGTGGGATTAGGGGTAGCCTCCAAGGTCACCCTGAGGGTGGGGCTGGAGCAGAAATTCAGGGCCTTGGTCAGCATACCACTTCCATTCACCTCACTCTGCAATGAGATCTTCTCCTCATTCTTTTTGTCAATGAGTTTTAGCAAATTCATCTTCTCTCTCTTGAGCAGGGAGATTTCGTACTTCTCCTCAGCTCTCATGGCCATGATCCGCTCGTTGCAGTCTTCATTCAAAGTGACGAGCTTGGCCTTCAGGGGCTCCAGGGCTCGAATCTTCTCCCTTTGGTGGGCTAAGTAGGGGTAGGTGGGAGAGGGCCTTTGGAGCCATGAAACAGCCTGGAAACACAGATCCTAAGATTATGGGTAAGTATCCATCACTTACAAACCCCAGGAATTCTATGTTTACCTTGTTCAAACACATGGCTCCTGCTTGAGGCTGACCTTCCACACTTGTTTTCTTTTTCTTTTCTTTCTTTCTTCTTTCTTTTTTTTTTTTTTTTTTTTTTTTTTTTTTTTTTTTTTTGGTACTAGGGATTAAACCCAGGAACCTTCTACCTCTGAGCTACACACCCAGCTCTCAGACCTATTTTATTGCAGTACTGGGGATAGAACCCAGGGATATTCTACCTCCAAGCTACACTCACAGCCCTATTTTTTATTCTTTATTTTGAAATGGAGCCTGGGTTGCAAAGGGCTTCATTAAGTAGCTGAGGCTATCTTCAAACCACAATCCTCTTGTCTCAGCCTCCCAAATGCTGGGATTACAAGTGTGAGCCACCACGCCCGGCCTTTTTTTTATTTTGAATAAGGTCTAACTAAGTTGAGGAGAGCCTCACTATATTGCTGAGGCTGTCCTCAAACCTGTGACTTCCTCTCTCAGCCTCCCAAATACTGGGATTACAAGCATGCACAAAGATGCCAGGCTTGCTGCTGCTGCTGCTGCTGCTGCTGCTGCTGCTGCTGCTCCTCCACCTCCTCCTCCTCTTCCTCCTTTTTTGTAGTGCTGGGGATGGAACCCAGGGGGATTCTACCTCTGAGCTATGTCCCCAGCCCTACTTTTTTACTTTTTATTATTTATTTATTTGTATTTATTTATTTTGCAGTACTGGGGATGGAACCCAGGGGCATTCTACCTCTGAGCTGCACGCCCACCCCTATTTTTTATTCTTTATTTTGAAACCAGGTCTCACTGAGTTGCAAAGGGCCTCACTAAGTAGCTACGGCTGGCCATGAACCCAGAACCTCTTGTCTCAGCCTCCCCAGTCCTATGTTTTATTCTTTATTTTGAAACAGGGTCTCTCATTGAGTTGCAAAGGTCCTCACTAAGTAGCTTAGGCTGTCAGTGAACCACGATCCTCCTGTCTCAGCCTCCCAAGTACTAGGATTACAAGCGTGGGCCACCACACTCAGCCTTTATACCGGCTTTCTATTGTTTATTTATTTATTTTTAATTTTTATCTATTTGTGGGGGGGCACTGGAGATTGAACCCAGAGGCATTTTACTTCTGAGCTATACTCCCAGACCGATTTTATTTCCTATTTGAAAACAGAGTCTCACTAAGTTGCAGAGGGCCCCACTAAATTGTCAAGGCTGTCTTCAAATCTGTGATCCTCCTGTCTCAGACTCCCCAGTACTGGGATTACAACCATGTGCCGCCATGCCCAGCTCCACATCTGCTTTTAAAGCAGGGGCAGAATCCAGAGGTGGACTGAGATCTCTTCTACACCTTAGTCCTGTAGCCACAGCCTGCTTTGTCCCTCTGGAGCCCAGTTGGGGAGCCTTCCCACTTCCCAGAGGTGCTTGCTCCTGGGGTTCTCTATATTTCCTGCAGATACTGCCCCAGCATGTTTCTCAAGGACAGGAGGAGTTGAAGTGCCCTATCACACAATAGTGCATGCAAAAAGTGACCTAAAGCTCAGTTAGAAGCTGCCCCAGCCCTGCGGTGGAGCCCCAGAACGTCAGAATAGGCTGCGGCTGCTTTGCATCCATTCCAGGCTGGGTCCGGGAGTGGAGCTGTGTTCTTACCCAACATCACCTCATATGCATTCTTGATGGAGGAGAGCAGTGGCTTGTATGTTTTGAAATCCTCTATGAAGAACTCAAAGATCTCTCTGTAAGGCTGGTAAGAAAAAGGAACCTGTCACTTCTTGGCCCATAGTTACCACCCTCAGTGGGGACCTGTGTTTTTCTTTACTGGGCACAGAGGTGCTCATGCATGAGGCTGCCTGGTAACCCCTGCCAGAGCCCCAGGCTCGTACCACCCAGCACTTCCACAGTGCACGCCGCTGGGCAGCAGTGCCTGGATGCCTCTGCCGGTGCTGTAGCTGAGGCTGGCAAGCCATCATGGGCCAGACACTCCCGATTCCTGTCTGAGCCCCCCAGGCAGCCAGTCATTTGCCTTCCAGACCCTGCATCCATTGGCCTCTTCCCTGCAAACCCCCCCCCCCATTTCAAAGCCTGATGGGAATAGGAGATTGAAGGTTCTAGCCTTACATTTTGGCCTCAAGGTGTGTTTGTGTGTGAGTGTGTGTGTGGTAATGGGGATTGAACCCAAGGGCATTCTACCTCTGAGCTACACGCCCCAGCCCTATTTTATTTTAGTATTTTTATTTTCTTGCAGTATTGGGGATGGATTCCAGGGGCATTCTATCTCTGAGCTGCATCCCCAGCCCTATTTTTTACTCTTCATTTTGAACAAGATCACTAAGTTGCAGAGGGCCTCACTAAATAGCTGAGGCTGGCTGCAAACCTGCAATCTTCCTGTCTTAGCCTCCCAAGTACTGAGATTACAAGTGTGCACTACCATACCACACGTTTATTTTTATTTTGAAACAGAGTTTTGCTAGGTTGATGAGAGTCTCACTACTTGTTAAGGCTGTTTTGGAACCTGTGATTCTCCTGTCTCAGCTTCCTAAATACTGGGATTGTAGGTGTATGTCATCATACCCAGTGAGGTATGGTTTCTTATGCAATTTAAACACAGAATATTTTTTTTTTTTGGAGGGGGCATTCAGATGTGACCTCTTGACTTGCAGATACAGGAAAAAAAATTTTTTTTGGTACTGAGGATTGAACCCAGCGCCATTCTATCTCTGAGCTATACCCTCAAACCTATTTTATTTTTTATTTTGAGACAGGGTCTCTAAATTGCTGAGAGCCTCACTGTTGAGGCTAAGACTGTTCTCAAATCTATGATCCTCCTGTCTCAGCCTCCCAGGTACTGGAATCACAGGCATGTACCACCATGCCCAGCTACCCAGAATTATTTTTGTGTGGTATTAGGAATGGAATCCAGGGGCATTCTATGCCTGAGCTACAGCCCTAGCCCTATTTTTTATTCTTTTTTTTTTTTTTTTTTGCGGGTCTGGGGATGGAACCCAGGGGCATTTGACCTCCGAGATACACCCCCTGTCCTATTTTTTATTCTTTATTTTGAAACCGGGTCTCACTGAGTTGCAGAGGGCCTCACTAAGTAGCTGAGACCGTCCGCGAACCGCGATCCTCCAGGTCTCAGCCTCCCAAATGCTGGGATTACAAGCGTGCGCCACCACGCCCGGCTCCCTATTTTTTTATTCTTTATTAGGAAACTGAGTCTCACTAAGTTGCAGAAGGCCTACATAGCTGAGGCTGGCTGTGAACCTTTGATCCTCCTGTTTCAGCCTCCCAAGTACTGGGATTACAAGTGTGTGTCACCATGCCTGGCTTCCTGAGAATTTTTTTTTTTTTTTTTTTTTGTGATACTGAGGGTAGAACCCAGGGGCTTTCTACCTCCAGGCTATCCTCTCAGACCTATTTTATACTCTATTTGGAAACAGGGTCTCACTAAGTTGCTGAGAGCCTCACTAAGAGCTGAGGCTGGCTTTGAACCTGTACGATCCTCTTGTCTCAGCCTTCCAAGCGCTGGGATTACAAGCATGCTCCACCATGCCTGGCTTCCTGGGAAATGTTTGAGACAGAATTGCTCACTGGAATAAGCCTGGGCTTCAGAATAAGCCCTGGCTCTGAATCCAAACCCCACTGTTTCCTAGGTAGATGCCTTTAAGTTTCTGCTTCCTTGTTAGTGAGGTAACTTCTGATTGTAGGGTTATGCCCAGGGCCTGGCACACAGTATATGCTTCAGTCATAACTGGGTCAGAAGCCAGAGAATCCCTGTCATAATCCCTATTTGAGCTCCTCCCTAATATGTACCAGAATCTGAGTTGCGTCTAGACCCATCTCTCTCTCCTCATTCTTCATAAATGTGCAATAGCCCCATCCTGGGTGCAGAGGATGGAGGGATGAGGAAACTCTAGTCTCAGGAGTTTGGGTTCTATGCCACAGCCTTGCCCACTCACTGGCATTGTTGTGAGACATGTGTCTCTGCAGGGAAGGAGACCCAGAAGGGCTGGAGAGGACAGTGCCCCTGAAGGTCTGCTGTGCTATGCTTGGTACTGCTAGGGGGAGTTCCCTCCCACTCTTGTGGGTGCGCAGTCAGTGGCTCTGACCTGCAGCCTCAGCTCCTGAGCCGAATCTGTGCCCACGTCCAGCAGGAGGAGCTCCTTACGTAGGTAGTTCTCTAGGTGCTCCAGGTACCTGGGCTTGGCGGCGCCCAGGGGATTCTGCTGGAAGATACTGCAGGGGACAGTGCATTGAGATGTCACCAGCATCCCACAGGTTCTTGTACCTTTGATCTGGGGCAGCACACACCTCTGCCTCTCCTGCCAGCCCAAGGCCTGGTCTGTACAAGTCCACCCGCCATTGGGCTGACCCTGGCTTACGTAACTCACTTCCGGCAGTCATATGAACATGGTTTTCGATTGCGCAGAAAGGTCTGGCCACTGGTGTGTGTGGGCCATGGGGACAGGTGGCCACCCATGGAGAACTGCAAGGGTTTCAGGAAGAGGCGTGTAGGGTTACTATGGCGACATTACTCCTCTTCTTAAAGTTCCTCTCCATCCCTCCTCCCACATGCCTGGTGTTTTGTTTTGTTTTACAAATATCTTTTTTTTTTCCCCCTGGTACTGGGGGTTGAACCCAGAGGTACTCTACCACCAAGCTACAACCCTTGTCCTATTTTTTTTGTGTGTGTATGTGTGGTACTGGGGATTGAACCCAGGGACATTCTACCTCTGAGCTAGATGCCCACCCCTATTTTTTTATTCTTTACTTTTTTATTCTTTTTTAAATTTTATTTATTTATTGCAGGTCTGGGTATGGAACCCAGCGGCATTCGACCTCCAAACTACACCCGTTGCCCTATTTTTTTTTTTTTTTTTTTGTTGCTGGTACTGGGGATGGAACCCAGGGACCTTCTACCTCTGGGCTACATTCCCAGACCTATTTTATATTTTTTACTTGGAAACAAGGTCTCTTAAACCAGCAGAGGCTGGCTTCGAATCTGCGCGATCCTCCTGTCTCAGCATCCCAAGTACTGGGATTACAAGCATGTACCACCATGCCCAGCTATTCTTTATTTTGAAACAGGGTCTCACTGAGTTGTAAAGGGATTCACTAAGTAGTAGCTGAGGCTATCTGCGAACCACGATCCTCCTGTCTCATCCTCCCGAATGCTGGGATTATAAGCGTGCGCCACCACGCCCGGCTCCTTAGTCCTATTTTTATTCTTTATTTTGAAACACAGTCTCATTAAGTTGTGGAGGGCCTTACTACGTAGCTGAGGCTGGCCATGAACCTGTGAACCTGTGATCCTCCTCTCAGCCTCCCAAGTACTGGGATTACAATCATGCACCACCATGCCTGATTCAAACAGCTTTTTTTTGTGTGTGTGTGTGGTACAGAGGGTGGAACCCAGAGGCATTCTACCTCTGAGCTACACCCCATGCCCTATTTTCTATTCTTTTTTTTTTTTTTTTTTGGTGGTACTGAGGATGGAACCCTTTTACCTCCAGGCTACACGCCCTGACCTATTTTATATTTTTATTTGGAAACAGGGTCTCTTTTTATTTATTTATTTATTTATTTATTTATTTATTTATTTATTTATTTATTTTTCGGTGGTACTGGTGTTCCTGGAAGCCCTTCTACCTCCGGGCTACACTCCCATGGGCTACGCTCCCAGACCTATTTTATACTTTTTTATTTGGAAACAGGGTCTCTGAAGCCAGTGTGGCTGGCTTTGAACCTGCGTGATCCTCCTGTCTCTGCCTCCCAAGCACGGGGATTACAAGCATACGCCACCACGCCTGGCTGGAAACAGGGTCTCTTAAAGCCAAGGATGCTGGCTTCAAACCTGAGCGATCCTCCTTTCTCCGGCTCCCAAGCGAGAGGATTAAAAGTGTGTACCACCACGCCCGGCTATTCATTCTTTCTCTCTCTCTCTCTCTGTCTCTCTCTCTCTCTCTCTCTCTCTCTCTCTCTTTCTCTCTTCTTTCTTTCTTTTCTTTCGTCTGTGTTACTGGTGGTGGAACCCAGGGGCTTTTTACCTCTGGACTATACTCCCAGACCTATTTTATACTTTATTTGGAAACAGGGTCTCACTAAGTTGCTGAGGGCCTCACTAAGTAGCTGAGGCTGGCTTTGAACCTACGTGATCCTCCTGTCACAGCCTCCCAAGCGCTGGGATTACAAGTATGTGCCACAACGCCCGACCTTTATTCTTTTGAAACAGGGTCTCACTAAGTTTCAGAGGGCTTCACTACGTAGCTGAGGCTGTCAGCGAACCGCGATCCTCCTGTCTCGTCCTCCTGAATGCTGGGATTACAAATGTGCACCACCACGCCTGGCTCAAACATCTCTTAATACGGTTCATTATTGAGACTGTGATCCTAGTCCAAGTGACTCAGGAGATGGAGGCAGGAGGATCACAAGTTCAAGGTCAGCCTGGGCAATTTAGCAAGACCCTGTCACAAAATAAAAAGGGCTGGGGGTATAACTCAGTGGTAGAGGACCCTGTGTTCAATCCCCAACACTACACATAAAAACTGTGGTCCTTGAGTTTGAAAGAATTTTGGGTCAATTCCTGGTCTCTCTTATTAGTCATGTACCACAAGCTTAACTTCTGGACAACTTCAGTTTCTGCATCTGGAAAGCTGAGAGGGTGGCAGTAACTGTCAGTGTACTGAGGTGAGGGTTCTGTGAGAAAGCACAGCGTGCGGTTCATACACATTCTGCCCAGTACAGGTGAGCTATGTGCTATGGAAACAGATGTGAGTGCTGGAGAACCGAGCCCTTAGAACCGAGCCTTCGGCCCACAGCCCAGTCTAGCTAAAGGGACAAAGAAAGGAGGACACCTGCCCAGCCCCCTGGACCTCCTGACAGGGCTGCAGAGATATA
Organism: Muscardinus avellanarius; assembly: GCF_963383645.1. Lineage (NCBI taxonomy): Eukaryota > Metazoa > Chordata > Mammalia > Rodentia > Gliridae > Muscardinus > Muscardinus avellanarius. The sequence continues at coordinate 18,365,405 of NC_137796.1, forward strand.
GCAAGGGGGAGCTGTGGGTCCCAGGAGGTGATGGGGCTGCCTTGTGAGTGCTGCTCTCACCCCCATTTTTTTTTTTTTTTTTGATCTGGGGATGGAACCCAGGTGCATTTGACCTCTGAGCTACACCCCCTGCCCTATTTTTTATTCTTTATTTTTTGAAGCCGGGTCTAACTGAGTTGTGGAGGGCCTCACTAAGTAGCTGAGGCTGTCTGCGAACTGTGATCCTCCGCTCTCAGCCTCCCAAATGCTGGGATTACAAGCATGTGCCACCATGCCCGGCTATACCCCAAATATGTTTAAGATGTTATTTTAACATTATTTTTGGAATATTATATATATGTCTGAATATATGAATATGTATGTATACATATGTATACTGAATATATGAATACGTATTAGGGATGGAACCCAGGGGCAGTCTATCTCTGAACTATACCCCAGCCTGATTTTATTTTTAAATTTTGAAACAAAGTCTCACTAAATTGCTGAGGGTCTGGCTAAATTTCTGAGACTAGCCTGGAATCTGTAATCTTCCTGTTTTAGCCTCTCAAACTCTGGGATTACAGGGCTGTGCCATGATATTGGCAAGTTTTTCAGATTTTTAAAAGGCCAGTGCTCTAGCTGGGTGTGGTGGTGCACATTTGTAATCCCAGCATTTGAGTGGCTAAACGGGAGGATAGTGGTGGTTTGAGGACAGCCTCAGCTACTTAGTGAGGTCATCTGCAACTCAGTGAGACCCTGTTTCAAAATAAAGAATAAGCCGGGCGGTGGCGCACCCTTGTAATCCCCGCACTTGGGAGGCGGAGACAGGAGGATCGCGCAGGTTCGAAGCCAGCCTCTCTGGCTTAAGAGAACCTGTTTCCAAATAAAAATAATATAAACTAGGTCTGGGAGTGTAGCCCAGAGGTAGAAGGGTTTCCAGGAACCCCAGTACCACCAAAACAAAACAAACAAACAAAAAAACAACAAAAAAAACCCTGTTTCTAAATAAAAATATAAAAATAGGTCTGGGAGTGTAGCCCAGAGGTAGAAGGGCTTCCAGGAACCCCAGTACCACCAAAAAAATAAATAAATAAAAACAAAAATAAATAAATACATAAATAAATAGGAAAGAAAGAAAGAAAAAATAAAAATTAGGGCTGGGGTGTCTCTCAGAGGTAGAATGCCCCTGGGTTCCATCCCCAGTACCACACACACACAAAAGGCCAGTCCTGTTTTATTTCTTTTGAGAAAATGTAGTCACCCTACTTTGATTGAAGAGAAGTGGAAACTCAATAACCTGTGGTGATGACCACCTCTTGGTAGGGTTTTTATTTTTATTTTTTTTATTTTTTATTTTTTTTGGTCTTTTTTTTGGTCGTCGTCTTCTTTTTTTTTTTTTTTTTTGGTGGTACTGGGGTTGCTGGAAGCCCCTCTTCCTCCGGGATACACTCCCAGACCTATTTTTATATTTTTATTTGGAAACAGGGTCAAGGCTTCGAACCTGGGTGATCCTCCTGTCTCTGCCTCCCGAACACCGGGATTACAAACTGCGCCACCACGCCCAGTGCTTGCAAAGTGTTTTAACAGCCGGGGAAGGCTTCCCCTGCTTGGGCCTCGGTGCTCTCTGCTTCCCCCTGCCGGTAGAAGCCAGAAGGCGACCCTGGGGTAGGAATGCGACGAAAGGTGGAGAAAGGGCACCCTCTGGCGGTTGAGAATGGCCGGACGCAGGAAAAAAAGCAAAAGAACAGATCTAGGGATTTGACGGTGGCTGACAGAGCAGGCAACACTCCAGAGTTCCCTTTGGAGCCGGGCGTGGTGGCGCACGCTTGTAATCCCAGCATTTGGGAGGCTGAGACTTGAGGATGGCGGTTCACGGCCAGCCTCAGCTACTTAGTGAAGCCCTTTGCAGCTCAAAGAGACCCTGTTTCAAAATAAAGAATAAGCTGGGCGTGGTGGCGCACACTTGTAATCCCTGCGCTTGGGAAGCTGAGACAAGAGGATCGCGCAGGTTCGAAGCCAGCTTCAGCTACTTAGTGAGGCTCTCAGCAACTTAGTGAGACCCTGTTTCCAAAAAATATATAAAATGGGTCTGGGAATATAGCCCAGAGGTTTCCACCCCCAGTACCACCAAGGGAAAAAAAAAAAAAAAGGAATAAAAAATAGGGCTGGGGCTGTATTCTGAGGTAGAATGCCCCTGGGTTCCTCGCTCAGTACAACAACAACAAAACAAAACAAAACAAAACAAAAAGGAAAAAAAAAGGAGAAAAAAGTTAAAATGTTCCCCTTGGGAGGCTGCACTTCCTCTCTGTGAAGATACCACACTAACCTCTTCTCCCTGTTTAGAGTCTCCGTGTTTAGAGTCTCCGTGTTTAGAGTCTATGGCTCCTGAGAATGTTCCCAAGTCCTCCACTAGGGACACACTGACACAAGGAAAACCACCACACAGCCCACAGCTTCCGCTGCAAGCTACAGAGATGTTTGCTCAAAACTTTTTTCTTCTGACATTTGGCCCATGGCTATTTCAGTGATCAAATTATATTTGCTGACTGCCTCAGCCACTTGTGAGGTCCTCTGCAACTTAGTAAGACTCTGCTTCAAAATAAAGAATAAAAGCCAGGCGTGGTGGCACATACTTGTAATCCTATCATTTGTGAGGCTGAGGCAGGAGGATCACGGTTTGTAACCAGCCTCAGTTACTTACTGAGGCCCTTTGTAACTCAGTGAGATCCTGTTTCAAAATAAAGAATAAAAAATTAGCCAGGCGTGGTGGCGCAGGCTTGTAATCTTAGTGCTTGGGAGGCGGAGACAGGAGGATCGCACAGGTTTGAAGCCAGCCTCAGCTACTTAGTGAGGCTTTCAGCAACTTAGTGAGACCCTGTTTCCAAATAAAATATAAAATAGGTCTGGGAGTATAGCCTGGAAGTAGAAAGCGCCTGGGTTTCACCCCAGTACCACCACCAAAAAAAAAAAAAAAAAAAAAAAAGAATAAAAAATTAGGGCTGGGGATGTAGTTTGGAGGTAGAATGCCCCTGGGTTCCATCCCTAGGACCACACACACAAAAAAAATCCTTTTACTCTGCCTTGACATTCCTCCTCATAGATCTATGGAGCTCTCATCTTAAATCAGCCACTTATGTACTTTATACTAGGGCCATAAAACCCAAAAGGTAGTCCCTGTACTGAAGGACTTTGGCAGATCTGGGGTGCTCATCCCAGCATCTAGCACTGGGCCTGGTACTCAGCAGGATGGAGAAATCAGGTCCACTACAGAATGCTGCAGGGAAAGGAGGTCTGAGGGTAGAGCTAAGTTGTCTTTTTCATGGCCTAGGGAGGTCTGAGAAGGTTTTTCAGATGAGGAGTGTCCAGGGCGCAGTCCCTGCCCCCTCCCCAAGCCCAGTGTGTATGGCCTCTGTGAACCACACTACCCTGATTCAAGCCATGCTGTTTGCATGTTCCAAGTGGTGATGTTTTTGGGTGGCAGATGGGAAGACAGATAGGGTTCAGGGGCTGACACGCAGGGTTCCAAAAGGGCATTGCCACTGACCAGCATCTTTCCTTTCTGAGAAAGCTTGCGTTTCTGGTCGTCGCTGTATGCTGGGAGAAAGGAGTCATGCATGATCGTGCCTGGAGAAGACTGTGATTTTGTTCTGCACAGAGGAGAAGCTGGTGGTGGGTGAAGGAGCCCCGAGTGGGGAGCCCCCTTACCCTTCCCAAATCCACAAAGCTTGGCCTCCCCTTCTTTCAGACTCAGGTTCTGGGTCTTCCCAGCACGGTCTCCAGATTCCCAGAGTGCTGCTGAGCAAGCCCCTGGCCCTGGGCTCAAACAATTATTTTGCATCCCCAGAAACTTTCTTCTCCTCAGTATAGTCTCACCACTCCTACAGCAGCAGAATACCCTCACCATGAACCCAGAAAGCCCTCTGAGCATACGCTTCCCATCACTGTGGCTTCAATGATGGTTTCAGGTCCACAGTCCTGGTACCGTTTGAGGGGGTAATACCAAAGGCAGGTGCTAGTGGACAAAATGCACAGGGCCTGGGGTCCATGAGCTGCTATGCAAGTGTGAGTCTGGACCATCTGCTCACTGGCTGATGGGTTGTGGAAACTAATTATCTGGGATTCTCCAAGAGAAACAGTGAGCCTGGCCCGATGTATATTTCAACATACTGGTACATTCAGAATATGGCGAATGAATGATGCTTTGTATTGCCACCAAATTCAGCTCTCAGAAATTACATTCTGCTTCCTTCCTAAAATGAAGATGCTCTTTGAGTCTGTAGACTCTTTTTTATTTTTGTTTATTTATTTTTTTGCAGGTCTGCGGATGGAACCCAGGGGCATTCTACCTCCGAGCCTCATCCCCTGCCCTATTCTTTATTCTTTCTTTCTTTCTTTCTTTTTTTTTTTTTTTTGTGGTACTGGGGTTCCTGGAAGCCCTTCTATCTCTGGGCTACACTCCCAGACCTATTTTATTTTTGGAAACAGGGTCTCTTAAGCCAGCACGGCTGGCTTTGAACCTGCGCTATCCTCCTGTCTCTGCCTCCCAAGCATGGGGATTACAAGCGTGCGCCACCACGCCCGGCCTCGTTTATTCTTTGTTTTGAAACAGGGTCTCACTGAGTTGCAAAGGGCCTAAGTAGCTGAAGCTGTCCGCAAACTGTGATCCTCCAGTCTCAGCCTCCCTAATGCTGGGATTACAAGCGTGTGCCACCATGCCCGGCTTCCAGCCCTATTTTTTATTCCTTATTTTGAAACAGAGTCTCATTGAGTTGCAAAGGGCCTCACTAAGTATCTGTGGCTATCTGTGAACCACCGTCCTTCTGTCTCAGTTTCCCAAGTACTGGGATTACAGATGTGTGCCACTACACCTGGTTTAAGGGCCTATTTTTTTTTTTTTTTCTTGTGGTACTGAAGATTGAACCTGGGGGTGTTCTACCTGCAAGCTACACACCCAGCCCTATTTTTTTATTCTTTATTTTTGAAACAAGGTTTCACTGAGTTGCAAAAGGCTTCACTAAGTAGCTAGGGCTGTCCGCAAACTGAGATCCTCCTGTCTTAGCCTCACAAATGCTAGAATTACAAGCATATGTCACCACACCCAGTTTAAGGGTCTATTTTCAATGCCCCAAAGCCAGAAAATAATTTATCTAAAATTTATATATGTGGCTTTCCTGATCAATAGAGCCAGGCGTCATATTTTATAGTGCCCAGAGGCTGCATCCCTGAATACATGCAGGAGCTACCCTAATGCTATGAGATGCACCTGGGCTGCCCAGAATCAGCCAGCAATTTGATAAATATCTTTGTCACAAATCCAATTCAAATCCGGGTGTGGTAGCCCAGTACTTGGGAAGCTGAGACAGGAGGACGGCATGGTTCCGGCCAGCCTCAGCTACTTAGTGAGGCCCTCTGCAACTTAGTGAGACACTGTTTCAAAATGAAGAATAAAAAATAGGTCTGGGGGTGTAGCTTGGAGGTGGAGTGCCCCTGGGTTCAATCCCTAGTACTGGGGGGGGGGCAACTCAGGGTTCAAGTCAGTTTATTCCTGTAGCTAAAGATTTAGGTTCAGAGCCCAACGTGGTGGTACATGCTTGTAATCCCAGCATTTGGGAGGTTTAGACAGGAGGATTGCAGTTTGAAGCCAGCCTCAGCTACTTAGTAAGGCCCTTTACAACTTAGTGAGAAGACCTGGTTTCAAAATAAAGAATTAAAAAATAGGGCTGGGAGCCAGGCATTTTGGCGCACGCTTGTAATCCCAGTATTTGGGAGGCTGAGACCAGAGGATCACAGTTTGTGGACAGCCTCAGCTACTTAGTGAGGCCCTCTGCAACTCAGTGAGATCCGGTTTCAAAATAAAAAGTAAAAGGCCGGGCGTGGTGGCGTACGCTTGTTATCCCCGCGCTTGGGAGGCAGAGACAGGAGGATCGTGCAGGTTCGAAGCCAGCTGTGCGCCCTGGCTTAGGAGACCCTGTTTCCAAAACGAAAATTTAAAAAATAGGTCTGGGAGTGTAGCCCGGAGGTAGAAGGGCTTCCAGGAACCCCAGTACCACCACACACACAAAAAAAAAGTAAAAAAATAGGGCTGAGGGTATATGAGGGTATAGCTTGGAGGTTGAATGCTCCTGGCTTCCATCCCCAGTACCGCAAAAAAAAAAAAAAAAAAAAAAAAAAAAAGACTCAATTTCAGGAGTCTGACCTAGGTGCTAAAATCTTAAAACCACCAGGCTTTTATTTCTTTAAAATGGTGATATTGTCGGGCGTGGTGGCTCACACTTGTAATCCCTGCTCTTGGGAGGCTGAGACAGGAGGATCGCACAGGTTCGAAGCCAGCCTCAGCGATTTAGTGAGGCTCTCAGCAACTTAGTGAGACCCTGTTTCCAAATAAAATATAAAATGGGTCTGGGAGTATAGCCTGGAGGTAGAAAGCCTCTGGGTTCCACCCCCAGTACCACCACCAAAAAAAAAAAAAAAAAAAAAAAAAGTGATATTACCACCTCATAGAGGAGTTGTGAAAGTTAAATGTGGTATTTGGGAGATTGATATTCAGTGCCTACCATTCGGCTAGCCCGTTACGCCCTCACTAGACTGACAAGTCAGCCGGATTCTATTTCTGTACTACCGATTCTGTGGGGCTGGAGTCCCAGCCCAAAGGACAGAGGTCAGCAGGCGGTGCAGAGGTCTGCATCAGGTATCATGTTCCTTTCTGGAAATACTCAAACTTTCCTCTCCGCCCTCGGTTCGGCCAGTGCCTACCTCGGCTTGGAAAAACTGTAGTTTCGCGACTTCGAAGCGGCCATGACCCTCCGGTGGTCGGGTGACCAGCACCCGCCGTCTGGGAAGCCGCGGTAGTGTATAGCTCGTCACCATAGCGACCAGGCCCCAGCGACCCCCGCGGTGAAGGCGGGACCAGGCTGCGCCACGCCCCCAGCGCTGCACTCGCGGTCTGGGGCAAAGGCCAAGGAGCAAAGGTGAGCTTGGACCCCAAGACAGGGTCCCCTGAGAGCCAGTCACTATATTGAGTTTGACCCTTGCTACAGAACTGAGGCAGGGGCTCAGCCCAAGGCCCTGGGGAGGGACGTGCGCTGAGAGGCCGGGGCCGCTTTGCTGGCGGGAATTGTAGTTTTCGGGTCCCGGCGCCTCGGCTGGACAGGCTGGCGGCTGAGCATGGATGTACTACATCTCCCGAAGTCCCCGACCAGCCCGCGCTGGCCTGCCTCCAAGGCGCTCTGCATCCTGGGATATGGAGTCCGGAATGTGGCGAGGCGTGGCAGTGTCCAGGGAGAGGCGCCGGACTCGGACTCGGTTTCCCTACGGCCCCGGGAGGCTCGCGGGCCATTGGCTGAGCGGGGCGGATCTGGTCGCGCTCCTCCCCGCCCCCAGTGACACAATAGCAGCTCCCTCCAAGATGGCGGCGGCGACGGCGGACCCGGGAGCTGGGAGCCCGCAGGCTGGGGACTCCTCCGGCGGGGGCGCTGGGGGCGGGCTGCCGTCCCCCGGGGAGCAGGAGCTGAGCCGGCGCCTACAGCGCCTGTACCCCGCGGTCAACCAGCACGAGACGCCGCTGCCGCGCTCCTGGAGCCCCAAGGACAAGTACAACTACATCGGCCTCTCGCAGGGCAACCTCCGCGTCCACTACAAAGGTATCGTCCCGCCTGACCGCGAAGGAACAAGTCCAGAGCGTCTGGAGTGTGGCGGTGCTGTCTGGTCCCTGCCCCATCACGTCCCTTTTCAGCCTGGGTGCTCCTGGTTAGGCCTTAGCCTTGCGGAGTGGCCAGAGTAGTGAGGCTGACCAGGCCAGTCTACCCCAAGATACCAATGTCAAGAGAACCGCAACAGGTGTCCAAACCCCATAAAGCCGAACCTTCCACTTTATGGCCTCCCTGCTTGTCCTGGGCAGGCTCCAACTCCAGCTGGCCTCTTTTCCAGTGCTTAGTTTTAGGAGGGTCTGCAAAGAGGTGGGAACATTCCCCCCATTAGAGGTGTATAGGCTGGCCTGCCCGCCACTCATCTCCAGACTGGGCCTGGGGTTGTGTGCTAAGGTTGTTGTTAGTGGTCGTGAGGATGACTTTCATGTCTGCCTTCTTTTCCCTTGGTCTCCCAAGTGGGCCACATGGATTCTGGAGAGGCTGCTGGCAGCACTCAGGCATCTCTCACATGCACTCACATTGCCTGTACCCTTGTTTTGTTGTTATGGAGGACAGGGTCATAGTCAGGGCTGCAAGCCTCAGGCAGAGGTGAGCCAAAGGTGGGAGGTCTCTCTGTTTACTCACTCAGTTGTCTAATTGTTCCTTGGACCGTGTAAATGTTTCCTCTGGCCAACCGGAGTGTAGTACCCATGGAACAAAAAAGAATGAGACTTCCATTTTCACTTCCTTCTGCTGAAATTTCTTCCTTGCCTTCTCCCATCAGGTCACGGCAAAAATCACAAGGATGCAGCCTCAGTGCGAGCCACCCACCCCATACCTGCTGCCTGTGGTATTTATTACTTTGAAGTGAAGATTGTCAGCAAGGGAAGAGATGGGTAAGCCCCTCATTACCTCCCTTTTTCCTTCAACACTGAGCTATTCCCTGTGGTCAGAGTTTGAGGTCTCCTGGTTGACACTTGTGACTGATGTGTGTGAGCTTATGAGCTGCTTGGGTCTGGGCCACCTCTGTCCCCAGTAGGGATGGCTGTGTCTAAGCAGTGGGCCTTGATAGCAAAAAGGCATATTGTGGGTAAAGCAGGAGGACTTTTTTTGTGTGTGTGTGTATACTATTGGGGATTGAACCCAAGGGCATTCTACCTCTGAGCTACACTCCTAGCCCTATTTTATTTTTTAGGTTGAAACAAAGACTCACCAAGTTGCTGAAGGTCTTGCTAAATTGCCGAGGCTGGCTTAGAACCTGCCATCTTCCTGTTTCAGCCTCCCAAGACCTGAGATTATAGGCGTGTGCCACCATGCCTGGGCTGGGTAACTTTTTTTTTTAGTGATGATGCAATAAGGTACTTCACAGATTAGGAGCATAAGTTACAAGTTTATATGAACAATTTAGCATCCAGAATGGTGTTTTCCCCACTAGCATGTGGTGTTTGTGACTTCCCTCCTTCATACTCAAGTCTCCTTTTTATGGAGTTTAGTCATGTAGAGGCCCAAGTAGGCTTCAAAGAGATAGTAGAGTCTTTGCATCCCTCATGAAAGCTGTGGCGGCCACTGTCATCTCAGGGTAAACAGCGTGCACATGGTCAGAGTCAGGTGACCTTGCTACTCATAAACTTGTTTTTCAGTCTAGGGACTTGAACACCCGTTGGACCAGCTTTAGGAAGGTCCTCATTAAATTTAGCATTATGGACACTCCCTATTTTAGGGTGATCTAAGCAGATGCAGAACGTCAGAGGGGACATGTTTTCGTTTTCTTCTTCTGTCTTCTCCCAGTCTCCCTTTTCCCCACTGATTATGACAAAGCAGTTAAGATATGAAATAGCGAATGCCGCTGCCTTGGAGAAAGATGGCTCCTCGTTGGTAGTTCGCCAGTCTAAGCAGTGAGCTTTGTGCCGACCCTACGTGTGTGTTCCTGACCATTTAGAATAATTCTCTCCTGTGGGCAACCCTTATGTGTGTAAAATGCCTGACCAGGGGGCAGGACTGTCACAGTCAGAGCCTTGCCTGCTTCCTCAGAACACTATAACTTCCCTGCCTGGGAGGGCTCTGTGGGTTTGGGTTGACCTGGGGGTCTTCTGCTGTGCTGTGGGGAGCTAAACTAGCATCTAAGCTGTCTTTAACCCCAAATTGATGATTTGGAAATTCTAATCATGGGAGGCTATTGAATCTTTCTCTTTCTTTCTTTCTTTTCTTTTCTTTTCTTTTTTTTTTTTTTTTTGCACGTCTGGGGGTGGAACCTAGGAGGCATTTGACCTCTGAGCTACACCCCCTGCCCTATTTTATTCTTTATTTTGAAACCGGGTCTCACTGAATTGCTGAGGGCCTCACTAAGTAGCTGAGGCTGTCCGCGAACTGCGATCCTCTGGTCTCAGCCTTCCGAATGCTGGGATTATAAACACGCAACACTGTGCCTGGCTTGAACTTTCTCTTTCATCCCCACCTAGTACATTAACAGATAGGAAACATATTTATTGGGGAGCTTTAGAGCCTTAATTTTCCCTTTCCACCACCTGATAGAAAACACACACACACACACACACACACACACCATTTTATATTGGGGATGGAACCCAGGGACATTCTGTCTCTAAGCTACACCCCCAGCGCCTTTTATTTATTATTATTATTATTAATTTTTTATTTTTAAGACCCTGGGGATTGAATCCAGGGGTATTCTACCTTTGAGCTAACCCTCCAACGCTGTTTTATTTTTATTTGGAAGCAGGTCTTGTTAGGTTTTGATGAGAGTATCACTACTTTCTGAGACTGTCCTCAAACCTGTGATCTTTGTGTCTCACCCTCTTAAATACTGGGATTACAGGTGTGTACCACTACACCTAGCTTATTTTTTATTTTAAAACAGGGTCTTACCGGGCATGGTGGTGGATGCTTGCAATCCTAGCATTCGGGAGGTGGAGACTGGGTGATCACGGTTCGCAGACGGCCTCAGCTACTTAGCGAGACTCTTCACAAATCAGTGAGCTCTCCTTTAAAAAAAAAAAAAATAGGACTGGGAGTGTAGCTCGGAGGTGCAATGCCTCTGGGTTCCATCCCCAGTACCAACAAAACAAAACAAAACAAAACAAAATAGGGTCTAAGTTGCTGAGGTAGACCTTGAACTTGTGATCTCCTGTCTCAGCCTCCCAAGTACTGGCTTTACAGGTACCACTACCTTGTCTGGCTGAAGAATATATATTTAATTTGCTTGAACTAGTGTGAATGAGAATGGCCTTTTTTTATTTTTATTTTTAATTTTTTTGGCAGTACTGGGAATGGAACCCAGGGGCATTCTACCTCCAAGCCATACCCCCAGCCCTATTTTTTATTATTTCTTTCTTTATTTATTTGGTGGTACTGAGGTGGAGCGCAGAGGCTTTCTACCTCCGGGCTATACTTCCAGACCTATTTTTTCTATTTTTATTTGGAAACAGGGTCTCACTAAGTTGCTGAAAGCCTCAGTAAGTAGCTGAGGCTGGCTTTGAACCTGTGCGATCCTCCTGTCTCACCCTCCCAAGTGCTGGGATTACAAGCATGTGCCACCACGCCCGGCTATTCTTTATTTTTTGAAACAGGGTCTCACTGAGTTGTAAAGGACATTGCTAAGTAGCTGAGGCTGTCCGTGGACCATGATCCCAATGCTGGGATTACAAGCGTGCTGCACTACGCCCAGCTGAGAATAGCCTCTTAAACACCTCAAAAGTAGTTATGGTGTGAACTAAGATATTGATGCTAGAGTCTCATATTTGCCAGAGAAACTGAGGAGCATTTCTTAAATTTGTAGGGAGGAAAATGTGTTCTATATGGCCTTATCACAGATAATAGCTGAACTAGTGAGAGACAACACTTTCCAGAAGGGAGCTGTTTAGAGATCTGGATTCCTTTTGACAGGCTTATAATATTTTAGTTTTAAGTTTATCTTACTGGAAAGGCTCTTTGTCATGTTAAATTGTCAAAAGATGGGCATCTTATTCCAGCCTCTGTGTTCAGCAAATTGTTTCTTTTGTGTGTGTGTGTGGGGGGGGAACTGGGGGTTGAAGCTAGGTGCATACTACCCTCCAAGCTATACCACCAACATTTATTTATTTATTTACTTATTTGTTTATTTTGTGGTACTGAGGATTGAACCGAGGAGGATTCTACCTCTGAGCTGAACCCCAGTCATATTTTATTTGGAAACAGTCTTCCCAAGTTACTGACTCTGACTTTGAACTTGTAATCCTCTTGTCTTGACCTCCTAGGTGCTAGGATTACACGCATGTTCCACCTTGCCTGGCTTCAGCAGCTTCAGGTGTAGTGTTTTTTTTTTTTTGTTTGTTTGTTTGTTTTTTGTGGTACTGGGGATGTAACCAGGGGTATTCTACCTCTGAGCTACACCTGAAGCCCGGGTCTCACTGAGTTGCAAAGGGCCTCACTAAGTCACTGAGACTGTCCACGAGCTGTGATCTTCCTGTTTCAGCCTCCCGAATGTTGGGATTACAAGTATGCACCACCAGGCACTTTACCTTTGAACTATATCCCTAGCCCCATTTTGTTTAAAAAAATTTTTTTTCCAGTACTGGAGATGGAACCCAGGGGCATGCTACATCTGAGTTACATCCCCAGTACTATTTATTTATTTATTTATTTATTTATTTATTTATTTTTCTGGGTCTAGGAATGAGACCTAGAGGCATTTGACCTCCAAGCTACACCCACTGCTCAATTTTTTATTCTTTATTTTATTTATTTTTTAAATTTTTTTCTTTTTTATTGTTGCACTGTATTCATACATCATAATGGGATAAAAAAATACTTTTGTAGACATACATGCACGCATTGCCCAGTTAGCCCCTACCCAATCCCCACCCCGTTCCCTCCCCAACCCTCCTTCCCATGCTTGGCTTAGTGGTTGACATCTAGTATTATAGCACTTTATCCCAAATTAACAATGATAATCTCACATAACAGTTTCATTTGTCTGATACCAAGCTCTTGATTACTTAAAGATAACATTGCAATATTTCTTTTTGCTTTCTTTCTTACCAGAGAATATTTTTTTTCTTTTTTTTTTTTAGGTGAAACTGTATCATACATTTATTTATTTATTTTTCTGAAAAAATCTATCCTAATATGGAATATGGACTCTAGATATCCAAAACGATCTCGAAAAAGAAAAAAGCTAGAAGATGTATATTTTCTGATTTCAAACCATATAAAGCTACAATAATTGAAACAGTGTAGTACTGTTATAAAGGCAGATATATAAACCATTGGAGTTAAATAAAAGCCTAGAGATAAATTCTTTCATATATTGTCAAGTTATTTTTGACAAGGTTTCCACGAACATTTGGTGGAGGAACTAATAATCTTTTAACTAAATATTGTTGAAAAATAATGATTACATGAAAAAGAATAAAATTGGACCCTTCCCTAACACATATACAAATATTAACTCAAAATAGATAAAAGACCTAAATATAAATCTTGAGACTATAAACTTTTAGAAGAAAATCTGGTTCATATAACCTCACAACATTGAAATTGGCAGTGATTTCTTGGATATGATTTCAATGGCACAGGCAACAAAAGGGTAAAAATTAAAAAAAATATTGTATACCCAAAGAAAAGGTAAACAGTTAAAAGTTACTGATAGAATGGGATAAAATATTTCCAAATGCTATATCTAAAGGTATATTAATATTCCAAATAGAAATCCTAAAAATTAACAATAATAAAGGCAAACAATACAATTTAGAGATAGGTAAAAGACTAACATAAATAATGAATCTCCACAGATAACCAATCTTAGTTGTCTGTTGGATGGAAAATCTTGTTTCTCTAGTTCTGATGTGTGTTACCTATTGCTTCTTTGTAGTTAATCTCTTTGAGTATTTTTTCTAGTGCTGGTTTTGAAGACATAAATTCCTTCAGTTTCTGTTTGTCGTGGAAGTTTCTTATTTCCCCATCTATTTTGATAGAAAGTTTTGCTGGGTAGGAAATTTTTGGCTAGAAGTTGTTTTCTTTCAGAGTTTGGAATATGTTACTCCAAGCCCTTCTGGCTCTCATGACTTGGTTTGGGAAGTCTGGAGTGATTTTTTTTTTTTTTTTTTTTTTTTTGGTGGTACTGGGGGTGGAACCCAGAGGCTTTCTACCTCCGGGCTATACTCCCAGACCTTTTTTATATTTTATTTGGAAACAGGGTCTCACTAAGTTGCTGAAAGCCTCACTAAGTAGCTGAGGCTGGCTTTGAACCCGTGCGATCCTCCTGTCTCAGCCTCCCAAGTGCAGGGATTACAAGTGTGCGCCACCATGCCTGGCTGGAGTGATTCTAATTGGTTTGCCTCTGAATGTCACTTGGCCCTTTGTTTTTGTTGCCTTTAAGATTCTCTGCTTGGCTTCCACATTGGTCATTTTGACAATTATGTGGTGTGGGGATCCTCCTCTCCCATCCTGTCTAAAGGGAGTTCTATAAGTTTCCTGGACTTGTGTATCGACCTCTTGCTCTATGTTTGGAAAATTTTCTGCTATTACTTCCTTGAAGAGATTGTTGATCCCTTTGGTTTCACCTTCTTTTCCCTCCTCTATTCCAATTATTCTTAGGTTAGCTCTCTTAAAATGGGCCCATATTTCTTCAATGTCAGATTCCTGCTGTTGGATTTTTTTTCTAAATTAGAAACTATGCGTTCATTTTTGGAGTGATCATCTTCTAAGAGCGAGATTCTATTCTCCATGTGTTCTAATCGGTTGTTTGTACTTTGAATTGAGGCCTTTACTTCATTAATTGCATCCTTTATCTCTTTTTGGCTCTCTCTGAATTCTTTTCGAAGCACCTCTATTATTTCTACAGTTATTTTCCTGATTTGATCTTCTAGAAATCTCTGAATTTCTGTTTTATCGGGTTCTGATGTTGTGGGGTTGTGGGCATTCATTGCTCCATTGTTATTCCTCTTTCCCATGATTTTGGAAGTTTCTGCCTTCTCTGGGTTCTTCCCTTGGGTCACTATGACTTCACTTAAGGTGCTCTGGATCTCGAGTCTGTAGTATCTCTGACCCCACTACTCCTTTACTGGGTTGTATTCTAGAGTCTCAGACCCTGGGAGTCAATTGAGGCTGCTTTAGACCATGGGGGGTGCCAGGTTGGGTGTTCTCCTATGGTGTGATATCTCTGCCACCGCCACTCCCCCACTGGGTCAAGTCCCTGGGAGTACAGTACTGGGATTTTTCCTCTAGGGGCCGCAATTTGACTCACTTTTGTTGAGTGCGCAGATGGAGCTGTAGTGGACTCGGTGGGTTCGCTGCTGCTGCCGCCGGTGGCAATATGGCGCCACTGCCACGCCCTTGGTCGTGAGGCTGGCGTATTTCTTCTCTGGTTTTGAGCTCCACTCCGAGTCCCTGCAGGGTGTGCTGAGCCCAGCCTCTAGGAGCTTTAGACGCTCCCTGCGCCGAGAAATCTGCCGAATTCCTCCCGGCTGATCTGCAGCAGCTCACCTCGGCTCGCTGTCCGCCACTCCTCTCTGGAGCCTGGTGGGCTGTTGAGTGCGTTGGTCTGAAGCTGTCTGGTGAACTTGCCGCCTCCACCGGCAGTAAGGCGCTGCTGCCGCATCCTCGGTCGTGAGGCCGACGTATCTCCTCTGTGGCTCTGAGCTCCGTTCTGAGTCCCCTTCCTCTCTGGGGCTGGCGCTGCAAGGAAAGATGGCGCTTGCCATTCCTCGCCGCGGCTCTGGCTGCAGCACTGCAGTCTGGTTTCTTTCTGGTGTCCCATTTTTCCAGCCCTCTTTTTCTCAGTCCCTTGTAATTACATTTCTTGTTTCTTTGCTAATGGTGTTTTCTGGCTATGTAAGGCGCTGATTTTGTGGTAATAGAGATTGGTTGTTAGCGGGGCTCGTAGGCCCCGCTTTTCTCTGTCGCCATCTTCCTATTTTTTTTAATTTTTTATGTTTTTGTTTTTGTTTTTGTTTTTGTTTGATGGTACTAGGGGTGGAACCCAGAGGCTTTCTACCTCCTGGCTATACTCCCAGACCTATTTTATATTTTATTTAGAAACAGGGTCTCACTAAGTTGCTGAGGCTGGCTTCGAACCTGTGCAATCCTCCTGTCTCAGCCTCCCAAGTGCGGGGATTACAAGCATGTGCCACCATATCCGGCTAATTTTTTTATGTTTTGATGGTATTGGGGTTCCTGGAAGCCCTTCTATCTCCGGGCTACACTCCCAGATCTATTTTATATTTTTATTTGGAAACAGGATCTTTTAAACCTGCATAATCCTGTCTCCACCTCCCAAACACGGGGATTACAAGCGTGTGCCACCACGCCCGGCATATTCTTTATTTTGAAACAGGGTCTCACTGAGTTGTGGAGGGGCTCACTAAGTAGCTGAGGCTTTCTGCAAACTGCAATTATCTGGTCTCAGCTTCCCAAATGGCTGGGATTACAAGCGTGCTCCACCATACCTGTTTTATTCTTTATTTTGAAACAGTCTCACTGAGTTGCAAAAAGCCTCACTAAGCAGCTGCGGCTGCCCATGAACTGTGATCCTCCAGTCTCAGCCTTCCGAATGCTGTAATTACAAGTGTGCGCCACCATGTCTGGCTTATTTTTTTAATTTTGAAATAAGGTCTCACTAAGTTGTTCCTGAGAACTGACTTTGAATTTACTATGCTTCTGCCTCCTGTTTTAGCCCCCTACCTACTGGAATTACAGGCCTGTACCACCACACCTGGCTCAGGTGTGTTTTTTTTTTTTTTTTTTTTTTTTTTTGCGGTCCTGGGGATGGAACCCAGGAGCATTTGACCTCTGAGCTACACCTCCTGCCCTATTTTTTATTTTTTTTTAATTTAATTTTTTTTTTTTTTTTTTTGGTGGTACTGGGGATGGAACTCAGGGGCCTTCTACCTCTGGGCCACACTCCCAGACCTATTTTATACTTTTTATTTGGAAACAGGGTCTCTTAAGCCAGTGGAGGCTGACTTTGAATCTGTATGGTCCTCCTGTCTCAGCCTCCCAAGCGCAGGGATTAAAAGTGTGCGCCACCATGCCCGGCTTCTATTTTTTTATTCTTTATTTTGAAACTGGGTCTCACTGAGTTGCAAAGGCTTCACTAAGTATCTGAGGCTGTCTGTGAACCGTAATCCTCCATTTTCAGCCCCCCGAATGCTGGGATTACAAGCAAGCGCCATCACACCTGGCTCCTATTTTATATTTTTATTTGGAAACAGGGTCACACTGAGATGCTGAGAGCCTCACTAAGTAGCTAAGGGTGGCTTCGAACTTGCGGGATCCTTCTGTCTCAGCCTCCCAAGTACTGGGATTACAAGTGTGTGCAACCATGCCCGGCTTACTTTTTAGTTTGGAACAGGGTCGCACTAAATTATGGAGGGCTTCACTAAGTGTCTGAGGCTGGCTGTGAACCTTCAGTCCTCCTCTCTCAGCCTACCAAGTACTGGGATTACAAACATGCACCACCACACCCAGTTTAGGTGTAATTTTGAGGGAATCAACAGCAGTTACAGGGCAGGCAGACATTGATCAACTTGTTTCTTCTTTCTTGTCAATGTTAGAGATGTATTTTTGACTCTGGTTTGGTCCAGGACCCAAGCATTAACCAGTTGTGTAGCTTTCCTGTGTTGTCTATCTGGTCCTCACAACATCTCTCGAAACTAGCTGGAACAGATGAGGATGTACCTGTTTTGTGAGTGAGCCCCGAGTGCCTGGGATGTTTGGTGGCCTGCCCCAGTTGCAGCGCTGAGTAACCTGACTTGTCAAGATGCCCTTGCCTGATCCTGGGTGCATGAGTCTGTTGACTGCTGCTGTATTTCTTCCTGGATTAGAGGGAAGGAACATCCTGTTGTATGCTGATGGGATCACAGTGCTGGGGGACAAATCTGAAAGGTGCTCGGTGCGAAGAGGGGCTAGAGCAGGGTGGCTTGCTCTCTGCTGGCTTGATCCATTGAATCTGTAAAGTTCTGTAGATTTTGGTATCCCTTCTCTGTAGAAGGGTTTATCAATTAAGTCTTTTTATGTGGGTTTTTTTTTTTTTGTGGTACTAGGGTTGGAACCCAGGGGCATTCTACCTCCAAGCTACACCCCAAGCCCCCCTTTTTTTCTGGGGTACTATGGATGGAACCCAGGGACATTCTACCTCTAAGCTACATCCTCAGTCCTATTTTTTATTCTTTATTTTGAAACAGGGTCTCACTGAGTTGCAAAGGGCCTCACTAAGTAGCTGAGGCTGTCTGTGAACATCGATCCTTCTGTCTCAGCCTCCCAAATGCTGGGATTACAGTAGTGTGTGCCATCATGCCCGGCTCTCTTTTTTAATTTTTTTGAAATGGTCTCATTAGGTTGCTGAAAGCCTTGCTGTATTGCTGAGTCAGATACTGAACCTGTGGACCTTCTTTCTCAATCTCCCAAGTACTGGGATTACGTGTGGGCACCACCATGCCTGGCTTTGAAGCTTTCTTTTTTAGAGGAGGTAGCAGTGGGGCGTGGTGGCGCATGTTTGTAATCCCAGGGTTTGGGAGGCTGAAACAGGAGGATTGCACAGGTTCGAAGCCAGCCTCAGCTACTTAGTGAGGCTCTTAGCAACTTAGTGAGACCCTGTTTCCAAATAAAGTATAAAATAGGTCTGGGAGTATAGCCTGGAGGTAGAAAGCCCCTGGGTTCCACCCCCAGTACTACCAAAAAAAAAAAAAAAAAAAAAAATTAAGAGGAGGTAGAACCTGGGCATGATTGTGAGGGATGAGTAGGAGTTTCCCCACAGGTGTGACCTGTGAGTCTAATGAGTAACTAGTTCCATGTCATGGTACTGGCCATTTGGGGTACTCCCTACATATGAGGGAGAGCTATGGAGGAGGAGGGACTGTGTTTAAGCTAAGAGCTTGGCACAGACCGTGGGCTCTGGCTGCATTTTGCTGAGTCACCAAGAGCTGTGAACCCTGGGAACAGGTCTGATGGGGTGAGGAGGCCTATAAGCCCTGCCAGTGGTACCAGGAGATAAGAACATTCAGGTGGGTCTTTCTGGGAAGCCAAAGAGGCCCTGAAGCTGAGGGTCCTTGGTGGGGAAACACTTCTTCAGGCAGAGTTGGCATCTCCAGCTCTTAGTGATGACACATGGAGGGTGTGGCTGTCTCAGCTGACAGATACTTCAGTGTGACCCTCAAAATAGACTGTAACATCATCTCAGCAGCAATGGACTCTTGACATGTGATGGGTGGCTCTACCCAAGAACAGCAAGCTTGGGCTGGAACACTGGGTGGTGTGAGGAGGGGTGGGGGTGTTCTCTGCAGCTGGGGCCCTGAGCAGGGATCTCCGGCCACCACCAGCCAGTCCTCACTTGCTCCTGCAGCTGACTTCCTTTGGCCAGGCAGCAATCAGCATGCCCATCCATTCATTCTACACACTAGGACAAACACCTGTCATTTTGTCCCAGGCCTGTGCCCCAGAAGCACAGGCATGAGGCCTGTCTATAAAGGAGGTAGATATGCCTTTGCACAAAACCTCACAGGTGACATAGGAGGAGATAGAACATGGTCTGTGTCCTATATTTGGGTAGCCCAGAGGGTTGACTTTCCTTTTCACCTCTGAGTTTGGGGAAAGCATTATATGAGACGTTGATTGTGGTACTGAGGGTGGAACCCAGGGCTTTCTACCTCTGGGCTATCCTATCAGACCTATTTTTATATTTTATTTGGAAACAGGGTCTCACTAAGTTGCTGAGAGCCTCAGTAAGTAGCTGAGGCTGGCTTTGAACCTGTGTGATCCTCCTGTCTCAGCCTCCTAAACGCTGGGATTACAAGCGTGCGCCACCACGCCCAGCAGGCCCTGTTTTTGTTTTTTCGAGTCTGGGGATGGAACCCAGGGCATTCGACCTCTGAGATGGAACCCAGGGCATTCGACCTCTGAGCTATGCCCCCTGCCCTATTTTTTATTCTTTATTTTGAAACAGAGTCTCACTAAATTGCAGAGGGCTGCACTAAGCAGCTGAGGCTGTCCGTGAACCGCGATCCTCCTCTCAGCCTCCCGAATGCTGGAATTACCAGCATGTGTCACCACGCCCGGCTTTTCAGGCCTTATTTTAAAATAAAATAAAATAGGGCTGGGGAGTGTAGCTCACAGGTAGAATTCTCCTGGGTTCAATCTTCAGTTACCCCCCCCCACCCCCAACAAACACACAGTCTTGGATGCTGTAGCCAAGGAGCATGGACTTTGTCCTGAGGGCAGTAGCAGTGTGTGGGGACTCTGGCAAGGAAAGAAGAGAACTTGTTGATCTGTGGTCTGGTTTGCCAAGCTCCTCTGCTTGCTTGAGAGTCCTGTCTAATGTAGGCCAGGCACAGTTGTTTTTTGGTACTGGGGACTGAACCCAGAGGCAGTCTACCTTCAAGTTATACCCCCAGCTTTATTTTATTTCTTATTTGAAAATAGTGTATCACAAGGTTGCAGAGGTCCTTGCTACCTTGCTGGGGCTGGCTTCTAACCTGTGATCCTCCTGTCTCAGACTCTCAAGTAACTGGGGTTACAAGCGTGCGCCAATACGCCTGGCTCTGAGCCGATTATCTCACAGCTGTCTTGCTCTCTCTCGGTTGGCCTTTCCCCTGCATGGTGAGGTGCAGGGAGGGGTGATGCTGAAGACTGGCAGCTGGGGAGGCTTCCTGGAGGTGCAAGGACTCTGCTTGCGCTTGAGTTCTCTGGCCATTTGATTTTGTCCCCTCTTTTCCTCTCATGAAGCAGCATCACCCAAAAAGACATTTTGGTTTTCCACAAAGACTTAGAGAACCACTCAGTTAGTTGCTGCCTTGCTGGTCTGGAAAGCCACTGAGCCCAGCCTAGAGATAGCTCATGACTGATCCCCCATTCTGTCGCTGTGCATTGTACAGTACTATTGAGAAGTTCAGTGCTTTTTTTTCCCCCCTGGTATTAGGCATTGAAGTCATTGAAGCTATACCCCCAGTCCTTTTTGCTTTTTGTTTTTAAACAGGGTCTTGCTAAGTTACTGAGGATCTCACTAAGTTGCTGAGGCTGGCCTTGAACCTACAATCCTCCTGTCTTAGCCTCCCGAGTACTAGAATTATAAGCACGTGCCACCATGACAGAGGGCTTGTCCTGCCTGTCCGGAGACTTAGGTGCTTTCCTTGCCCAAGGCAGTTCTCCCTGATTGCCCTTGGAGGTGGTGGCCTCACAGGTGGATGCTGCGCTTTGGGCTACATCCCTCCCTGGGTAACACATTGTGCTGACCCTGAGACATGGACTGTTTGGGCTCCGGAGCCTCTTGGAGGGCATTTAAAGCCCTGGTCTATTTAGGTCACCTGGGGGTAGCGGCATGGGGTGAGAGGACTGGAATCCATCCACATTGTGTCTACCTTTCTGATGGACCTCTCTGCTCACTGTTGTTCCCCAGGCTCCAAGTGTGAGCCGAGAGTGTGGGAGTGTGGCAGCTTCTCTACAACTGGGCCTTCCTTGCTCAAGGATCAGCCTCTAGAGAAATTCCTAGAATTCACTTCACACCCCTGCCCTTCCTCCATTGTTTCTTCATCCTCTGGAATGTGGGTCAGCACGCAGGGGAGATCCCCTGTTACAAGGGAAGGAAGCAAGGGCTCGGCAGGCTGGAGCTCAGAGGGCGACAGGATGAACCTGGCAGTTCTGGGTGACAGACACGGTGTGTCATCCCTACTCCGGAGGCCATCGGAAAGGATTAAAGGGTCCCATAGCCAGTCAGTGTGGTTGGACCAGGTTGGAAAGAAGGGACTCATCTTGGAGAGGGACAGAGAGAACCACATCTCTTTTTTTTTTTTTTTTTTTTTCTGGTGGAACCCAGAGGCTTTCTACCTCTGGGCTATACTCCCAAACCCATTTTATATATATTTTTTTAAATTTGGAAACAGGGTCTCACTAAGTTGCTGAGAGCCTCACTAAGTAGCTGAGGCTGGCTTCGAATCTGAGCGATCCTCCTGTCTCCACCTCCCAAGTGCGGGGATTACAAGCGTGCGCCACCATGCCCGGCATAAACTGTCTTTGTAGCTCCCACAATTGTTGGTGGTGTTTTGTTGTGATCAAGTAAAATCATGGCTGTGTTGTAAGAAACAAGGCTGGAGGAGTTGGCGGTGGAGCAGAGTCCAGACCCTGTGTCACCAAGGGGTCAGAACAAAATGCTCTAGACTGTGCAGGGCATGGGGGAGGGGCTCAGGGAGTCCTTTGCACTCCTCTTCACTCTTCCTCTTCTCCTCCCTTGGGGGCCTAGAAATTGCTCGGATTTTAGGAATGTTTAGGTCAGGACTGGCAAATGTCAAGGCTCAAATACCCCACCCTATCTTCCTTGGCAAACATTACTGATATAACAGCACTGTTTTCTTTCTTCCTTCCTTCCTTTCTTTCTTTCTTTCTTTCTTTCTTTCTTTCTTTCTTTCTTTCTTTCTCTCTTTTTTTTGTGGTGGTGGTACTGAGGATTGAACCCAAGGGTGTTCTGCTACCAAGCTAACCCTCCAGCCCTTTTTTTGGTTTTGAAACAGGGTCTCACTTGCTGAGAGTCTTGATATGTCCTGAGGCTGACTTCAAACTTGCAATCCTCCTGTCTCAGTCTCCCAAGTACTGGGAATTACAGGTGTGTACCACCACACCCAGTTTAACACTCATTCTTGCTCAGACAGAGCTCCAGAATTTTTCTTAGCCCACAGCACACCAAGCAACTGTAACTTTTTGGTCACAGTTTCATTGTGGGTGAAAGCTACCAGTAGAAAGTTGGAAGAGAGAAGTGGACAGAGGAGAAGGGAGTTTTGTCTAGATGGCCCAGGGGCTCAGCTTGTCTTTTTTTTATTTTTTGGTGGTACTGGGGTGGAACCCAGGGGCCTTCTACCTCAGGGCTACACGCCCAGACCTATTTTTAAATATTTTATTTGGAAACAGGGTCTTGCTAAGTTGCTTAGAGCCTCACTAAGTAGCAGAGGCTGGCTTCGAACCTGCGCAATCCTCCTGTCTCAGCCTCCCAAGCACAAGGATTACAAGCATGCACCACCACGCCCGGCTCCAGCTTGTTTTTTTTACAGGACAGTGTCAAGGCGGAAACACTCTACAACTCAGACCTTGTTTAAAATTAAAGAAAAAGCTGGGTGTGGTGGCACAGGCTTGTAATCCCCGTGCTTGGGAGGCTGAGACAGGAGGATCACACAGGTTCAAAGCCAGCCTCAGCTACTTAGTGAGGCTCTCAGGAACTTAGTGAGACCCTGTTTCCAAATAAAATATAAAGTGGGTCTGGGAGTATAGCCTGGAGGTAGAAAGCCTCTGGATTCCACCCACAGTACCACACACACAAAAAAAAAAAAAAAAGAAAGAAAGAAAGAAAGAAAGGAAGAAAGAAAGAAACAAAAAATAGGGCCAGGGGTGTAGCTCAGAGGTAGAATGCTTCTAGATTCAATCTCCAGTACTGAAAAAAAAAAAAAAAAGGGGGGGGGGTGTGTGAAGGTACAGCTTGGAGGTAGACTGGACTTTGAGGTCAATCCCCAGTACAAAAAAAATATTAAAGCCGGGTGTGGTGGCACATTCTTGTAATCCCAGCATTTGGGAGGCTGAGACAGGAGGATTGCAGTTCGAGGACAGCTTCAGCTTCTTAGTGAGGCCCTCTGCAAATCAGTGAGACCCTGTTTCAAAAATAATAAAAAATAGGGCTGAGGGTGTAGCTCGGAGATAGAATGCCCAGGATTCCATCCCCAGTACTGAAAGAAAAAAAAAAAGGGTTTAGTACTTGAGACTTTGTCAGCCCTTTAGAGAAGGAGCTAGAAACCAGGGTGTGTAAGTAATGGAGGGCCACCCATGAAGGCTGTTGTGCTGTTTCCTGTCGGGCAAGCTCTCTGGGCCCTTTGATGGTGCTGGAGGCAGTGGTGAATGGGGTCCCCTGACCCGTGCTTGGAGCCATCTTCTTGTTAGCACATCTTGACTCCAGGCCCCTTTGCTATCCAGCCTGTTCTTCCCTCAGTCGTGTTGGGCCTGGACCATTCATGTCTGTCACACCCTCCTCTCATGGGGCATAGGATTGGGCTCGGGGTGACCCCGTGGCTTCCTGGTGCGGAGGTCTGGGGAGTAGAGTATGGTTACTGGAGGAGCAGTTTGCACATAGTAGTCAGTATCGTGATGGACTGTGGCTTTAAGTGGGCCCTTCAGACTATGAAATAAAATCCCCAGTGCCAAATATTAGCCCGCATTTCAGACCTAAATGTCAGTTGGTGTTTTTCCTGAATTGTCTCCTGGGGACCATTTTGAAGCCACTGTTCCAGAGTCCTCTCAGCTATAGAGGCTGTTGATTCCTTTTATCTGGGGCAAGTTCTGATAGGAACAAGATTGCTGAGCTGTGGCTAAGGTGTTAGATGGTGAGATGAAATGGGCAGGTGAGATTCTAGGAGCTCTTCGGAGGCCTGGGCCAGGCAATGGTGGTGACTGGTTCTTTTACCTACAAGGATGAGCAGCAGCGCTCACTTCCCACCGCCCTGTAGAACTGCCTCAGACCCAAGGCTGAGGACTGTGTCTCTTCTCTGTCTCCTCTGCATCACTTCCTGCCAGACCTCTGTGGAGCTGGAGGCATCCACTGATGGAGCTTAAGTTAAAAATGTTTGTAAGAGCCGGGCGTGGTGGCGCACGCTTGTAATCCCCGTGCTTGGGAGGCTGAGACAGGAGGACCGCACAGGTTTGAAGCCAGCCTCAGCTATTTAGTGAGGCTCTCGGCAACTTAATGAGACCCTGTTTTAAAAATAGTATGAAATTGCCGGGCATGGCGCTTGTAATCCCTGCGCTTGGGAGGCAGAGACAGGAGGATCGCACAGGTTCGAAGCCAGCCGTGCACGCTGGCTTAGGAGACCCTGTTTCCAAATAAAAATGTAAAAATAGGTCTGGGAGTGTAGCCCGGAGGTAGAAGGGCTTCCAGGAACCCCAGTACCACCAAAAAAAAAAAAAAAAAAAAAAAGTAGGATATAGGTCTGGGAGAATAGCCTAGAGGTAGAAAAAGCCACTGGGTTCCACCCCTAGTACCACCAAAAAAAAAAAACTTCCTAAGAGCTGAGTGTGGTGGCTCACACTTATAATCCCAGTACTTGCGAGACTGAAACAGGAGGATCACAGGTTAGCGGCCAGCTTCACTATCTAGCGAGGCCCTCTACAACTTAGTGAGAACCTGTTTCAAAAAAAAAGAATAGTACTGGAAAAAAATAAGTTCCTGTGTAGCGGGTATAGTGGTGCATGCCTATAGTCCCAGTACTTGGGAGGCTGAGATAGAAAGATCTCAGGTCCAAGGACAGCCTCAGTAAGTAGTAAGACTCTGCAAGTCTAGTGAGACCCTATTTCCAAATACAAATAAAATAGGCCTAAGGGTATGCCTTAGAGGTAGAATGTTCCTGAGTTCAGTCCCAGTACCACAAACACAAAAAGTGCCCATGGGCTTGCCAGCACATACAATCCACCTTTCCTCTAAGAAGAAATTGATAGAAAGTAAAAAGAGCTGGGTGTGTGCTCTTGACTCGTCTTACTTGCCCTGTGCTTGTGCTATCAGACGGACCTCTCTTCTGGCCCTGACATGAAGCCAGAATGCTTTGAAGCTTTCCATTGAGCTCTGTGCCAGGGCCCTACTTGTCTTATCAGTAAGAACCAGATGAGACTCATGCTGGCGTGCAGAGCCCAAGGGGTATGACTTTGCGTGTCTGAGTGTGTAGATACCTATAACACAAAATGTGCTGTGTATATTTTTTTTGTGTGTGTGTGTGGTATTGGGGAATGAACCCAGAGTTCTTCTGCCACCAAGTTATTCCTTTTTTAATTTTTACTTTATTTTGGTGCTGAGGATTGAACCTAGGGGCATTCCACTTCTAAGCTAAACTCCCAGCCTTGTTATTTACTTGTTTATATATTTTTTGGTACTGGGGATGAAATCCAGGCACATCCTACCTTTGAGCTATACCCCCTTGCCCTATTTTATTCCTTTTTTTCTTTTTTTTTTTGTGGTACTGGGGATGGAACCCAGGGGCATTCTACCTCTGAGCTATACCTCTAGCTGTATTTTTTATTCTTTATTTTGAAACAGGGTCTCACTGAGTTGCAGAGGGCCTCACTAAGTAGTAGCTGAGGCTGTCTGCTGGGATTACAAGCGTGCATCACCATGCCTGGCTTCTTTTTGTTTTTGAAGCAGGGTCTCACTAAATTGCGGAGGGTCTCACTAAGTAGCTGAGGCTGGCTGTGAACTAGGATCCTTCTGTCTCAGACTCCCAAGTACTGGGATTACAAGCCTGCACCACGACACCTGGGTATTTTTATTCTTTATTTTGAAACAGGGTCTCACTAAGTTGCAGAGAACCTCACTCAGTAGCTGAGCCTGACTGTGAACCTGGGATCCTCCTGTCTCAGCCTCCCAAGTACTAGGATTACAAGTGTGGGCCACTGTGCCCAGCTCTATCTATTTCCCTCCCTCCCTCCCTCCCTCCCTATCTGTCTGTCTGTCTGTCTCTCTCTCTCTCTTTGTGCTACTGGGGATCAGACCCACCAGGGGCATTCTACCTCCAAGCTACATGCTCAGCCCTATTTTTTATTCTTTATTTTGAAACAGGGTCTCACTAAGTTGCAGAGGTCCTCGCTAAGTAGCTGAGGCTGGCTGAGAACCTACATGTCTCCTGTCTCAGCTTTCCAAGTACTGGGATTATAAGCATGCGCCACTATGCCCAGCTGTCCTTTTATTTTGAAACGTTTCTCACTAAGTTGCTGAGGACCTCACTAAGTTGTTAAAGCTGGGAGCAAACCTGTCATCCTGTCTCAGCCTCCCAAGCACTGGGATTACAGGCATGTGTCGCGATGCCCAGCTCTCAGCCTTGTTTTTGAAATAGGGTCTTGCTAAATTGTTGAAGTTATTGCTAAATTGCTGAGGCTGGCCTTGAACCTGTAATCCTTCTGTTTCAGCTTCCCAACTACTGGGGTTACAGGCTTGTGCCACCATGCCTGGCCCATTTATTTCTTTTCAGATGTACAATTCAGTGATATTAATTACATTTACATTGTTATGCAACCATCACTGCTGTGTCCAAAAACTTTTCTGTCACCCAAACAGAAACTCTGTACCTATTAAGCAATAACTCTTTTTTCCTCCTCCTCCAACCCCTGGTTACTTTTTTTTATTCCCTGCTGTGAACCCTCAATCACTGAGATATATGTGTGTGTGTGTGTGTGTGTGTGTGTGTGTGTGTGTGTCCCTTACCACCTGCTATCTATCTATCTATCATTTATTTATTTATTTATTTATTTATTTATTTAGTGTGGTACTGGGAATCCAGGGACATTCTACTTCTAAACTATACCTTCAAGCCGGGCATGGTGACGCACGCTTGTAATCCCAGCATTTGGGAGGCTGAGACCGGAGGATCGTGGTTCACAGACAGCCTCAGCTACTTAGTGAGACCTCTGCAACTCAGTGAGACCCAGTTTCAAAACAAAGAATAAAAAATAGGGCAGGGGGTGTAGCTTGGAGGTCAAATGCCCCTGGGTTCCATCCCCAGACCCGCAAACAAAACAAAACAAAACAAAAACAAACAAACAAAAAAACTACACCCTCAGCCCAACTTTATTTATTTATTTATTTATTTATTTATTTATTTATTTACTGCGAGTCTGGGGATGGAACCCAGGTGCATTTGCTCTCTGAGCTACATCCCCTGCCCAATTTTGTATTCTTTATTTTGAAACAGGGTCTCACTGAGTTGCGGAGGGCCTCACTAAGTAGCTGAGGCTGTCCGAGAACCGCGATCCTCTGGTCTCAGCCTCCCAAATATTGGGATTACAAGCGTGCGCCACCATGCCCGGCTCCAATTTTATTTTTTGTTTTGAAATAGGTCTTGCTAGGTTGCTGAGAGTCTTATTATGTTACTGAGGCTGTCCTCTAACCTGGGATCCTCCTGTCTCAACCTCCCAAGTACTGAGATTACAGGCATGCATTACCATACCCAGCTTGCCTGCTTGCCTGCCTGACTTCCTCTCTTTCTTCTTCCTTCCTTCTTTCTTTCTTTCTTTCTTTCTTTCTTTCTTTCTTTCTTTCTTTCTTTCTTTCTTTCTTTCTTTTGTTCTAGGGATTAGGGATTAAACCCAGGGCTTCATGCATACTAGGCAACCACTACTGAGCTACATCCCTAGCCCTTGTTTTATCTTGAGACAGGTTCTTACTAGGTTGCCCATGCTGGCCTGCCTGTAACTTGAGATCGTCCTGCCTCAGACCCCCGGGTAGCTAGGATTACAGGCATGTGCCCCTGTGCTCTGCCTGTGGTCCAGGTTCCTAAGGATATCTGCCTTCTTTTTGCCGTCAGGCCTGCCTGAGTCGTCCCCAGTCAATTGGAGCGATGCTGAGTCTATCTTCCTGGAGCAGGGTCTCCTGAGCATGTGCTCTGGGTTTACCTGGTCCATCCAGTACCACTGTTCACTCTCAGGTCCACTCCTCAGCCAGGATTTTGACTGCTTCTGCTGTGTGTGTGTGTGTGTGTGTGTGTGTGTGTGTGTGTGTGTGTGTGTTAGTGGGAATTGAACCCAGGGACATTTTACCTCCAAGCTATACCCCCATTTTATTTATTTTGAAACAGGGTCTCACAGAGTTGCAGAGGGCCTCACTAAGTTTTTGAGGCTGGCCTTGAACCTAAGATCCTCCGGTCCCAGCCCCCAAGTAGTGGGATTGCAGGCGTATACCCCCACGACGGGCTTGCTCCTGCTGTTTTCTTCCTATGTAGCCGCTGTCGTCCTTTCAGGGAGGGAGCTTGGTGCAATGGAGAGCTAACTCTGAAAGCCAGGTTCCCCTTGTGTCCCATCCTGAAGTGTTGCCCTGGGAGCTGGGCGTGTTGGTACGTTCTTGTAATCCCAGCACTTGGGAGGCTGAGACAGGAGGATTGCAGGTCAGAGGCCCGCCTCAGCAATTTAGCAAGACCCTGTTTCAAAATAAAAAGGACTACAGGTATAGCTTGGAGGTAGAATGCCCCTGGATTCAATCCCCCGTACTAAAAATAAATAAAAGTAATTCATGTCAATCATAGAAAATCTGGAAAACCAAACAAAAAAGATGAATCCAAGCAGACATGTGTGCTTATGTCTCTTCACACCTGCCATAAGTTCAGCAGATTTTTTTTTTTTTTTTTTTGGTGTGTGTGTGTATGTGGTACTGGGTACAGAACCCAGGGGCATTCTACCTCTGAGCTACACCCCCTGCCCTATTTTTTATTCTTTATTTTGAGACAGGGTCTCACTGAGTTGCAAAGGGCCTCATTTAGCTGAGGCTGTCTAAAAACTGCAATCCTCTTGTTTCAGCCTTCCAAATGCTGGTTTTAAAAGTGTGCACCATGCCGGGCATGGTGGCGCACGCTTGTAATCCCCGCGCTTGGGAGGCGGAGACAGGAGGATCGCGCTGGTTCGGAGCCAGCCGCGCTGGCTTAAGAGACCCTGTTTCCAAACAAAAAATATAAAATAGGTCTGGGAGTGTAGCCCAGAGGTAGAAGGGCTTCCAGGAACCCCAGTACCACCCAAAAATAAAAAAATAAAAAAGCGTGCACCACCACACCAGCTCAGGTTCAGCAGATTTGCTTGTGTGGCAGAGGGGCTGGGGCTGGGGGTGTGTTTCCTGGACCTCAGGAGCTGCCTCTCTAGTCTCCAGGCACTCATTTTCAAAGAGCTTGTTTTGACCTCTTCTGCCTGTGGTGGATGGTGGGAGCTTCTGGGTGGACCCTGCTGTGTAATCAGGCCCCTGCTTTGAGTGTGGTCGACTGAGGGCCTTTGCCCAGTCACAGGTTTGGCTATTCCTCTTCCAAGTTACACTGGTCTCCATCTGGTGTGGCCCAGGGAGTGCCTGCTTTTTGCCCCCTTCTCTGGGGGCAGGAGGCAGAGTGGCCCTTCTCGTAGCTCCAGCCAGCTTTGTGTTTTTGGAAGTGAAGGGTAGAAACTATAAAGTTAGGGGCCGACTCATGACTCTACGTGTCATGGCGAGATTGTCCGTTGTCCCTCTGCACTTCCTGGTTGTCTCACCTCTCTAACAAGTGGTATTACTTTTTCATTTTGCTGCCATATAAAAGAAAGGAGTAAATGAGATAGGTTTACTTTATTGTCACCTGTGCTGTGGGTTAAGTAATTCCCCAGGCCGCTCAGATATATCCTGCTGCCTGAGAAGAAAGGCCAGTGGAGAAGTGAAGAGTTGGGGAGTTGACTCCGTATCTGTTCTGTCACCTGCTTGGGGGTGGGAGCCCTTGCTCCCCTCCTCCCTCTCGCCCTCCCGGGCTGCCCTAGAGCGGCCTTATCTGTGGGTGTCCTGGCACCGCTTGGCCCACTACCAACAAGGAAGTAAATGCTCACCTCCTTTCGCCTTGGCAATCCCAGGTAAACAAGCATTTGTTTTTAAAAATCTCAAGATCCTAGGCTTTGGGAAATGGCCTAATTTACCAGATTCCACTGCTAGAAGAGCCTCCAGTGCATGAACTAGTGGACAGAATGCAGTCAGACAAGTAGTCAGCTGCCATCCGCCCTCCCCAGTGCCAGCCCAGCGAGGGGCGCTCCGGCTCTCTGGACTCATGGTAACAACTGGTGAAGCAGGTCCTGGGAGGCCAGGGGATGTGCCCATGGGCCCATGTGAACTCAGGGGAAGAGGAGAGATTTGTTTGTTTTTTGTTTTTGTTTTTGTTTTTTTTGGTGGTACTGGGGTTCCTGGAAGCCCTTCTACTTCCGGGCTACATTCCCAGACCTATTTTTACATTTTTATTTAGAAACAGGGTCTCCTAAGCCAGCATGCGCGGCTGGCTTCGAACCTGCGAGATCCTCCTGTCTCTGCCTCCCAAGCGCGGGGATGACAAGCGTGCGCCACCACGCCCAGCAAGAGGAGAGATTTGAATTTGGGAGCATGCAATGTATTTGTTCCTTGCAGGTGTGTTTCTCACTCAGGTGTTTGTGCATGGTGTCGGTGTCAGGGCTAGAGCAGAGCTGGGAGGGACTGTCTGTGCCTGAGTCTGCCTGAGTACTTTGGCTCTGAAATTTCCACATGGTCTCTGAGAATTCACCTTGCTTTGGTGCCTGGGTGTGCTGGGCGGTGTCATGGGCTTCAGCCCCTGCACCCAGTACGCTCACCCAGTATGCTCTGAAGAGCACTGGCTCTGTCCACGACCTTCCATCCCTCCTGCTCTGTCCTCGTCCAGCCCTTCTTATTTTCTACCTGGAGGTCTTCAGTAGCCTCCAGTTTTGCTTCTTGTTCAGCTTTGCCCTTGTTACACCCGTCTGTGGCTTCCCACTGACCTCCTTGGAGCTCACAATCTTTAGCCATCACGCAAGTGGTACGTGCACAGCCCCACTTCCCGTTCCAGCCTTGGCTTCTTTCAGGTCTGCCCAGCCTGTGACCCAGCCACACCGAACTCCCAGGTCCTCGGCCCCTTGCTCTGTTCTTTTTTTTCTTTTTTGGTGGTACTGGGGTTCTTGGAAGCCCTTCTGCCTCCGGGCTACACTCCCAGACCTATTTTATTTTTGGAAACAGGGTCTCCTAAGCCAGCGCGGCTGTCTTCGAACCTGCGTGATCCTCCTGTCTCTGCCTCCCAAGCACGGGGATTACAAGCGGGGATTACAAGCGTGCGCCACCACGCCCGGCTTTTGTTCTGTTCTTTTTATATCTGGTGCTTCTGCGTGGCTTGCGCTCTTCTCCTCTGTCTCAGCTCACCTTTTTGCTCCCTTTGGGAGCCCTCCTCTTCCAGTCTGTGAGCCTCGGCTCCCTGGCTCATCCCTGGCTTGACACTGGCAGCACTGAGTCCAGCCTCCACCCCTGTGTCCCCAGTACCATGTTGACGCAGGGATCTTTGTGGAAAGTGTGGATGATCAGGGTCTCTTTAAAAGGGAATGTGTCAGCTGGTTGTGGTGGCGCATGATTGTAATCCCTGCGTTTGGGAGGCGGAGACAGGAGGATTGGAGTTCATGGTCAGCCTCAGGTACTTAGTAAGGCTTCTTGCAACTTGGTGAGCCTGTTTCAAAAATAAAGAATAAGCCGGGTGTGGTGGCGCGCTTGTAATTCACAGCATTTGGGAGGCTGAGAACGTTGGATCGCGGTTCGCGGACAGCCTCAGCTACTTAGGTCCTCCGGAACATAGTGAGACCTTGTTTCAAAATAATAAATTTTAAAAAAGCAGGGCAGAGGGTGTAGCTCAGAGGTAGAATGCCCCTGGGTTCCATCTCCAGTATCGGAAAAAAAAAAAAAAGAAAGAAAGAAAACAGGGCTGGGGGGTGTAGCTCATAGGTAGAATGCCCCTGGGTTCAATCCCTTGTACCTCCAAAAAAAAGAAAGAAAAAAGAAAAAAAGAAACAGGGTCACAGTAAGTTACAGGAGGGCCATGAATTTGCCGTCCTTCTAACTCGGCCTCCTAAGTACTTGGATTATTATAGGCGTACACCACCACGCCCTGCATTTGCCCATTTTTTTAACTGGGTTAGTTATTCTGTTGTTGATGAATTATAGGGGTTCTTTTTAAACTCTAGATATGAACTCATGATTTGCACATATTTTTTTCATTTTGTACGTTGCCTTTTCACTATGTTGATAGTATCTTTTTCTTCTTTTTTTGATACTAGGGATTGAACCCAGAGGCATTCTACCTCTGAGCTACAACTCCCAGCCATATTTTATTTTTCATTTCTTTTTTATTTATTTCTTTTTTTGGTTGTACTAGGGGTAGAACCCAGGAGCTTTTCTACCTCTGGGCTATCCTCCCAGACCTATTTTATACTTTATTTGGAAACAGGGTCTCACTGAGTTGCTGAGAGCCTCACTCAGTAGCTGAGGCTGGCTTCGAACCTGTGCAATCCTCCTGCCTCAGCTCCCAAGCGCTGGGATTACAAGTGTGCGCCACCACGCCCGGCTTGATATTTTTCTTTTTTTGTGTGTGGTACTAGGGCTTTTATTTTTCATTTTGAAATAGGATCTCAGCCAGGCATGGTGGTGCACGCTTGTAATCCCAGCATTTGGGAGGCTGAGACCGGAGGATGGCGGTTTGTGCCAGCTTCAGCTACTTGGTGAGGCCCTTTGCAACTCAGTGAGACTCTGTTTCAAAACGAAGAATTAAAAAAAAAAATGGATAGGGGTGTCGCTTGGAGGTAGAATGCCCCTAGGTTCCAATCCCAGTACTGCACCAAAAAAAAAAAAAAAAAAAAAAAGAAAGAAGGAAGAAAGAAAGAAAGAGAGTCTTTCTCGGTCGCTGAGCATCTCACTAAGTTGCTGAGGGTGGCCTTGAATCTGCGATCCTCCTGTCTCTTTTTGATGCTATTATAATAAAATTGTTGCTGGTTGTGGTGACGCACGCTTGTAATCCCACCATTCGGGAGGCTGAGACCAGAGGATCGTAGTTCAAGGACAGCCTCAGCTACTTAGTGAGGTCCTCCATAATTTAGTGAGACCCCATTTCAAAAATAAAGAATAAAAAGTAGGGCCGGGGGTATAGCTCAGAGGTCGAATGCTCCCGGATTCTATCCCCAGTCCTGCAAAAAAAGTAAAAAATAAAAAATAAATCGAACTGTTTAATTTCTTTTTAGCCAGGTGTGGTGGCACATGCTTGTAATCCCAGTACCTGGGAGGCTGAGACAAGAGGATCACAGGTTCAAGGCCAGCCTCAGCTACTTAGGCCATCAGCAATTTAGTAGACCCTGTTTCAAAATAAAGAATAAAATGTAGGACTGGAGTTGTGGCTCAGAGGTAGAATTCCCCTGCGTTTAATCTCCAGTACTGCAAATAAATAAATAGTTTCCATTTAGGGTTGGTCATTTCTTAGCATATAGAAACCACGAGTGAGAGTTAAGTAAGCTAATATATTAGCTCCAGCAGATTATTGGGGGGTGGAGTTTAGAGTTTTGTACATATAAGACCATGTCATCTGTGAACAGAGAAGATTTTAACTTCTTCTTGCCCAGTTTGGGTGCTTTCTTTCTCTTTCTTCTTTTTTCTTTTTGTCTAGTTCATCTGACTAGAACCTTCAATACTATACTGAATAGCAGTGACAAAATCAGTCTTGGTTTTTGAGGGCATGAAGAATTGCTAGAAGATAGGAGCTTACATCTTGTAGTTTTCAAACATTCTGTCTTTTTTTTTTTTTTTTTTTTTTGTGCAGGTCTGGGGATGGAACCCAGGGGCATTTGACCTCTGAGCCACACCCCCTACCCTATTTTTTATTCTTTATTTTGAAGCCCGGGTCTCACTAAGTTGCAAAGGGCCTAAGTAGCTGAGGCTGTCTGCAAACCGCGATCCTCTAGTCTCAGCCTCCCAAATGCTGGGGTTACAAGCGTGCGCTACCTTTCCCGGCTTAAACATTCTACTTTTAGAAAATCTTAGTGTCACCTTATGTTTGAAGCACAGGGGCTTGTTCCCACTGCACCAGGACTCAGGTCTGATCTGAGTGGGGTATGCAAGTTGCGCTCCTGTGTCACTGACACCTGGAGGTGGCATGGCGCCCAAGTCTGGGTGCAGGTTGGATTCTTTTGGCTGTTCTGCCTTTAACTTCTCCACTCAAGTTCTCAAGTTGAAACAGGGGTTTGTAAGAAGGCTCTCAGGCCATCTGCTAGGAAACCCCATCCCAGCTGGGGAGCACAGTGTTTACAGGAAGGCACTGAGGGCTAAATGATGGAGGGAGAAGAGGCTTCTCCTGTGCTGAAGCCTAAGCAGCTGTATTTTGTTTTATGCCATGCTGAAGATCAAACCCAGGGCCTCCTGCATTCTATCTAGGCAAGCACTCTTCCATTGAACTCAGCCCTCTAATCAGCTTGTGTTTTGAGCACAGGTGTCTTGGTGGTTCCCATTTCCCATGGAGCATTGTTGCTGGTGGCAAAGCATAACTCTTCCTGGGTGGCCTTGAGCTACCCTTTTTTTTACTAGCTTAAGTACAAATAGGGACCACTCAGGAAGCACATGCTCCAAATACAAGCCCTTCCCTTTGCATCAGGAAACTGGTCTGCCAAGGCAGGTTTGGTGGTGCATGCCTGTAATCCCAGTTCGAGAATCTGAGAGGAGGATTGTAGATTCGAGGACAACCTCAACAATTTAGTTAGAAACTCAACAACTTAGCTAAACTGAGTTTGAAAATAAAAGTAAAGCCAGCCCAGCGCTTGGGAAGCCAAGACAGGAGGATCGCACAGGTTCAAAGCCAGCCTCAGCTACTGAGTAAGGCTCTCAGCAACTTGCTGAGACCATGTTTCTCATTAATAAAGTATACAAAACATGTCTGGGATTATAGCCCAGAGGTAGAAAAGCCCCTGGGTTCCATCCCCAGTACCACACACACACACACACACACACACACACACACACACACACACACACAGTAAAGCCAGGTGTGGTACATGCTTGTAATTCCAGTATGTGGGGAGCTGAGACAGGAGGATCTCAGGTTTGCACCAGCCTCAGCTACTTAGTGAGGCCCTCTGCAACTTAGTGGGATCTTGTTTTAAAATAAAGAATAAAAAGTAGGTCTTGGGATGTAGCTTAAAGGTAGAATGCTCCTGGTTTCAATCACCAGTAACACACACACAAAAAAAAAAAAAAAAAAAAAAAAAAAAAGAAAAAAAGGGCTGGGGATGTAGCCCAGAGGTAGAATGCTCCTGTGCTCCTGGGTTATATTCCCAGTAACAAAACGAAACAATAACAACAAAAAAAAGCAAGCAAGCAAGCAAGCTGTATGCCAAAAGTGGGACCACGTGTGGTGGTGGGCACAGGTCCAGGCCCCTCTGAGAGGACAGGATGAATAGCCATCATCCCAGTTAGGGAAACCCCAGGCTGTGTTGTGCTTGTGCATGTTTGACTGGACTGCAGGGCAGTTGGGGTCATCTGCTGCTTGGTCAGCTGAGACTTTAGGGAAGGAGACCAGCTTTTGGCAACCTCTCCCATGCAATATAAGGAAGCTGATTATTTGGGCTGCTGTTTTTCTGGGAATATGTGCAGGCTTTGATCTAACGGGACTCCTGCCAGCCAACTCACACAGCCTCATTTCCTTACGGTCCTTGAAACAGGTCTCTTTTTGGCAGGCAGTTTATGTGTTTCTGGGAAGGCTAAGTAGTTCTTTTCAGGTATAGGCTGTATATAGGGTCACAACTTTGATCTTTAACTCTGTTCCCCAACTACTGCTGAAAACAAAGGCCAGGCATAGTGGCACACAGCTGTAATCTTAGTTATTTGTGAGGCTGAGGCAAGAGGATCACATATTTAAGGCTAGCCTGGGATACTTAGATACTGACTCAAAATAAGATAAGAAGGGTTGGGGATGTAGCTCAGTGATGGAGTGTTTGCCTGGCATGCACAGGCCCTAAGTTCAATTCCCAGTACCACCACCAAAAAAACAAACAAAGAAGATGAGGCCAGACCTGGAGAAGCTCTGTGTGAGAGGTCTTGATCCAGTACAGAATCTAGCCTGGCTGCACTTATTCTGTGTTGTGGACCTTGCTGCAGAGTGGCTTGTTCCTGTGGGCTTGGCCTTGCATTGCTTTAACAATAACTACCTAGGATTGAGCACCTTACTTTAGACATGTCTTAGGAATAGATTTTTTGCCTTAGCTAGAACTAAAAGGCCAAGGGACTGGAAGCCATGATTTGAGGTCACTTTACCCAGGAGGTAAAACCAGGGCCATGGTCACACCTGCAGTACCTCCTTTTTTTCCAGCTGTGTAGGCATTAGGATGCTTTCTATTAGAAAGCCAAAATATAAAGGTTCTCAAGAGTCATTGGTATGCTGAAAGAGTCCATGTTCATTGCTTTTCTCAT
The DNA here is from genome assembly GCF_963383645.1 of Muscardinus avellanarius. Lineage (NCBI taxonomy): Eukaryota > Metazoa > Chordata > Mammalia > Rodentia > Gliridae > Muscardinus > Muscardinus avellanarius. Next base: position 18,401,753 of record NC_137796.1, read on the forward strand.
TTTTACTGACTCTTATAAAGAGATGTTTGAGAAGGGAGATGCCTAATCACTTGATAACCAAAAATTGTGTGTGTGTGTGTGCTTTTTTGAAGGTACATGGGAATAGGACTCTCAGCTCAAGGTGTCAACATGAACAGACTTCCTGGTGAGTCACTGCCTCAGAGAACATTTGTTTTGTATTCCTGATCCAGTAGAGTCATGGCGCCAGCTCACAGTCTAGGAGGACTTTGTTTGCAATCAAAGTCCTTGGCTCTCTTGAGCCAAGCCACTGGGAAGAGGATCCTGAAAGATGGTCATGGGTTGGGATGGTATGGGTGTCTGTTCCAAAAATTAATTGGCGAGTAATTGCCTCTCATGGAATTTGAACTGTTTGCAGTCAGAACTAAGTGACCTGAGCTTGCTTCCATTGAGGATACGCCTCAGTAGCCCTCGCTCCCATTGGCTCTGCCTCCCAGCCCTGGGAGGCATGCACTGCCAGCTGGCTCCTTTGTTACTTCACCATGTAAAGATCAAAGTCTTGAAGTGGCTTCCCACGTGGAACATAGTTGAGGTGATTTTTGAATAAATAGGAGATACAGTTAACATGTCTGAGTTTGCCAGGCAGAGTGGCACATTCCAGTACTTGGGAGGCTGAGACAGGAAGATTGCAGAATTGAAACCAGCCTCAGCACCTTAGCGAGGCTCTCAGCAATTTATCAAGACCCTGTTTCAAAACAAAAAATAAAAATAGGTTTGGCAATGCAGTTTGGAGGTAGAATGTCCCTGGGATCAACCCCTGGTACTACCAAAAAACAAACAAACAAAAAAAGATACTGTTTTGTAACTCTGGGTTGATGGAAGCCGTGGATTACTGGATTGCTGCCCTACAAATGGTTCTTGTATCCTTTCAGTTGTTTCTGCCCAGTGGCTCATGCCTAGTCCTGGGCTGGGCACAGCTGAGGAGCAGAAGCCTCTTCCATGAGCTGATAGATTCCAGATGATGCTCCTAAGTTTGTTTACCCCTTGAGTGGCAGAAGTGACATGTTGTGAACTGCTCTGACACCACCAAGAAGGCCGAGTCCTTATAATTTCCTTGGCCCTCTACTCTTTGTTATCTGTGACACAGAGAAGGCAGCTGGCTTTCTCCAAAGGAAGAATAACACTTCAATTTTATGTCTCTTCTTGCCTTTCTTTTTTTCTGTGGTACCGGAGATTGAAACCAGGGCATTCTAACATTGAGCTACACCAGCCCTATTTTAGTTGTTTTATTTTTTATTTTTTGGAAACAGGGTCTTGCTAAGTTGCTGAGAGAATTGCTAAATTGTTGAGGCTGGCATTGCTAAAACTGTGTGCTCCTCCTGTCCCACCCTCCAAAATATTAAAATTACAGGTGTGCACAACGCACCTGGCCTAATTTATGTTTGAATATGTCACAGATAGCCAGGTGAGGTGGCACACGCTTGTAATCCCAGCGCTTGGGAGGCTGAGACAGGAGGATTGCACAGGTTCGAAGCCAGTCTCAACTACCTAGTGAGGCTCTCAGGATTTAGTGAGACCTTGTTTCCAAATAAATTATAAAATAGAGCGGAGGGTATATCCCGGAGGTAGAAAGCCCTTGGGTTCCACCCCCCCAGTACCAGACACACACACACACACATAAAAGTCACAGATTTGTCTATAATGGACTGATTTCAAATCCTGGCAATCTAGGCTTGCTTAGAATTCAACTAATTGTTGAATTTTGCTTTGATCTGAGTGAAAACTGGTCTTTTGCTACTAATCAAAATGTGTGACATTGTGTGTGTGTGTGTGTGTGTGTGTGTGTGTGTGTGTGTGTGTGTGTTTTACTGGGAAAGGAACCCAGGGGCCTTCTACCTCTGGGCTATACCTCCAGACCTATTTTATATTTTATTTGGAAACAGGGTCTCACTAAGTTGTTGAGAGCTTCACTAAGATGCTGAGGCTGGCTTCGTACCTGTGCAATCCTCCTGTCTCAGCCTCCCAAGCATGGGGATTACAAGTGTGCGCCACCCCGCCTGGCTCCTGTGTGGCATTTTTGACCTCTTTATATTGTGTGTTAACATGCTCTGTTATATAAGATGTTTTTCTTGCTTTCAGTGCATGCATTGAACTTTTTGCACTGCTTTGGTAGTGGAAAAAAGAGGCTTTTATGGCATAATATATGAATAACAATTATTTAGTGTGGTTTTCTTTTTTTTTTTTTTGCGGGTCTGGGATGGACCCAGAGGCATTGGACCTCTGAGCTACAACCCCTGCCCAATTTTTTAATCTTTTTTTATTTTGAAACAGGCTCTCACTAAGTTGTGGAGGGCCTCACTAAGTAGCTGAGGCTGTCCGCCAACTGTGACCCTCCGGTCTCAGCCTCCCAAATGCTGGGATTACAAGTGTGCGCCACCACGCCTGGTTTATAGTCTGTTATTTTATGACAGTTTTAGCAACTCAAATAGTGATTAAATAAATGTCTGATAATCTTTTTTTTTTTTTTTGTGGGTCTAGGGATGGAACCCAGGGGCATTTGACCTCTGAGCTACACCCCCTGCCCAATTTTTTATTCTTTATTTTGAAACAGGGTCTCACTGAATTGCGAAGAGCTTCACTAAGTAGCTGAGGCTGTCGGCGAACCATGATCCTCTGGTCTCAGCCTCCTGAATGCAGGGATTACAAGTGTGTACCACAATGCCCGGCTCTTTTTCTTTTTTTTTTTTTTTTGGTGGTACTGGGGTGGAACCCAGGGGCTTTCTACCTCTGGGCTATACTCCCAGACCTATTTTATATTTTATTTGGAAACAGGGTCTCACTAAGTTGCTGAGAGCCTCACTAAGTAGCTGAGGCCGGCTTCGAACCTGTGTGATCCTCCTGTCTCCACCTTCCAAGCGCAGGGATTACAAGCGTGTGCCACCATGCCCGGCTTTTTTCTTTTTTTTTTTTTCTTTTGTGGTACTGGGGTTCCTGGAAGCCCGTCTACCTCCGGGGCTATACTCCCAGACCTATCTTTTATATTTTTTATTTGGAAACAGGGTCTCTTACTCCAGCACGGCTGGCTTCGAACCTGCATGATCCTCCTGTCTCCACCTCCCAAGCGCGGGGATTATAAGCGTGGGATACTACGCCCGGGGAACCTGTGATGCTCTTGTCTCAACCTCCCAAGTACTGTGATTACAGGTGTGTGCCACCCTGCCCAGCTATTTGGGAGGCTGAGGCAGCAGGATCGCAGGTTCGTGGCCAACCTCAGCTGAAGCCCTCTACAACTTAGTGAGACCTTGAATCAGAATAAAAAATAAAAACTAGGGCTGGGGTTATAGCTCAGAGGTAGAATCCCCCTGGGTTCAATCTCCAATACCCCCCCCCAAAAAAAAAAGAATAAAAAATAGGGCTAGTGGTGTAGATCAGAGGTAGAATGCACCTGAGTTCAATCCCTAGTACTGACCCCCCCAAAAAAAAGTGAAAAAAGGTGATGTGGAAGATACTCAGGGTCCCCCTGGGGTCCCCTGAGTCAGCCCTGAGATGGGGCCGTGTAGAGCCAGTGTGTTTTCTTTTTCACAAGATCAGACTTTTAACCCCTCTGGGCTGGTCTCAGTCCTGACACTGGCCATGCCTTTCACATTGCTAGTGTAAAATTTAGCAGTGTGAAAATCCATTTTGAGTTCTTGTGAAGTCAGACTGAACCTAGGCAGAGTTGGGGCTGTGGGGAGAAGGAGCTGGGACACATTGGGTGATGTGTTGTTCCCACACTAACACACCAGGTGAGTCAGCATTTCTCCCTCCTCCTGGTGAGTTTTGTGACAAGGGAAAGGGGCTTGCACTTAACCTTCATTTTCACACCTCCTGCCAGCTCCTTTGGGTGTTTCTTCCTGCCATATCTGATCTCTCCCTGACTATTCCATAAGGTGGAAAGTAGGAGTCAGACTGCATTTGGATAGCGCTTCTCCCTGGGAAGGATGGATGCCCCTGGCTTTCCCAGGATATAGGGCTAGCCGAATGTCCAGGCAGATTTAGCTCAGGATAGATGTGGAGATGGGATGGAGGCACCGTCTCAGGAGTGGTGGCAGACCTATCACTGTTCCTCCCTGTGCTGGGTTTGGAGGATCGGAATCCTCTTCGATACTTCATATTTTTCTGTGATTATTATTTATTTTATGATCATACATTCTCTAAAACTGAAAGCATCATTTATCTACAGACCTGTAGGTATTTCAGTGGGAAGATGGGATGGAAGATAATAACGGCTTAAACTTCTGCCAGCTGTTTCTGATTTCTTGGTTGAGGTGAAGGCTAATTTGATTATTTGGATTTGTGATTGGTGGGAGGGGAGTGGTGCTAGCCTCAGCTGAGTCCAGAATTTTTATTTTTTTTTTGTACCAGGGATGGAACCCAGGGGCATTCAACCTCTGAGCTATTTTTTTATTCTTTTTTTTTTTTATTCTTTATTTTGTTTGAAACAGGGTCTCACTGACTTGCAAAGGGCCTCACTAAGTAGCTGAGGCTGTCCGTGAACCGCGATCCCCCTGTCTCAGCATTGTTATTCCAAATGCTGGAATTACAAGCGTTCCCACCACGTTCAGTTTGGTATTAAATTTAGATGAAATATTTGAGGGTTAGTTATTTTGCAAGCTACCTGTGGGTGCTTCAGTTATCTGTAGGTTAGAATTCCATTTGTCCCCATTTGCACAGGGGGCTTTGAATAATACCCCTGAGAAAGTGTATGCAGAGATAGTTGGCATACACACTCTTGCTTCTGTGTTTGGTCACCATCAGCAGGTCCAGATGTAGCCGTTTTGTATGATCTTTGTGCAAACTGGTTGTTTGCTTCTGGAATTATTTAAAATGGATATTAGTTGTTTCTTTTTTTTTTTTTTTTTCTTTTTTTTTGGGGGGGGCGGTACGGGGGATTAAACCCAGGGACATTCTACCTCTGAGCTATATATACCCCAAGACCTATTTTTTATTCTTTATTTTTAAACAAAATTTCACTAAGCTGTGGAGGGCCTCCCTAAGTAGCTGAGGCTGTCTGTGAACCTGTGATCCTCCTGTCTCAGCTTCCCAAGCATACGCCACCCTGCCCAGATGGATATTAGTTAGTTTTTTTTGAGTGTGTGTGGTACTGGGATTAAGCTCAGGGCCATTCTACCTCTGAGCTGCATCTTCAGGCTCCTCCCCCACCTTTTTTTCTTGCGGTACTGGGGATGGAACCCAGGGGCATTCTACCTCCGAGCTACACCCCAACCTGGAATTACAAGTGTGCCCGGCCTCCTCGCCCCTTATTTGAAGCAGGATCTTGCTAAGACTAGGCTTGAACCTTTAATCCTCCTGTCTCAGCCTCCTAACTATTGGGACTATAAGCATGGGCCACCACACCCAATTTAAAGTTTTAATATACTTAAGATGTCTGAGCTCTTTTGTTTTGCTAGACTAGACCATTTTTTCATGCCACTAGCAGGGTGCCTGCTTTTCTCATGTTCCTAACAACCAGACATTTATTTATCAAGTGTTCCAAAATGTCCTAGGGGCATTTCAGATTGATGACACATTGCACAAAATCTATGTGTTAGCATGGGAAACCCCAGCCTTACTGAAAAATTAGTCTTTCAAGCCAAAAATGCAAACATCTGTTCATTTTTTTCAAGTTTTACATTATGCTTTATATAAATAAATTTCTAGGCCAGGCATGGTGGCATACACTTGTAATCTCAGTCCTTGGGAGGCTGAGACAGGATGATCACAGGTTTGCAGCCAGCCTCATATACTTAGTGAGGCCCTCTACAACTTTGTGAGACTCTGTTTCAAAAAAAAGAATAGCCGGGTGTGGTGGCGCACGTTTATAATCCCACCATTGGGAAGACTTAAGACCGGAAGATCATGGTTCATGGCCAGCCTCAGCTACTCAGTGAGGCCTTCCACAACTTAGTGAGACTCTGTTTCAAAAAGAAGAATAAAAAATAGGGCAGGGGGTGTAGGTTGGAGGTCGAATGCCTCTGGGTTACATCCCCAGACCTGCAAAAAAATAAAATAAAATAAAAATAAATAATAAAAACTAGGGCTGGGGGTGTGGCTCAGAGGTAGAATGTGCCTGGATTCAATCCCCAGTACCACCAATAAATAAATAAATAGGCCAGGCATGGTGGCACATGCTTGTAATCCCTGCATTTGGGAGGCTGAGACAGGAGGATCGCAGTTTGTGGACAGCCTCAGCTACTTAGTGAGGCCCTTTGCAATTCAGTGAGACCCTGTTTCAAAATAAAGAATAAAAAATAGAAGTAGGGGTATAGCTCAGAGGTAGAATGCCCCTGGGTTCCATTCCCAGTAGGGCAAACAAATAAATAAATAAAATTTCTAGCCAGGTGTGGTGGCACATGCTTGTAATCCCAGCACTTGGGAGGCTGAAACAAGAGGATTACAGGTTCGCAGACAGCCTAGGCTACTTAGTGAAGCCCTCCATAATTTAGTGAGACCTTGTTTCAAAATAAAGAATAAAAAATAGGGCCGGGGGTATATCTCAGAGGTAGAATAGCCCTGGGTTTCATCCCTAGTGCTGCTATATTAATTAATTAAGATAATTTAAAAATATAGCTGGGTATAGCTCTGAGGCAGAGTGGTCCCGAGTTCAAATTCCCAGAACTACAACAACAACAACAAAGTTTTTTGGTCCTAAATTATTCTGCTGATCTTAATGACAGTATGAGTTGAACAGGATCAAGACATTTCTTCTCTTGCTAGTGTTTTGAAGCGGAAATACCTTTTGTTATTTATTTGTTACTGGGGATTGAACCCAGGGGCATTCTACCTCTGAGCAACACCCCTAGTTCTGCAAAAAGAAAAAGCAGTTCTCCTGTCTCAGCCTCCCAAGTATAGTGGGATTACAGGTGTACACCATTGCATCCAGCTCCAGGTAATTTGTGTGTATGGCGAGGTTGGGGGTGTACTGGAGATTGAATATAGAAGCATTCTATCTCTGAGCTGCATCCCCAGCCTATTTTATTTTTTGTTTTGAAACAGGGTCTCACTAAGTTGTAGAGGGCAACAGGAGGTTGCTGAGGCTGGCCTCGAACCTGCGATCCTCCTGTCTCAGCTTCCCAAATATGGGATTACAAGTGTGCACCACTACACTCAGCCTCCAGTTAAATATTTTAGAGTAAGAAAAGGGAGTCTTAGCCAGTTGTAGGTTTGAGGCTAGCAAGTGGTAACTTAGCAAGACCTTGTTTCAAAATAAAAAGAGTTGTGAGTGTTCCTCAGAGGTAATGCCTCTGTGGGTTCAGTCCTCAGTATCCCTCTCCCACTCATGCACACAGTTTTTAACTGGAAACATTTCATCAGAAGTGCTTGAGGGCTGAAGATGTAGCTCAGGAGTGAGGTCTTGGGTGCAGTTCCCAGCTCCATAGTGGGAGAAGGGGGAAAAAGAAGAGGGTTGAATACTTTATGGGTGTAAATTGAAGTAACTGTTTGAGAAGAATCTTACTAGATCGTTGGAAAGGGGCTCTGTTTTTAAATTTTCGTGACAGTGATTACATTTAGGGGCATTCTACCTCCAAGCTACACAGCTAGCCCTATTTTATTTTTATTTAGAAACAGTCACTAGGTTGCTAAGAGTCTCATTACTTGCTGAGGCTGTCTTCAAACCTGTGATCCTCCTGTCTCAGCCTCCCAAGTCCTGAGATTACCAGTGTTCATCACCATGTCTGGCTGGGTTCCTTATTTTGATGGCTGTTTATGTAGATTATTTTCTATTTGCAAGTGTAGAAAAATTTACCAGTGAACCCATCATGGCAATTTGGAGGGTATGTGCATGCATGTGTGCTGCTGGGGATCCAATAACTCAGGGACTCTGAATGCCAGGAAAACATTCTATCATTTAGTTATATTCTCCCAGCCCTTTAATTAATTCATTTCTTTATTTGTATTGAGGATTGAACATGGGCATGTTCTACCACTAAGCTACATTCCCAGCCTGTTATATATTTTTATTTTTAAGCAGGACGCCCCTAAGTGGCCAAGGGTTCCCTGAACTTGAAATTCTCCTGCCTCAGCCCCATGAGTAACTAGGATTACAGGCATGTACCACCAAGCCTGGCTAACATTTTTTGTGTGTAAATGTGGTACTGGGGACTGAATCCAGGGGAACTCCACCTCTGAGCTGCACCCCCAGCCCTGTTTTATTTTTTTTATTTCAAAATAGGTTTTTGAAATAAAGTTTTTGAAACTAAATTGCGGTGAGCCTCACTAAGTAGCTGAAGCTGTCATCGAATCGTGATCCTCTGGTTTCAGCCTCCCGAATGCTGGGATTACAAGTGTGCACCACCACACCCGGCTATTATTATTTAAAAAAATATATTTATTTTTTGGTGGTACTGGGGTTCCTGGAAGCCCTTCTACCTCCGGGCTACACTCCCAGACCTATTTTTACATTTTTTTTAAATTTGGAAACAGGGTCTCCTAAGCCAGCGCACGGGGCTGGCTTCGAACCTGTGTGATCCTCCTGTCTCTGCCTCCTAAGCACGGGGATTATAAGCGTGCGCCACCACGCCCGGCTTATTTTTAAAATTTTTAAAAATTATTTATTTTGCGGTACTGGGGTTGAAACCCAGGGCATTCTACCTTAGAGCTACACCCCCAGTCCTTTTTAAAATTATTTTTGTTGAAACAGGGTCTCACTGAGTTGCAAAGGGCCTCACTAAGTAGCTGAGGCTGTCTGTGAACCGCCATCCTCCTGTCTTAGCCTCCCAAATGCTGGGCATACCCGGTTTATTTATTTTTTATTTTTTTATTTTTATTGTGAAACAGGGTCTCACTAAGTTGCTGAAAGTCTCAATATTTTTTTGTTTGTTTGTTTTTGTTTTTTGCGGGTCTGGGAATAGAACCCAGGGGCATTCGATCTCCGGGAAACAACCCCTGCCCTATTTTCTATTCTTTATTTTGAGACCAGGTCTCACTGAGTTGCAGAGGGCCTCACTATTTAGCTGAGGCTGTCCGTGATCCTCGGGTCTTGGCCTCCCAAATGCTGGGATTACAAGGATGCGCCACCACGCCCGACATCTGAAAGCCTCAATATTTGCTGAGGCTGTCCTTGAACCTGTGATTCTCCTGTCTTAGCCTCCCAAGTACTGGAATTACATGTGTCTGCTACTATGCCTGGCTGAAAAAACTTAAATTTTGATGAAGTTCAGTTTATTATTGTTTTTTTTGTTGTTGTCGTTCTTGCTCATGCTTTTGTTATCTTGTCAAAGAATCCTTTTCTGTGGCCGGACATGGTTTTGCCCGCTTGTAATCCCAGCATCGGGGAGACTGAGACAGGAGGATCACGGTTCGCGGACAGCCTCAGCTACTTAGTGAGGCCCTTTGCAACTCAGTGAGACCCTGTTTCAAAATAAAAAATAAAAAATAATAAATAGGGCTGGGGGTGTAGCTCAGAGGTAGAACACCTCTGGGTTCAATCCCCAGTACCCCCCCCCCCACAAGAATCCTTTTCTATATCAAAGGTCATAAAGATTTACTCCTATGCTTTCTTCCAAATGTTTTATAGTTTTAGATCTTATATTCCTATCTTCATTTTGTTTTGAGTCTCTTTTTACAAATGGTTTGAGGACAGCATCCCACTTTGTTTACTTTTGGGTGTCTTAGTTATCACAGCGTTATTTTTCAAAAGATTATTTTTTCCCCTTGAATGATCTTTGCTCACTTATTGAAAATAAGTTGAACCAGAGATGTAGACTGTTTAAAAGAAATGAGGCCGGGTGTGGTGGAGCATGCTTGTAATCCCAGTACTTGGGAGGCTGCGACAGGAGGATCACAGGTTCGCAGCCAGCCTCAGCTACTTAGTGAGGTCTTCTGCTTAGGAGACTCTGTTTCAAAATAAAAAATAAAAAGCCGGGCATGGTGGCGCACGCTTGTAATCCCCGCACTTGGGAGGCTGAGACAGGAGGATCACACAGGTTCGAAGCCAGCCTCGGTTACTTAGTGAGGCTTTCAGAAACTTAGTGAGACCCTGTTTCCAAATAAAATATAAAAGAGGTCTGGGAGTATAGCCCGGAGATAGAAAGCCTCTGGGTTCCACCCCCAGTACCACCAAAATAAATAAATAAATAAATAAATAAATAAATATATGTTTTTTAAAAAAATAAAAATAGGGCTGGAAGTATAGCTTAGAGGTAGAATGCCCCTGGGTTTAGTCCCTAGTTCTGTCAAAAAGAAGAGGGGAACTATGGTGGGAAACAGCAAGATAGGGAGCAGCAATTGCTGAGTGTGGGGCAAGTGCCCCTGCCTAGGGGGTATGGGCCAGCCGAATTGAGGAGGCAGCGTGCGCGCGTGTGTGTGTGTGTGTGTGTGTGTGTGTGTGTGTGTGTGTGTTCCTGGAGATTGAATTCAGGGACATTCTACCTCCTAGCTGCACTCCAGCCCTATTTTATATGGAAGCAGGGTTTCACTAAGTCACAGAGGCTGGCTTTGAACCTTTGAACCTCCTTTCTTAGCCTCCCCAGAACTGGGATCGTAGGTGTGCACCAGCACGCCTGGCAAGGCAGCCCTTTTCTAGGATACTTCGTTCCAGGCAGTCTGGTCCCCAGCAGATGGCAAGAGCCTTTGTATGCTTGACTGCAGGTCACCTGGGGTTGGGTATGTGGATTACACTCAGCACAGAGGGAGGGGGGCTTAGTCCTCTCTGAGGAGGGGCGTGGATGTCCAGGTACCCCTGAGAAGCCATAGGCAAGTATAAGAACTGAGCAAGTTTGAGAACTGAGATGTGAGGCGTGCCCTGGGCCCTCTGGCTGGTCGTGTGAATCAAGTGCCTGGGAAGGCCCCCTCTTCCTGTCCTCGAAGCCAGCCTGGATTGCTGGGTGGGGATGAGTAAGTATCAGACTGCTGCTTCAGTATTAATTCTAAGTGATGGTAAGCAATGCTCTTTCATCCTGGAAGAGGCTATTAGAATGGAAGGGATCACCATTGATCCTGAGCCAAGGAGGCCCAGGGGCTATCCCTGTGGGGTGGTCCTTCAGTGTTGCAGGGAAGTTGTCAGGGCAGGTCCCACCTCCTTGGAGGTGTGTCTTCTCTGCATTGGGCTTTAGTTGGGAACAGCAGCATTGGCAGGTCTAAGAAGGCTCCTGTGCTGATGAACTTCTGGAGAACAGACAGTTCTTCAGGATTGTCACCAGGCAGTTACTCTCTCCATGGAGAGCTTGGAACCACCACAAGCCTTGCTAAATTGCTGAGGTTGGCTTTGAACCTGCAATCCTCCTCTCTCAGGCTCCCAAGCACTGGGATTACAGGTGTGTACCACCACCTGTATGATGGCCATTTTGAAGCTGAATCTTAGTGCATTAGGAGCAAGTGGAAGAGCATGCGTTGAGCAGCCCTTGTCTGAGTCGGTCCAAGGAAAGAGGTTAACTTAGGAAGTCCAGCCTCAGCCTGCCCGCTGCTGCTGTTGAGAAGCACTAGGTCTTCTGCCGCTGGAAAAGAAATTGTGAGGGAAGAAGGACCCAGGTACGGAACTAAGCCACTTTTTCTGTGGACCTGGTTGAGTGTTTGGAACCAATCAGAACTAATGCCAAACTGGCAGGAGAGCCTCTGCCCCTTTTTCTGAGGCATGTGCATCTCCACTGTGTAGAGGACCATCTGACTCCTTTCTTTCCCCGGCTACTCATTGCTCTGGTCCTTCTGGGTCTAGTTCCTGATTCGAATGCATGGTGGTTGAGTGAAGCGGGTATGGACCCAGAGGACTCTTGTGTGGCCTGTGAGTGGCTGGCTGGGCTTGGCCAGGTCCTGAAAGGGCAGTGCGGGGGCAGCCAGGGATTCTTGCTCCTCTGGTTCCACTCTACCTTTGAGCAGATCACCCTTCCAGGAACCTTAGTTCTTGGCTTATGGTTTAGAAGACAGTGAATCCACTTGTCCCAAATTGGTTTCTTTTTTAGTAAAGACCAGATCCTAATGTGTTCCTTATCTCTGCTGACAGCATTGTCCTTTGGCCCTAAGAGGGCTCTGCAGAGTAATCTTGCCCTCTCCCTCCCTCATCCCACGGTGAGGCCCCCTTTCCTATCTCTGCTGCGATGGCCTCTACTGGGCCGCTTTCATGGCCTCCTGATTCACGTGTCCGCCTCCGTCCTCTGCTCTCCACTCTGCACGGTGCCTCTTACCTGCTTTGGGCCTCTGACTCCTCTACCTAGAGGACACCATCAACGGCTGGCTCGGCCTCAACCTTGGGCGCCTCTGCCACTGCACGTGCTGCCCACCAGCATGCAGCCGGCATGCCCCACTCTGCCACTTGGCAGGTGCTATTCTTGCCCTGACAGGTGCCCTTCCTTCTGGGCCCCCAGTACAGCCTTGTCAGAACCCTTCAGCTCTGACCGTATCTCTGTGAGGAAGGCGTTTGCCACCTTGCCTTACATAACCCTTTTCCGTTTACTGGATAGCGAGCTCCTCCAGACCTGACCCACATCTTCCATCACTGCTCCCCCGAGGGAGCCACTGCCTGGTGTGATGCACTTGGCTTTGGGAGGAAGCTGTTCCTGCATTTTGCTGTGCTTTGCTGCCATGTGATGGGTTCCAGGCAGCCAGCTGCAGTTCTGGAGCCAGTCCTGAGCCAGGTCTTGTTGGCTTGCAGCCTGCCTTCAGCTTGGAGAAGCCTTCATTTGGAGCTCAGCCTATCCCACTGCCTGAACCATTGTGGCGCCAGTTGTGCATGGGGCTCCTCCACCACCTTCTCCCTGTAGGAGTGACCACCCCTTTTTTAATGTATGGCACAGTGCCGTTGAACCAAAAGCGGGCTCACGTTTGGTCATGAGGGAAAGACCTGGGCTTGTGGCTGGCTCAGTGGAGGACATGGACTCTAGAGCCACATGGTCTCCATTTGCATCCTGACAGCTGTGTTACCTGGAACAGTTACCTGACTGCTCCTGCTTTTCTTTTCCCATCCATAAAGTACAAGTGACATTAGCATATAACTCCTACTGAGAATGCTTTTGAGAATTAATGAGTTAAGCCAGCGTGGTGGGGCATGACTTGGGAGGCTGGGACAGGAAAATCGCACAGGTCCGAAGCCAGCCTCACCTACTTAGTGAGGTTCTCGGCAATTTAGTGAAACCCTGTTTCCAAATAAAATATAAAATAGGTTTGGGAGTGTAACCTGGAGGTAGAAAGCCTCTGGGTTCCATCCCTAGTACCACCAAAAACAAAATGAATGAGTTAATTGTTGTAAAGTGTTTAAAAATTGCTATAAAGTGTTTAAAACCTGACACAAAAAAGGGGGTGCATAAATATTAGCTATTGGTACCATTGGAAAAGGTTATTTTTTTCTATCTGAAAAAGAAAGTAACTATATTTTATTTTTGTATTAATTTGTTTAAATTTTTTCATTATTGGGATTGAACCAAGGGACACTCTGTCGCTGAGCTACATCCCCACCCCTTTGTATTTTATTTTTTATTTTATTATGATTTTTTTTTCCAGCACTGGGGATGGAATCCAGGGGCATTCTACCTCCGAGCTATACCCCCAGCCCTATTTTTTATTCTTTATTTTGAAACAGGGTCTCACTAAGTAGCTGAGGCTATCCATGAACTGTGATCCTCCTGTCTCAGCCTCCCGAATGCTGGATTATAAGCGCCACCATGCCTGGCTCTAGCCCTTTTTATTTCATTTTATTTATTTGTTTTTGAAGTACTGGGGTGGAATTCAGGGGCATTATACCTCTGAGTTACATTCCCAGCCCTATTTTTTTTTTTTTTTTTTCAGGTCTGGGGATGGAACCCAAGGGCATTTGACCTCCAAGCTACACCCCCTGCCCTATTTTTTATTCTTTTTATTTTTGAAACCAGGTCTCACTGAGTTGCAGAGGGCCTCACTAAGTAGCTGAGGCTGTCCGTGAACCACGATCCTCCGGTCTCAGCCTCCCAAATACTGGGATTATAGGCGTGCACCACCATGCCCAGCTCCAGCCCTATTTTTATTCCTTATTTTGCAACAGGATCTCATTGAGTTGCAGAGGACCTCACTAAGTAGCTGAGGCTATGAACTGCAATCCTCCTGTCTCAGCCTCCCAAATGCTGGTATTACAAGTGTGTACCACCACACCCTGCTCTTATTTTATTTTTAATTAATTAATTGAATTTTTTTCGGTACTGGGGCTTGAACCCAGGGGCATTCTATCTCTGAACAATACCCCCACCTTTCTTTATTTTTTTTTATTTTGGAACAGGGTCTCACTAAGTTTCTGACGGTCTCATTAAGTTGCTGAGGCTGGCCTCAAACCTGCGATCCTGGCTGGGCGTGGTGGCACACGCTTGTATCCCCGCGCTTGGGAGGCAGAGACAGGAGGATCGTGCAGGTTCGAAGCCAGCCGCACGTGCTGGCTTAGGAGACCCTGTTTCCAAATAAAAATGTAAAAATAGGTCTGGGAGTGTAGCCCGGAGGTAGAAGGGCTTCCAGGAACCCCAGTACCACCAAAAAAAAAAAAAAAAAACCCTGCAATCCTCCTGTCTCCACCTCCAAGTACTGGGGATACAGGCACGCGCCAGCACACCTGGTTGGTTTTTTTTTTTTTTTTTTTTTTTTTGTGGCACCAGGGATTGAACCCAGAGGCGTTTTACCTCCAGGCTAAACCACCAGCCTGATTTTATTTCTTATTTGGAAAAACAAGGTCTCACTAAGTTGTGGAGGGCCGTGCTAAATTGTCGAGGCTGGCTTTAAACCTGTGATCCTCCTGTCTCAGCCTCTCAAGTACTGGGATTACAAGTGTGTGCCACCATGCCTGGCTCACACCTGGTTTATTTTTTTAAATTTGAGACAGTGTCTATCAAAGTTGCTTAGTCTGGCCTTGAATTTGTGATCTTTCTGCCTCAGCCTCCCAAGTATTTAGCATTACAGGCATATGCCAGCATGTCTGGCTATAGGGTTATAGTTTTTATTTTTAATAAATGTTTGCATATCAGAGTCAAATTAGCTATCAAAACTGCATTTCTGCTGGGCATGGTGTTGCACCCATGTAATCCCAGTACTTGGGAGGCTGAGACAGAGTGCCAGCCTCAGCAACTCAGGCTCACATCAGTTTAGCAAGACTCGGTTTCCAAATTTAAAAAAGGGGGGGAGGTTGGGGTGTAGTTCATAGGTAGAATGTCCCTATGTTAGTCAGGCATAGTGGCACAAGCTTGTAATTCCAGTACTTGGGAGGCTGAGACAGCAGGATCACAGGTTTGTGGCCAGCCTCAGCTACTTAATGAGGAGGCCCTCTGCAACTTAGTGAGACCCTGTTTCAAAATAAAGAATAATAATTTTAAAAAAAGGACTGTGTGTGTACTTCGGAGGTAGAATGCCGTTGAGTTCAATTCCCAGTACCAAAAAAAAAAAAAAAAAAAAAAAAAAAAGCCCTGAGTTCAATCTCAATCCCTTGTATCACAAAAATAGGCAAATAAATAAATCTGTATTTCCCCTCAAGTACTTGTATTATATATGTGTTATGCCTGGTGCCATAGCAAACCCTTGTAATCTCAGTACTTGGGAGCCTGAGACAGGAGGATCACAGGTTTGTGGCCAGCCTGGGCTACTTAGGCCTTCTACAACTTAGACCCTATTTCAAAATAAAGAATAAATCCGGGCATGGTGGCAGATGCTTATAATCCCAGCATTTGGAAGGCTGAGACTGGACGATCGCAGTTCACAGACAGCCTTAGCTACTTAGGCCCTCCACAACTTAGTGAGACCCTATTTCAAAATAAAGAATAAAAAATAGGGCTAGGGGCGTAGCTCGGAGGTCGATGCCCCTGGGTACCAGCCCCAGATCCACAAACAAAATAAAATAAAGAATAAAAAATAGGGCTGAGAGTGTAGCTCAGAGGTAGAAAGCCCCTGGTTTCCATCTCCAGTACTGCCAAAAAAAAAAAAATAGAGCTGGGGGTGTAGGTGGGAGATAGAATGCCCTTGGGTTCTATTCCCAGTTTCCAAAAAATTATATATGATATATAATTATGTATTATTATATATAATATATATGTGTACATGCATGCTAGAGATTAAACTCAGGGTCATCCTACCGCCAAGCCCTATTTTATTTTATTTTTTAGAGACAGGGTCTTGCTAAGTTGCTGAGGCTGCTTTGCACCTGTGATCCTCTGTTTCAGCCTCCAACCACTGGGATTACATGTGTGTGCTACCGTGCCTGGCTGGTTTTCTGGATTTGAGTGGACATGTGGACATGAATTTGAGTAGTATGTGCCAGCAGGGGTGCAATTATGGAAGAAGCTGGCAGAGCAGTCAGGATGTTTATGATTCCAGTGTTTTCTTGTAGATTGTACTGGTTCAGCAAGGACGTCTTTGCCTCTAGGACTGTCAGGAACAGATGATGGGCACTTTGGGGTCTCACTGGAGCAGATGATAATCGGAGCACCTCCCCTATGAGGCTGTGCTGCTCAGACTTTCTTGGGAGCATGTGGGCATGTCTTAGCTTGCATCATCAGAGGTTTCTGTTGGAGGATGTGGATGTTCTGATGTTTACCTTTCGCAAGGTGTTCTTTGTCCTCCTTAAGTGTGAAACCAAGGAACAGGTGTGGCCTCAAAATAAGAATATTAGAAGCCTTGGCTGAATGGCTTGGAAGCAGGACAAGATGATCTGAGGACACGTGTGCACCTGTGGCCCCACCGCACCTTGGTGAGCTGTCAGGGAAGGACAGGTGCTGGGATTTCTGTATTGCACTGCGGGGTGTGGATAGAGAATGGGGCTTGGGCTTCTCCCAAGCCTGGGGGCTTCGAGGGACAGGAGGAAGACATCGTGCTTTTATGTCTTGTGACATAGAGCCAGGGAGACTGACTATGTCGACAGGAGGCCTGTCTTCATCAGAGTTGGGAGCTGGTATCATCCTCCTTGCCTTTTTCCTTTTGTGGCAAGGAAGCTGTTCTCGTGGTGTAGCATTTATTACTTTGATTGCACAGCCCCTCAAAGGAGAACCCAGGCCCACTGAGGTTTACTTTCCTTGCTTATAATTATTAGAAGATAAGTTGGAAGAACCACACTGGGGACTGGGGGCATGGGGCATATTGCCTAAAGCAGATGGTGTTGGCAGCCAGGCCCTGGTCTGTTGAGGAAGGGAAAGAGGAAAGGAGGGTGGAGGGGGTGGTGGCTGTCGGCTTTCTTTCTACTGGATGGTCAAAGTCAGGTGAGCATCTTCACTCTTCTGGAGCCACCTTGCCGAGCCTGCTCTGAGTGGGCTGTTAGGAACATAGGCCCAGTAGGAAGCTACTTCTGCCAGGTGGGCCATTCTGCAAAAAGCTGGTGTTTCGCTTCTGCGCATGCCATGGGAGAGGAGCCGTAACAGCGGAGATTAGGCAGAACACCAGCAGTCTGTGTCAGGTTCACAAGAGCAGGCAGAGGCTGGCTCCTGCAGGTGTGGCAAGCACTGACAAACAACAGGAGGTTCAGTATCCTTCCTCTCTGCCCTCCTAAGGGCACAGTACATGCAGTGAAAGTTGTCTGCCTGGAGCAAACCCCAAGAACAGGTAGCTTTGTGCAGCAGAGGGTTTAGAGATTACTTGCCTGTAGGTGGTTTTCAGTAGTCTGGAAATGCTGTTTGCCTATACCTGCCAAACAGGGACTCCTCTGTCCTACTCCATGTAGACTGGGGCCTTTGCTGCTCCCAGTTGATGAGCCTTACCATGAGCCTCCACCTGTCTGTGGAGCAGTTGTACCCCAGGATCTCCTGTGCTTCCCAGGGCTGGTGTGGGCTGCTCAGGCCCTCTGAGGGAAGTCATGCTTCTCTCTAGCTGAGTGAGTTGAACCGTCAGGACTCCACAGGGCTTTTGTGTCTCGTCTTGACCCCAGTGGAGCACCTGGGAATGGGCCTGGTAGCCTCACAGGTCCTGGTATGATTGTAGGCCCATTCAAGTTTCCCAAGCCAGTGCCCAAATGAGACTGGCAGAGAAAGAAGTCAACTGATGTTGCCCTATGATTTGTTCCAATAAGTGTCTTGAGACAGCTGACTAGAAACAGGGTCAGCCAGGGAATTCTCTGGAGTTTTTGAGCAGCTACATAGGACCAGAGTTATGGGAAGAGAGGTTGGAGTTTTTGTGCCTGGCACTGCCCAACCCCTCCCTGCCTTTCTCTCTCTCTGTTTTTCTTCCTGTGGTACTGGGGATGGAACCCAGGGGGCATTCTACTTCCAAGCTATACCCCCCAGCCCTATTCTTTATTCTTTATTCCGAAACAGGCTCTCACTGAGTTGCAAAGGGCCTTACTAAGTAGCTGAGGCTGCCTGAGAACCACAATCCTCCTGTCTCAGCCTTCCAAATGCTAGGATTACAAGCATGTGCCACCATGCCCGGCTGCCTTTCTCATTCTGACCCTTCTCTGAGATGTTCTTGAAGATATCCTGGATGGATAGGAGTAGAGGAGTAGATGCCCAGAGGCCTTGGATCTCTGGTAACAGGTCTTACAGAGTAGTACAGAACATAGGGTGGTGTGGTAGTTGTGCCCCAGGAGCAGAAAACTGGTCAGAACTGCTGGTGGTTCAAGTGCTGGCTGATGGTATCAGTGCCACAGCATAGCCTGTGGTCTCTGCAGAGGAGCTGGTCTTATGTAAGAGACTCTGCTTCTCTGCCATTCTGCTCTAGGATAGCAATGCCTTTGGCTCTGGCCAGCTAAGCCTGAGTTCATTCATTCTTTTTTTGTTTCTTTCATTTCTTTTTTGTGTAGGGTACTGGGGATTGAACCTAGGGATGTTCTATTTCTTTTTTTTTTTTTTTTTTTGGTGGTACTGGGGTTCCTGGAAGCCCTTCTACCTCTGGGCTACACTCCCAGACCTATTTTTATATTTTTATTTGGAAACAGGGTCTCCTAAGCCAGCGTGCACGGCTGGCTTCGAACCTGCGTGATCCTCCTGTCTCTGCCTCCCAAGCGCGGGGATTACAAGCGTGTGCCACCACGCCCGGCTAGGGATGTTCTATTTCTGAACTATAACTCTAGCCCTATTTTTTTGTGTGTGAATATATATGTATGTGTATGTGTTTATGTATGTATGTATGTGGAACTGGGGATTTAGCTCAGCGACATTCTACCTCTGAGCTATACCCCCAGCCCTATTTTTTATTCTTTATTTTTTTTTTTTTGTTTGTTTGTTTGTTTTGGTGGTACTGGGGTTCCTGGAAGCCCTTCTACCTCCGGGCTACACTCCCAGACCTATTTTTTAAATTTTCATTTTGGAAACAGGGTCTCCTAAACCAGCGCACGGGGCTGGCTTTGAACCTGCGCGATCCTCCTGTCTCTGCCTCCCAAGCGCGGGGATTACAAGCGTGCGCCACCACGCCCGGCTTATTCTTTATTTTGAAACAGGGTCTCGCTAAGTTGTGGAGAGCCTCACTAAGTAGCTGAGGCTGGTTTTGAACCTCTGATCCTCCTGTCTCAGCCTCCCAAGTACTTGGATTGCAAGCATGAGCCACCATGCCTGGTATTTGTTTTTTATTTTTAAACAGGGTCTCACTAAGTTGTGGAGGGCCTCACTAAGTTGCTGAGACTGGCTGTGAACCTGTGATCCTCTGGTTTCAGCCTCCCAATTACAGAGACTCTAGAAGTGCACCGCCACTCCTTGCTCTGTCTCCATTTCTGAGGACTTTCCCGTTTTCCTGTATCACCACCACATACCAGGGCTGCCTGGCAGCCTTTGAAGTGAAGCAATTCAATCAGACCTGGAAAGCATTATTCCTGGTCACTGGTAACTTCTTGTCTATGGTGTCCTGCTCTTCCAAAAACAAGCTCCCAGCTTGCTCTAAAAAGATGCAATCATTCTGGACTGAAGACTGTGTTTTTCAAGCAGGGTATGGTGATGTTGCCTGTAGTCTCAGCTACTCAGGAGATGGAAGGCTTACTGAGTTGAGGAGTTTGAGACCAGCCCGGGCTACATCATCAGACCTGGCTCAGAAGAAAAGTGAGCGAGCAAGCCAGCGAGAAAAGACCATAGTTTTCTGAGCCTTGAGAAAAGAGGCTTCATCAGCAGCAAAAGGGCCAGTTCTGAAACCCGAGTCGGTCAGCCTCTGAAGACAGATTCTTGAGTGCTTCCTGGTGAGGTGAGGCCACGTTAAGCTGGAGCAGAGCAGGGACCAGTTACTGTTGAAACCTTTACCTGCTTAGTGCTAGGCAGACCTGAAATGCCATGACTGGGCCTCCCATTGAAAAGATTTTTTTCATTGTTGCTGTTTTGTTTTTGTTGTGGTGCTGAGGATTGAACTCCTAGGGCATTCCACCTCTGAGTTGTACTTCCAGCCCTGTTTTATTTTTTACTTGGAAACAGATCTCACTAAGTTGACGCAAGCCTCATGGAGTTGTTGAGGCTGGCTTCGAACCTGCGATTCTCCTGTCTTAGCTTCCCAAGCACTGGGATTACTGGCATGCACCACCACAGCCAGCAAGAAGAATTTTGTGTATGTGCATCTCTTAGGACCTGATGATGTATGCAAAATCCTAGGCTCCTATATTTCCAGGGTCACCTGTCTGCTCACCCCATCACTAGAGGTTTGAAAGGAGCTCTGTGGGAAATCAGGAAAAACCTAACGCAACCCTAGAAAACCTCAGTTCTGCAAGACAGTATGTCCCCTCCTGTAGCCTAGTTCAGGGTGGGAGACAGACCCAGCTTATGCTCTGAGCCTGGGGTTTAGGCAGGTAGGTCTTCAGATGAGCTAAATGCCATCTGAGCCATCAGAAGTGATGCAGAGATGACCTATGGAAGGTACCTTCCTACAAAGCTGCTGGCTGTATCACCCCTTCCCCTGCCCACGGCTTCGTGTTGACACCTAGGCTCTGTCTCAGTGGAGGGCCTTGGAACCCACCTTGTGCCAGCCCCTGGTGCCATTAGCTGTCCGCAGAGGCTGCCCTTTTCTCCTGCTCTATTGATCATGACTGCCACGCTCCGCCACCATGAAGAAAAGACTTTGTGCCCAGGGCACCACCTGCCCCTTCTGCCTGTCGCTTCCTGAGACAGAACCTTAGAGTTGCCTTAATCCTGTTCCTTGGCCCAAGATTCCAGAAGCTCCGGGCAACAGCCATGGGAGTGCTGTGGCAAGCATTCTCTGCTCTACACAGTTTTTGCTGAATGAGAAAAACCTCTTCTGTTATTTCATTATCCACTGTCAAGCTGCTCCAGGCAAGTAGGCCTGTCAGGTTTTTTTTAAGACAGTTGCAGTTATAAGGAAAGCTTTTGTTCCATTTCTGAAGAAGGATGACTTGACGTGAACATCCACCCTTGTGGAGGTGCTGTGCCCTGTTGTTCCCCAGTGGCATGTGGGCTTTCTCCATAGCAGCCACAGGCTCAGGAAGCCCCTTGGCCAATCAGTCCACCACCTTCTCCTCCATGGCTAGCCTTGGTGCCAGTGTGTGTGTGTGTGTCTTAATTACTGGGGATTGAACCCAAGGGTGTTCTACCTCCGAGCTAAACCCCCAGTCCTGTTTTATTCTTTTTTAAAAAATTATTTTATTTTTTGTGGGAATGGAACCCAGGGGCATTCTACCTCCGAACTACACCCAAGCCCTATTTATTTATTTTATTTTTGTGGTACTGAGCGTGGAACCCAGGGGCTTTTCTACCTCCGAGCTATACTCCCAGACCTATTTTATACTTTATTTGGAAACAGGGTCTCACTAAGTTGCTGAGAGCCTCACTAAGTAGCTGAGGCTGGTTTCAAACTTGTGCGATCCTCCTGTTTCAGCCTCCCAAGCACGGGGATTATAAGCGTGCACTACCACGTCTGGCTTATTCTTTATTTTGAAACAGGGTCTCACTAAGTTACAGAGGGCCTCACTAAGTAGCTGAGGCTGTCCATGAACCCGCATTCTCCTGTCTCAGCCTCCCAAATGCTGAGATTACAAGTGTGAGCCACCACACCCTGCTTATTTTATTCTTTATTTTGAAACAGAGTCTCACTAAGTCGCAGAGGGCCTCGCTAAGTTGCTGAGGCTGGATGTGAACCTGCGATCCTCTGTCTCAGCCTCCCAAGTACTGGCATTACAAATGTGCACCAGCATGTCCTGCTTGAAGGTGACATTCTGAGAGCCCCTGGGCATGGCCCTTGAACTCTGCTAAGTGCTACAAGGGCTAGATGGCCTCCCAGGAAACGGGACAAGCAAGAGCAGAGTGGTTCTGGGGCTACGCTGGGTGTTCAGGCTATTTGTTGGAGAGGTGGGTAGTGACCAGCTCCACTCCTCCTGACTCCCTCAGAGCAGAAGGGAGCAGGAGGTGCAAAGTGCCCAGGTGTGACCACTGTGCTGGTCTTCAAGGTGCTGAGAGAAGACTGAGTTGTAGCTCAGCGGTAGAGAGCTTGTCCAGCATGCACAAGGCCTTGGGTTTGATCCCTGTCACCACACAAATGAAACCAAACAAGATGGTGAGGAAAGGGAACCTCACTAGCAAGTATCTCCTATGGGTTCATGCCCCTCACACATCTTCATTTAGTCCTGCTAGCCCTGAAAGAGAAATTCAACCAAGGGAACCCAGAGGCTGGCAGAATTGGGATTCAAACTCAAAGATGAGGCAAGAGAATCACTGAATCCATGAATTCAAGACTAGTCTGGACAAGAGAGTGAGACCCTGTCTCAAACAAAACAAACTCAAATCCCTCTGACCCCAAAGTCCAGTGGTGACTGGAATACACTTGTTGGGGGTGGGTGCTCAGGCTGGCTTTGTGGGTGAGGCATGGGCTGGACCCTTTGTGCTGATCAGTCTTGGGCCAGGACTGGAACCTAGTGGTTAGCCACAGCCCTTCCCCTCTTCCTGATTTCTGGGCTAAGGCACTAATGAGGAGACTCATAGAGGAGTCCTCTCCATTGCTCAGTGCCCTGGGTCACAGACCCTTGATGTGTCCTGGTGGGTGGGCTCCCAGATCAAGGGTGCTGTGGTCCCCAGCACCCCTGTAAGGAGTGTTCCACCTCAGTGGCCCTGCCCCCAGGCATCTGGGAATGCCTAGGTGGCGACCTGTTTCCTCAGCCACCTGTGCTTCTGTGTTGGGTCTTCCTGACTGAGTGATGATGCTGGGGAAGTGGGTGGTGCCAGAGCCGCTGAACTGGGTGCATGGGGCCTCTCCTGGCCTAAATGTGGCTTGGCTTTTCCTTGTGTCATTGGCATCTGAGAGGTGCCTTACATGGCAGGGGATGAGTTTTCCGTGTGGACACCAGGCTGGTTGCCCATTAATTCTCTCTGGGAGTGACAAGGTTCCGTCTCTCCAAGTCTTTTTGGAGAAGGAAGAATGGTCAGCTGGGTGGCACTCTCTGTCAGAATGTGGGCCCTGCTGTGCAGCCCAGGCATCCTTCTGAGCCAGAGGCACCTGGGAACAACTTCCTGTGGGCTGGACCCAGGCAGTGGTGCCCGCTTGCTCTCTTCTGACCCTCTGAGGCAGCTGTCTCTGGTCTTGTAGGAGGAGACACATCCCTGGTCTCACAGCAGGTCCCCCAGAGAGGGGTGGGTGTTCATGCCGTTGGCTTCAAGGGAGGTGTCCTGTTTTGAAGCTGAGGATGGTGGGGCTGGAGGGAAGGCACATTCAGACGGAGCTGCTGTCTTAGCCTCCCAAGTACTGGGATTACAGGTGTGCACCACCATACCCACCTTCCAGTTTTTTGTGTTTTTTTTTCTAACTGAGGCCAGTGGGCTCTCTGTGAGGACCCTAAGCTGAGGCTGACAACTAATCTGCCACAAAACAGGGAATGATGCCTCAAAAACTGCAGCAGTGGTACCAGCTCCTCTCAGCTGTCACTTCTGTAAGGCCTGGGGAGAGGATTTTGGAGGGCGGGAGGATTGAATCCATGAGGCAACGCTGTGCTCTCTAACATCTCCTCATCTCTTTTGGGTTTCTAGTGTGTATCTATTCTGTCCTTTCCAGGCCTTGGCTAGCCTGAATTTTGCTCTGAAAGGACAAACAGAAAGCCATTGTATCAGGACAGTGCAGTAGGAAAATCCTCCAGTGACTTCACTTAGAGTCAGCTGCATAAACGATCCGACACACAGGATCACCCTCCTGTGGAGTTTTCTGTCCACAGTTTCATGAGCACCCCCCGTCGTACTCTTTCTGCATCTGGGATAGAGTCACAGAGAGCCTGGACCTGCTGTCGTCTCATCTGCCTCGTATAGCAACCCCCTACTCGATGCTAAGAAGATGGTCCACACCTAAGATTCCCACAGGCCTGCTCTTTCTGCCCACCTTCCCTGTCTTTTAGTAAATGGTGCCACCATCTACTTGCTTGCTCAGGACAAGACCCTGGCACCACCCTTGTTTGCTCTTATACCTTCAGCACATACCAGTCCTGTCCACTCTACTCCAGTCCTGCTCTTCTGTCTCAGATAAGCTAATTGTGTTCCCTTCGCCCCAACGGCTCTTCTCTTTGTCTTGTCAAGCAGACCTCTGCTCTGGGGTCACCCCCCTACTGTCTCCAACCCCACTCTTCTCCTCTCTTTCCCTCCCTTCCTTCCTCCCTCCCTCCCTCCCTTCCTTCCTTCCTTCCTGTATTGGGGATGGAACTCAGGGACATTCTACCTCTGAGCTACAGCCCTATTTTTTTATCCTCCCCAGCCCAGTCATTTATTCTTCATTTTATTTATTCATTTATCTTTTTTTTTTGGGGGGGGGATACTGGGGATGGAACCAGGGGCAGTCTACCTCCGAGTTGCATCCTCAGTCCTATTTTTTATTCTTTATTTTTGTTTACTTTTGTGTGTGTGGTACTAGGGGTGGAAACCAGGGGCTTTCTAACTCCAGGCTATACTCCCAGACCTATTTTTTATATTTTATTTGGAAATGATCTCACTAAGTTGCTGAGAGCCTTACTAAGTAAGTAGCTGAGGCTGGCTTCAAACTGGTGTGATCCTCCTGTCTCCGCCTCCCAAGCTCGGGGATTATAAGCGTGTGCCACCACGCCCCGGCTTTATTCTTTATTTTGAAACAGAGTCTCACTAAGTTGTGGAGGGCCTCACTAGGTAGCTGAGTCTATCCAAGAACCACGATCCTCCTATCCCAGCCTCCCAAATGCTGGTATTCCAAGCGTGCGTCACCACGCCATGCTCCCATTCCCATTCCTAGCCCTTCACCTAGCTTTGTTTTCTTCAGAACACATTTTATTTACAGGAGCTTCTGGTTTGCCCGTTTGTATACTCACATGTGATCTACCTGCTCCTTTCACAGTTCCCACCCCCACTTTACAGATTCCTTGTAGGTTCTTGTTAATTATTTGGTGGCCAGGGGATGGCGTGGTGTCCTTTCTAGAGAAGGGGAAGGTCACAGTGGCCATAACTCATGCTGCTACTGCAGCCACTATTGCTGGGGAAGCATATAACGTTCTATTTTTAACTCCAAACTGCCTTTTGCACGCACACTCATATACTTATTTACACATACTTATCTACTATGTACACACTTTACATACACACACAGGTTCTTAATTGTGTTTGAAAAAAGTATTGGCATAGATGATTATTTCAATCAAAAATACATTACAGCCCTGTGATTTTCTTGGAAAAGCTTTTAACTGCATAGACCTGGAGAAGCAGGAGGCAGGGAGCTTAACTGTTGCTTCACAGCACTAATAACTCCAGATGCTAAACAGCTTCTTTGTGGATACAGTGCTGTATTAATTTCCTATTGCTGCTGCTGTAAATATAGTTAGTGGTCGCTCAAAATCATCATCTTAATAACTCTGGAGAATAGTAGTTCTAAAACCAAAGTGTGGGCAGGGCTACATTTTGCAGCTCTAGAGCAGAATCCATTTCCTTGTCTTCTTTGGCTTCTAGAGGCCACTTGGATTTCTTGCCTCATAGCCCCTTCTTCCGTCTTTAGAGCTAGCATCTTATGAGGACCCTTATGATTGCATTGGGCACATCTGGATAATTCAGGGTAATCGCCCCATCGAAAGAGCTTTAAGCCAGGCATAGTGGCACACACCTGTAACCCCAGTACTTGGGAGGCTGAGACTGGAGGATCACAGGTTTGAGGACAGCCTTAGCAATTTAACAAGACTCTCAGCAACCTGGTGAGACCCTGTTTCAAGACAAAAAGTAAAAAGGGGGGCTTGGAGGTGTAGCTTGGAGGTAGAATGCCCTTGAGTTCAATCCCCAGTATTCCCCCAAATAAGCAGTGTTAACTTAATTTCTGTAAAATCCTTTTTTACTATGGAAAGTAACATAGTCACAGGTGCTGGGATTAGGTTGTGGAGTGATTTATTCAGCCTACTGGAGGTATAGCACATTTTCTTCCTTTGGATAAGTCCATATAAACTGGTAAAACATTTAGGAACTGAAAAAAATAGTAAAACTTACCTCTTTTTTAATTGAAGTGATAGTGAATCCTGTATTGACTCTAAATAAATTTTTATTTTTTTAATTGAACTTTTTTGTTCTTTATATATCTGGCTGTACATGGCAGTGCATACTTGTAATCCCAGTACTTGGGAGACTGAGACAGAAAGATCTCAGGTTCAAAGCCAGTGTGTGTGCTAAATTAGTGAGACCCTGTGTCAAAATAAAAACATCTGTGGGTTCAATCCCTAGTACCCTTACCTCAGAATTAAAAATCTGTAGTATCTAAAAATTCTATGGTAGTTTTGTCAAAATACTTGTTTTTTAAGAAAACTATTTCAAATGTTTAAATTTTCATTGTAAGTTTTTGAACATTTAGGCATCTGTTGTTTTGGTAATGGTTATTGAGTTCACCCCATTACACTGGGACAAAAAAAATCTCCCAGATATCCTTGGGTCACTAGGTAGGAAACAGTTCTTCCTGGTGATTTGACTAGCTTTGATTAATCAGATGGGCAAAGTATTGCTGACAGTTTCACTAAGTTGTTGAAACTGGTTTCCAACCTGTGATGCTCCTGTCTCAGCCTACGAAGTACTGGGATCAAGGGCGTGCACCACTACAGCCTGCTATTGTTAAGTTTTATAGACTACTGCTTCTGCCTGAGAAAATGAAAAGAAACTCTCCCAGTTTATATGGTGTACCCTCTGGAGAGTAAAAGCTGCATTAAGAAATGGCACACAGCATCATCCTCCTGTGGGAAGGAGATGGGCTGGCAGCCGAGGCTGGGCACAGGTGGCACAGGGACACAGATGTGCGCTTGCTCACACACCACGCCACTCCTCAGGCTCCTGGCATGCTGAGCCCTGGGGGGACTGATGAAGAGGATCATGTGCCCCTTGCCCAAGGAGCTCGTGATCTCAGGTAGAAGGGGCAGAGACAGCCCTGGGAATAGTGACGTGATTGGAGAGGACCAGGGGTGCAGGCTCTGTGCTAGGGGAGGACCAAGAATGCTATAGAAAATTCTTCAAGAGGCAGGTGTTGGGATTCCCTTAGCATATTTGAGAGGACTCATAGGAATAGCAGTACTTCTGAAGAACTTTTTGGGCAGAATGGAGGGGCAGTGTGGCTTTTGGTGGGGGACGGAAAGTACTGGGGATCAGATCCAGGACATATTTTTTATCTCTTTTATTTTTATTTTGAAAAAAGGGTCTCACTAAGTTGTAGAGCATCTATTTATAAATTGTTGAGGCTGACCAGGAAGTTTCTGTTTCAGCCTCCCAGTATTGGGATTACAGGCATATGTCACCATGCCTCAAAACCAAGAAATAAAAAAGGATTGGGCTGTAGTTCAGAGTTAGAATGCGGCTGGGTTCAATGGAACTCATAGGTTGCTGGCAGAAACAAGTAGCATAAGCCAGGCGTGGTGTCACATACTTATAATTCCAGTACTTGGGAGGCCTAGATGAGAGGATCACAGGTTCAAGGCCAGCCTCAGGTACTTAGGCCCCTCTGCAACTTAGTGAGACCATGCTTCAAAAATAAAGAATAAAAAATAGGACTTGGGGTGTAGGTAAGAATGCCTCTGGGTCCAATCCCAAATACTACAAAAACAAACACAAATAGCATACCGTTTGGGAAAACAGTTTGGGAGTTTCTTATCAAGTTAGACACACATTTATCTTGTGGCCCAGCCATACCACTTCTAAGTACAGTATTTACCCAAGAGATAAAAACATGTCTGGCTGGGTGTGATGGTGCATGCCTATAATCTTAGTACTTGAGAGACTGAAACTGGAGAGTCACAGGTTTGAGACCAGCCTCAGCAATTTAGCAAGACTCTCAGCAATTTAGTGAGACCCTCTTTCAAAACGAAACAAAAGAGGCCGGACATGTTGGTGCACACCTATAATTCTCAGTATTTGGGATTAATTATTTCTCAATTTAAAAGCTATTTTAGCTGGGTGTGGTGACACATGCCTGTAATCCCAGTACTTAGAAAGCTGAGACAGGAGGATTGCAGGTTTAAGGCCAGCCTCAGCAATTAGCGAGACTATTTCCAAATAAAAAATAAAAATAGGAGCCAGGCATAGTGGTGTATACTTGTAATTCCAGTACTCAGGAGGCTGAGACAGGAGGATCACAGGTTCAAGGCCAACCTCAGCAACTTAGTAAGGCCCTTTGCAATTCAGTGAGACCCTGTTTCAAAATAAAGAATAAGAAATAGGGCTGGGGGTGTAGCGTGGAGGAAGAATGCCTCTGCGTTCAATCCCCAGTACTGCAAAAAAAAATTAAAAAGAGCCGGGCGTGGTGGCGCATGCTTGTAATCCCAGCACTTGGAAGGGTGAGACAGGAGGACCACACAGGTTCGAAGCCAGCCTCAGCTACTTAGACCCTGTTTCCAAATAAAGTATAAAATAGGTCTGGAAGTATAGACCGGAGGTAGAAAAGCCCCTTGGTTCCACCCCCAGTACCACCAAAAAAAAGTAAAAATAAATAAGGCTGGGGTGTAACCTGGAGGTAAGAAGGACCCTGCATTTCATCCCCATTACCACAAAAACAAACACACACCATTTTAACATCCCAGCCTGATAAACTTCTAGGTCAGGTTGGATCCAGCCCTCGCCCTCACCACATCCTATATTGACCGCCTTTGGAAAGTCCCAGCTTTTGGTTTCTGTTAACCACTGCTTGGGATCGTTCCTCAGGGGGGCAGTCTCGTGTCCTCAGACCCTGTCCGTAGCCAGCTCTGAGAGAGGCCAGGAGCGCCAAAGACAAGCTGGGATAATCTTGCTCCTCAAGTACATCTCAGCTGTAGCTGCTCCCTTTCCCCACAGGTTGGGACAAACATTCCTATGGTTACCATGGTGACGATGGACATTCCTTCTGCTCCTCTGGAACTGGCCAGCCCTATGGTCCCACATTCACCACAGGAGATGTGATCGGCTGCTGCGTTAACCTCATCAACGGCACCTGCTTCTACACCAAGAATGGCCACAGCCTTGGTAGGTGCTTAGCTGACCTTGGAGGGTCAGATGGGGACAGATCTCCTCTGCCTATTTGTGGTTCATGGGAAAGTGGTGAAGGGCTCAGGGGCAAGCACTGAAGTCAAAGCAGTCGCAGCGCCTCTGCTGAGCTCTGGGGAGCTGCAGCCATTTCCAGCCATTGGAGACCTTTAAAGTTAACCTGTCTGTTGAGCAGCATTTAGTAAGCCCAGGGTAGGTGCCGAGAGCCCAGCACTGTCCTGGTCATGATTCTGGCTTTGTGGCACTCGCTGGAGCGGGGTTTGGCATTGGCTGGGCAGTTTGGGGATGCAAGTAGATAGTCGCTGGTGGGTTGTGTGCCCATGATATGGCCCAGCAGCCTTTCTGATGGTCAGGGCACTGGTTGCTATGGAGTGACAGTGAGGGCTGGTCTAGTGCAAGAGGTAGACAGACAGGAAGGGTCAGATGGGGACA
Organism: Muscardinus avellanarius; assembly: GCF_963383645.1. Taxonomy (NCBI): domain Eukaryota; kingdom Metazoa; phylum Chordata; class Mammalia; order Rodentia; family Gliridae; genus Muscardinus; species Muscardinus avellanarius. The sequence continues at coordinate 18,431,437 of NC_137796.1, forward strand.
GATCTCCTCTGCCTGTTTGTGGTTTGTGGGCAGAAACCTAGGCACTTACACTAAGAAAGTCTTCTTTGGTGAGTCATAAGATGCAGAAAAATGGACTGGAGGAATGGCCATGGGAAAAGGCAGGTAGCCTGAGGTACAGCAGGGGTGGGGGCAGTGAGGAAGTGAGACCAGGCCCAACAGAGGCCTGGGTGGCCAGCAGGGCTTAGTGACCAGGGAGGTGTACTTGTAAGAGGAACATGTATGTGCATGTATGAATGTGTCACTTTGAATCTCATTGTGATGTACAGTGCACCACAAAAGTATTAAAAACAAAAAGGAGCCGGGCATGGTGGCGCACGCTTGTAATCCCTGCGCTTGGGAGGCCGAGACAGGAGGATCACGCAGGTTTGAAGCCAGCCTCAGCTGGCTTAAGAGACCCTGTTTCCAAGTAAAATATAAAATAGGTCTGGGAGTGTAGCCCGGAGGTAGAAGGCCTCTGGGTTCCATCCCTAGTACCATCAAAATAAATAAATAAATAAATAAGTAAGTAAGTAAATAAATAAATAAAAACAAAAAGGAGGGAAGGCGAGATGGTTGCTGGGCCAGGAGTGGTAGTAGTCAGTGGAAGTGAGGGAATCTGAGGCTTCCTGTGAAGACCCGTCCTGTACACTTGTTGAAAGTTAGGATTAGAAACTGGGCCATGTAATCCCAGTACTTGGGATGATGAGACAGGAGGATCACAAGTTTGTGTCACAAGTTTGCAGCCAACCCCAGCTACTTGGTGAGACCCTCTTCAATAGTGAACCCTGTTTCAAAATAAATAATTAAGAAAAGAAAAAAAGAAGCCGGGCATGGTGGCACAGGCTTGTAATCCCAGCATTCAGGAGGCTGAGACCGGAGGTTGCGGTTTGCAGACAGCCTCAGCTACTTAGTGAGGCCCTCTGCAATGCAGTGAGACCTGGTTTCAAAATAAAGAATAAAAAATAGGACAGGGGGTGTAGCTCAGAGGTCAAATGCCCCTGGGTCCCATCTCCAGACCTGCAAAAAAAAGAAAAGAAAAGAAAAAAGAAGCCAGGTATGGTGTGTAGCTCAGAGGTCAAATGCCCCTGGGTCCTATCCCCAGACCTGCAAAAAAAAGAAAAGAAAAGAAAAAAGAAGCCAGGTATGGTGGCGTACGGTTATAATCCCAGCATTTGGGAGGCTGAGACTGGAGGATTGCGGTTTGTGGACAGCCTCAGCTACTTAGTGAGGCCCTCCGCTACTTAGTGAGGCCCTCCGCTACTTAGTGAGACCCTGTTTCAAAATATAGAATAAAAAAAAAAAATAGAGGAGGGGGTGTAGCTTGGAGGTCAGATGACCCTGGGTTCCATTCCCGGACCTGGGGGGAAAAAAAAAAGAAAAAAGAAAAAAAGGCTGGGGCTGGAGGTGTAGCTCAGAGGTAGAATGCCCCTGGATTCCATCTACATTCCCCCCACACACACACGTTAGGACGAGGATGTTAGCGAATGGCTGCTCTGATGCCTTATCCTACTGAGTGCTGACCAGTATGTGGCTACACTGGCCCCAAGGCTGGTGCCTAACTGCTGGGCTTGCCTGCCTGGGCTTCAGGGGTCTCTGATCTGGCCACACCCTACTTTTCCCAGAATGATATGGCGAGGAGAGGTCTCACAGCACCCCGCCAGCCTGGCCACCAAGCTCTCAGGAAAGAGAGCTGGGCATTTCACTCCCGAGGCCTGCTTCCTCTGGCTTGAGGGACAGTAAAAAGGTGGCTGCTACTCCCCATAACCTCTATGTGGTTGCTCCACAGATGACCCAGCCAGGAGACCTGAGGGGTAATCAGGTTTGCTGGTGCCTAGGGCTGAGGGACCAGGAGCCAGCATTCTTGAAAAGGGCAGTTGAATGCCACAGCTGAGAGCAGGCAGGAAAGCCCAGGCAGCCAGGCAGCCAAGAGCATAGCACAGAGGCAGAGCTGCCTCAGGCACACATCTGAGAAACGCTCCCAAAACTGCAGTTGCTGCTGGGTGTGGCAATGCATGTTTATAATCCCAATGCTTGGGAGGCTGAGACAGGAGGATCACAGGCTATCAGCTACTTAGTGCGGTCCTCCACAGCTTAGGGAGACCCTGTTTCAAAAAAAAAAAAAGCGCTGGGATGTAGCTTAGAAGTTGAGTGCCCCTGGGTTCTATTCCTGGTACCACCAAAAATAAAACAAAGCAAACAACAAAAAACCCCACAGAACTACAGTTGCTGGGGTCCAGCCCAGGAGGAGCTCACATCTGGAGAACACGCCAAGGTCTCAAGAGGGTCCTTTGCTCCCCAGTCTGCTTCCTTTTTTTTTTTTTTCTTTTTTTTTTTTTGGTACTGGGTACTGGGGATAGAACCCAGAGAGGCATTCTACCTCTGAGCTAGCTACACCCTAGCCCTATTTTATTCTTTTATTTTGTAACAGGCTTCACTAAATACTGAGACTGGCCTCAAACCTGTGATCCTTCCGTCTCAGCCTCCCAAATACTAGGATTACAAGCATGCACCACCACTCCCGGCCCCGAGTCTGCTTTCTGACTCCCGTGTTTCTTGGATCTGAGGTCCTCTGCTGCTGAAGTCTTAGGGGCCCCTGCTGTGGGCTCCCACCGTGGCCCTGAGCCCTCACTTACCTGCTCCTCAGCAGCCAGTCTCAGTTCTGCCCTTTTGGGAGCTTGACCCTCATAACCCTTCAGCCTGTCTACATCTTACTCAGAGCATGGCACCTGCTGTGGGACACAAGGTTTGGAGAATACTCTGCTGTACCCTCTTCCTGCCCTGAACCAGGGCACCAAAGGACCACCAAAGGGCTATGAGCTCTTTTTTTTTTTTTTTTTTTTTTGTGGTATTGGAGATGGAACCCAGGGGCATTCCACCTCTGAGCTACACCCCCAGCCCTATTTTTTATTCTTTTTTTTTGAAACAGGGTCTCACTGAGTTGCAAAGGGCCTCACTAAGTAGCTGAGGTTGTCCTCAAACTGTGATCCTCCTGTCTCAGCCTCCCAAATGCTGGGATTACAAGCGTGTGCCACCACACCCGGCTAGGACTATGAGCTCTTTGTCAGCCAAGTCTATACAAGGAGCACGTGGCTACAGACTGCTTTTTTTTAAAATTAATTAATTAATTAATTTATTTATTTATTTATTGCAGGTCTGGGGATGGGACCCAGGGGGCATTCGACCTCCAAGCTACACCCCCTACCCTATTTTTTATTCTTTAATTTGAAACAGGGTCTCACTAAGTTATGGAGGGCCTCACTAAGTAGTAGCTGAGGCTGTCTGCAAACCACGATCCTCTAGTCTCAGCCTCCCAAATGCTGGGGTTACAAGCGTGCACCACCACGCCCGGCTTTAAATTATTTTTGTTGATACACTGTAGTCCTATTTCTTAATGGGGTACAAGATCATAGAGGCATACATGCATACATTACTCATTTCATAGACTGATTTTTTTTTTTTTTTTTTTTTGGGCAGTTCCGGGGATGGAACCCAGGGGCAGTTTGCCTCTGAACTACACCCCCCAGCACTGTTTCTTAATTTTTTGTTTTGTTTTGTTTTGTTTATGAAACAGGATCTCACTGAGCTGCCAAGGGTTTTGCTAGGTAACTGAGGCTATCTGCAAACTGCGATCCTCTGGTCTCTGCCTCTCAAATGCTGGGATTACAAACATGAGCTACTATGCCTGGCTTACAGACTGCTTTTATTTATTTATTTATTTTTGGTGGTACTGGAGGTGGAACCCAGAGGCTTTCTACCTCCGGGCTATACTCCCAGACCTTTTTATATTTTTATTTGGAAACAGGGTCTCACTAAGTTGCTGAGAGCCTCACTAAGTAGCTGAGGCTGACTTCGAACCTGTGCGATCCTCCTGTCTCAGCCTCCCAAGCACAGGGATTACAAGCGTACGCCACCACGCCCGGCTCACAGACTGCTTTTAAAATTTCATTTCCAGCCGGGTGTGGTGGTGCACGCTTGTAATCCCAGCACTTGGGAGGCTGAGACAGAGGATCGCACAGGTTCAAAGTCAGCCTTAGCTACTAGTGAGGCTCTCAGCAACTTAGTGAGACCCTGTTTCCAAATAAAGTATAAAATAGGTCTGGGAGTATAGCCTGGAGGTAGAAAAGCCCCTGGGTTCCACCCCTAGTACCAAAATATAAATAAATAAATAAATAAATAAATAAATAAATAAATAAAATCTCATTTCTTAGCCAGGTGTGGTGGGGCACACCCAGTACCTGGGAGGCTGAGACAGGAGTATTGCAGATTCATGGCCAGCATGAAATAACTTAGTAAGACCTTGTTTTGGGAGAAAAATAAAAAGGGCTTGGGGTGTAGTTCAGAGGTAGAACACCCCTAGGTTCAATCCTCAGTTAACTTCCCACACACATACACAAAAAGAATCAGTTGTATCAGCTTGAAATTCATGTTCTTTTTATTTTTTCCACAAGGATATTGAAACCTTACTGGAAAATGGATATGGTCTGTTCCCTGCATTTACTCGATTTTGAATTTCATGGAAAGGCAATGAAGTTGGAATGACAGATGCTTGATGCATCCTCTGATGTCCCTGCCTCCTTTTCACAAGCCACCTTATCAGGAATGTGCTTCAGAATCGAACCCATCAAACTTCAGAACCTAACTTCATAGTCCACTCTAAATTTGAAGAAGCAGGGTGTTATATCCTGCTCCTTGCCTTAGCACAGCCCTTGCCCTGTGTGCCAGCGGTCAGTTGAGAGTGTTATTATTAGTCTCCCACCGTCTCTCTTGCTGAAGTTGGGAGCACATGGGGTCAGGTTTGCAGCCGTTCGCCAGTCCATTGCCAGGGCCTGGCTCCTGGGGGCCTCAGCAGATACGTGGTAGAAGGATGAATGAATGTGTGGCACAGGGATGAATGGGCCACAGGTGGTCCACATGCTTGCAGGGTCCTCACTGTCTCAGCCTCAGTGACCCAGACCCATGACTGGCCTAGGGTCCTTCCTGCCCAGCAGGTTGGCTCTCCTGTTGGCATTTGTGATTTTTTTTTTTTTTTTTTTTGGTGGTACTGGGGTTCCTGGAAGCCCTTCTACCTCCGGGATACACTCCCACGGGCTACACTCCCAGACCTATTTTTTAATTTTTTTATGTGAAAACGGGGTCTCTTAAGCCAGCGCGGCTGGCTCCGAACCAGGGTGATCCTCCTGTCTCCGCCTCCCAAGGGCGGGGATTACAAGCGTGCGCCACCACGCCCGGCGGCATTTGTGATTTTGCCTGGCCCTCTTCTCACAGGCCTACTTAGATCTTGCCATCACAGTGGCCTTGCCCACGTTCACAGGGACGGGCAGAGCTGTTGTTTTATCAAGTGCAGTAGAGGGTGGAGGGAGTAGCTGCTTTCCTCATTCTCTGGAAGCATCTCAAGTGCTCATCCTTCCTGGGTGCCATTGTGAGGCCCAGATGGCCAGGCCTGTATAGCCATCCCCTGCCCAGAGGTGTGGCAGTTGCCTCACCAATGACAGCCAAATTGTATTTAGACCTCACTGCTTATGAAAATACCTTCACAGAGGGTCTCATTTTCTTTTTTCTCTTCCTTCCTCCTTTCTTCCTTCTTTCCTTCCTTCCTTCCTTCCTTCCTCCCTCCCCCCCCTCCCCCTCTCTCTCTCTCTCTCTCTCTCTCTTTCTTTCTTTCTTTCTTTCTTTCTTTCTTTCTTTCTTTCTTTCTTTCTTTCTTTCTTTCTTTCTGTGTGTGATACTGGGATAGAACCCAGGGGCTTTTTACCTCTGGGCTATAATCCCACCACCAAAATATTTTATATTTTATTTGGAAACAGTCTCACTAAATTGCTGAGAACCTCACTAAGCTGCTGAGACTGGCTTCAAACCTGCAATCCTCCTGTCTCAGCCTCTCAAGTACTGGGATTACAAAGGTGTGCCATTGTGCCTGGCTTCTGTTTCTTTTTTTTTCTTCTTTTCTTTTCTTTTTGTGGGTATGGGATGGAACCCAGAGGCATTTGGCTGGACATTCCGAGGCCTCTCTCCTGGTGGATATTGGTTAGGTCTGCTCATGTATTTGGGGTCCTTCTCCCTTCCACCTTCACTTCATTTCAGCACTGAGGTCTCTGGACGTGCAGCCCCTTCTCTCGGCAGGAGGGCTTGGAGGGTACACAGATCATTGTTAACTTGGGATTTGCCAACTTGAAACTGCTGAGGACTCGGAACAAATGTAGTGTGGAAATGGGTAGCTGCCACGCTCCCTGTCTCCAGTTCTCTATCTGCTTAGAGATGACATTAGGTCATCAGGCTAGGAATGTATCTGACCCCCTTCCCCACTTCAGGGTGTGTGTGTGTGTATCTGGAAACAGGGTCTCACTAGGTTGCTGAGAGCCTCACTAAATTCATGAGGCTATCCTTGAACCTGCGATCCTCTTCCTGCCTCAGCCTTTCAAGTACAGGATTACAAGTATGCCCCACCACACCTGGCTTGACCTCCCCACTTCTGACAGCACGGTCAGCAAGTCACTTAACCTCTGAGGCTCACTTTCTTTATCTGTAAGATGGGATAACACTGCCTGCTCCCTAGCATTGATAAGGGAATTAAGTAATGAATGGCAAAGTATCTGGTACCTACAGTATGTTTCCATAAATGTGCTGGATCAAGAGAAGGGTCAGGCCTAACTGGTCTTGAGGTAGATCACCTGGGTTTAGATGTTTCTAGCAGACTTTTCTTGAGAAGGTGGAAGAGCTGTGATCTGACTTTCCTTCTGGACAGGTCATCCAGTGAAGAGAAGGCCCAGGCCTAAAACAACCAGGCCTTAGTGTGTGCTTGGCTACCCCTCCACCATGAGCCCGCAGGTGGAGGAGACCAAGGGCAGGCCCTGTCTAACGGCCTGATCACTGTTCCTTTTCCCCAACAGGTATAGCCTTCACAGACCTCCCGGTAAGTACAGCCAATGGGTCTTCCCCTTCTTGGGCCACTGGGGACTGCCTGGGTGGGGTGTGGTAGTGCCTGCAAGTACAGGGTTTGGAGTCTGACCCTTTCCCCAACCAGGGATGTGTGTTGTGCTGTCAAGCTTGAGGGTGCTAGTAGGGAATACCTGCTGGCCCTCCTTTCTCTTCAGCAGCAAGGCCTGGTCTTCCTCCACGACTCTTAGCGGGTGACAGAATTTGTGACCTTCCCAAAGGCAGCTGTGGGGTGGGTGGGGATGGGGTGATGGTCATGGAATGAGGGTAGCTCCGTGGCTCAGCTGGTCTGAGCCAGCTCCATGGGGCTTATAGCCAGTGGACAGGGATGCAGAGCATAGGGAATTGTTCTTGAATGTTTAGGAACCAGTTCCTATCCTTACACATTGGAGATCCCAAGGAAAGATAGCATCCTCCAGGGCTCTAGACTGCTAAAATTCACGTTCCTCCCCAAGCCAGGGAGATAAGCTATGAAATTTTCTTTTTTCTTTCTTTTTCTTTTTCCTTTTTTTTTTTTTTTTTTGTGGGTCTGGGGATGGAACCCAGAGGCATTTGACCTCTGAGCTACACCCCCTGCCCAATTTTTTATTCTTTATTTTTGAAACAGGGTCTCACTGAGTTGTGAAGGGCCTAAGTAGCTGAGGCTGTCCACGAACCACGATCCTCTAGTCTCAGCCTCCCAAATGCTGGGATTACAAGCGTGCGCCACCACACCTGGCTAACATTCAACTTTTGAACTGCAACCCCCAGCCCTATTTATTCTTTTTTTTTTTTTTTTTTTTTTGGTGGTACTGGGAGTGGAACCCAGGGGCTTTTCCACCTCCGGGCTATACTTCCAGACGTATTTGGAAACAGGGTCTCACTAAGTTGCTGAGAGCCTCACTAAGTAGCTGAGGCTGGCTTTGAACCTGTGCGATCCTCCTGTCTCAGCCTCCCAAGCGCAGGGATTACAAGTGTGTGCCACCACACCCGGCTCTTATTCTTTACTTTGTAACAGGGTCTCACTAAGTTGTGGAAGTCTCACTAAGTAGCTGAGGGTGGCTGTGAACCTGCAATCCTCCTGTCTCAACCTCCCAAGTACTGGGATTACAAGCATGTACCACCATATCTGGCTGGATTTTTTTTTTTTTTTTGTAGTACTGGGGATGGAATCCATGGGGATTCTATCTCCAAGCTGCACCCCCAGCCCTATCTTATAATTCTTTATTTTAAAGCAGGGTCTCACTAAGTTACAAAGGGCTTCACTAAGTAGCTGAGGCTGTCTGTGAACCGCTATCCTCCTGTCTCCACCTCCCAAATGCTGGGATTATAAGAGTGCACCACCATGCCTAGCTGGAATTTCCTTTTCATAGAAAAGGTTGAGAATCCCAGCATTGGGGAGGCTGAGACAGGAGGATCGTGGTTCACGGACAGCCTCAGCTACTTAGTGAGGCCCTTTGCAACTCAGCGAGACCCTGGGCAGGAGGTGTAGCTCAGAGGTTGAATGCCCCTGGGTTCTATCCCCAGTACTGCCAAAAAAAAAAAAAAAAAAGAAAGAAAGAAGAAAGAAAGAAAGAAAGAAAGAAAGAAAGAAAGAAAAGAAAAGAAAAGGTTGAGCACTTAGGAGGCTGAGACAGGAGTCAGAGATTTTAGTCTAGCTTCAGCAGTTTACTGAGGCTCTCATCAATCTAGCGAGATCCTTTTTCAAAATAAAAAATTTTAAAAGGCTGAGGATATAGCTCAGAAATAGAATGCCTCTGGGCCCAACCCCTGGTACTACCAAAAAAAAAGGGGGGGGGGAGGAAGGGAAGCCAGGCTTGGTGGCACACACCTGTAATCCCAGTACTTGGGAGGCTGAGACAGGAAGATCACAGGTTCAGGCACAGCTTCAGCAGTGTAGTGAGTCTCTCAGCAACCTAGCAAGACTGTTTCAAAACAAAGAAATAAAAATGGATGAGAGTATATCTTGGAGAGAGAACTGCCCTGGGTTAAATCCCTAATACCACAAAAAGAAAGAATAGGTTTCTGCCAGGTGTGGTGGCGCACACTTGTAATCCCAGCATTCAGGAGGCTGCGACAGGTGGATCGCGGTTTCGAGGACAGCCTCGGCTACTTAGTGAAGCCCTTTGTAGCAAAGACCTTGTTTCAAAATAAAGAATAGGGCTGGGAGTGTCGCTCGGAGGTAGAATGCCCCTGGGTTCCATCCCCAGTACTGCAAAATAATAATAATAATAATAATAATAATAATAATAATAATAATAATAATAATAGAATAGGTTTTCTGCAGGCTTAGCTTAGTTCAAGGCTCATGCCCACCTTCCTTACCCCAGTCCTATGAGTCATCAGCCTTGTCACATGCAGGGCCTCTACCCAGAATGCTGGGAGCTGGCTCTGTGTGCCCTGGCTGGTTCTAGAAGGAAGGTTTGCTGACCCTGGTGGCCACTTTGAGGTCCTAGGTACTCTGTAATGCTCCTGGAAATGCCCTTGTGATGTGAGGGACTCCTGAAGCCTAACTGCAGCACCCAGGGTCTTGTTCAAACCTCCTCTATGGATTAGAATCCCTCCCTCCTATCTGGAGGCCCCAGAGAGGGACTGTTGTCCGAGGCAAAGAGCAGACTCAGAAGAATTCTGACCCTGCATGGGGAAGAATCTCGTTGACATGAAATGACCAGATATGAGTGCGGGCAGTGTGCTGCCAGCTATTAGAACGTGGGGGGAGAGTCCCATAGGCGTTATGGGCAGGGAGGGCTTGCCGGAGGAGGTGGGCTTTGCCATTGTGTAGAGGATGGGAGGGAATCAAGAGGCCTGCAGGATCAGAGCTCTTGGCAAGCTGGACACGGTGTGCCCAGGAGAGGCTCCTGGTGCTAAGGAATGGCATGTGAAAGGTGAAAGGGGCTGAGGGCAGAGGTCCTGGGAAGGAGGAGGCTCTGGGCAGTGGCAGTGGGAACCACAGAGGGCCTCAGTGAGGCAGTGACCTGGCAGAAGCTGGCATGGCGGGAGGAAGAAAGGCAGGGAGTCATAGGTTCTTTGCTGAGTGCCTCTGATAGAAAGGGCAGCAGACCCTTTCTCCCCATTGCCAGCTCCTTTGCCAGCTCCCCTGACCCGTTGCTGTACTCTCCTCCTCCCCCGCTCCTCCATCCTCCTCCCATCCTGTCTCTTGCTTCTCCCTCACATAGCTCTTTCTCATGGCTTTTTCTTGTGATCTTTGACTCTGGACCTTTCCGTGAGGAGCCTTCATGGGCACACCTCCAGGGTCATGAAATCTGGTCCACCTCACTGTGATCTTGCTGAGTTCCAAAGGGGGATACAGTGGCCTTCAGTACAGGGCGGGAGACTGTCCATATTGAGCCTGGCTTGTTTTTCTTTGCTTTCTCCCCTCAAACTTCAGGGTTTAGAGTCTCTGGTGGGGAGATGGGCAGAATGGGACCTAGTCCAGCTGCCTCCTGACTGGTGGGAGCTCTGGAGGTGAAGCAAGGCCCCACTGCCTCAGGGCCTGACTGACATTCATTCTCCTCCTCAGGCCAACCTCTACCCCACCGTAGGCCTGCAGACACCTGGGGAGATTGTGGACGCCAACTTTGGGCAGCAGCCCTTCCTGTTCGACATTGAAGACTACATGCGGGAGTGGCGTGCCAAGGTCCAGGGCACCGTCCATGGCTTCCCTATCAGCGCCCGGCTTGGCGAGTGGCAGGCGGTGTTGCAGAAGTGAGTGCCCCCCAGGCCTCTTTGTCCCCCTCCTGGCCTCGTGCTTTTCTCCCCCCCCCATCTCGTCTCGTGTACCCCCTCCCCCCGGCCTCATGCTCCCCTGTCCTCTGTCCTCATGCCCCCTGCAGTGCTCTGAGCTGCTGCTCCTCAGCTACTGCCCTGCTATCCTCTTATCAGTGCTGCTCCTGGGTAAATTGAGAGAGAGAGAGAGAGAGACAGACAGACAGACAGACAGACAGACAAGGAGAGAGAACTTATTTTGTGGTATTAAGAATTAAGCCCATTGGGTGTTCTACCACTGAGCCTATACCACCGAAGCCTATTTTACTTTTTCTTTTGAAACAAGGTCTCACTAAGTTATTGCATGATGGCCTTGAACCTTTGATTCTCCTGTCTCAGCCTCCCAAGTGCTGGGATTACAGGCTTGCACCACTGTGCCTGACATAGCCCTCCTTTCTTGAGAGACTGATACTAAGGTGGCTCTAAAGGAGGGCTGAGGTAGGGCCTAGATAGCAGGAAGAACAGCATGGTTACCCCTCGTCCACAGCACCCAGAGCAGACGAGAAGGGCTTTCTGGAGGGCAGGATAGCACCACTCCCTGCAACAGGTTGGTTGGATGGGCTGGAGTGGGGGTCGAGCTGCTTAAGCCCGATGGGGAAGTGACTGGTACAGCTTTCAGGGTCTGGACTTACCGCATAGATGTTTTTGTTTGCATGCATGTGTCCATGTTCCTATATGTATTCTTATACAGTATTTGCAAGGACCTGCATGTGATTTATGTTCTGTGGCTTCCAGAGCTGCTTTATTCTCTTTTTGTGATGCTGGGGATTGAATCCCAGGTGCATTCTTCCTCTGAGCTAGACCCCCAACCCTTTATGTTTTTTATTTTGAAACAGGATTGCACTAGGTTGTTGAGAGCCTAAATTGTCGAGGCTGGGCACAAACCTGTGATCCTCCTGTCTCAGGCTCCCAAATAGTGGGATACACTCATGTCACAGCTGGCTTTATTTTTTATTTTGAAACAGGCCTCATTAAGTTGCTAAGGGTCTTGTTAAGTTGCTGAGGCTGAGCTTGAACCTGCAATCCTAGTGTCCCAGCCTCCATAGCATGGGAATTACTGAGGTTCACATAGCTTCATTTTATGAATATTGGGAATTGCTAAGCTATCTTAGTGACAGATTTGCCATAAGCCCCTTGGCTGGTTTTCCCTGGTGGGAGGCCAGGTATTTCCTCTCTTTTGCTGTTCTAGGTAATGCTTTCACACATAAAAAGCCATCAGTGCTGAGTATGGTACTTAGGAGGCCAAGACACAAGGATCACAGGTTCATGGATAACCTCAGCTACTTAGTGAGGCCTTCCACAACATATTGAGACCCTGTTTTAAAATAAAGAATAAAAGCTGGGCGTGGTGGCACATGCTTGTAATCCTAGGACTAGGGAGGCTGAGACAGGAGGCTTGCACAGGTTCGAAGCTAGCCTCAGCTACTTAGTGAGGCCTTCCACAACATATTGAGACCCTGTTTTAAAATAAAGAATAAAAGCTGGGCGTGGTGGCACATGCTTGTAATCCCAGGACTAGGGAGGCTGAGACAGGAGGCTCGCACAGGTTCGAAGCCAGCCTCAGCTACTTAGTGAGGCTCTCAGCAACTTAGTGAGACCCTGTTTCAAAATAAAGTATAAAAAATAGGGCTGGGAGTATAGCTCGGAGGTAGAATGCCCCTGGGTTTCATCCTTAGTACCACAAAAAAAAAAAAATAGAGCTGGGGGTGTAGCTCAGAGGTAGAATGCCCCTGGGTTTAACACTCAGTACCACAAAAGTTAAAAATAGAAACAAGCAAATGAACAAATAAATAAATAAATAAATAAATAAATAAAGCCAAGTGTGGTGGTGCACACTTGTAATCCCAGTCCTTGGGAGGCTGAAACAGGATTACGCAGGTTCGAAGTTAGCCTCAGCTACTTAGTGAGCCCCTTTGCAACCCAGTGAGACCCTGTTTAAAAATAAAGAATAAAAAATAGGGGTGGGGGTGTAGCCTGGAGGTAGAATGCCCCTGGGGTTCATCCCCAGTACCACAAAAAGAAAGAAGGGAGGGAGGGAGGGAGGGAGGGAGGAAGGAAGGAAGGAAGGAAGGAAGGAAGGAAAATGGAATTCCTGGGTCAAAGAGACTACATTTTAGAGGCATCTGGTATTCATATGTACCCATCAGAACCATAGTTCAAGCCGGGCGTGGTGGCGCACGCTTGTAATCCCCGCGCTTGGGAGGCTGAGACAGGAGGATCGAAGCCAGCACAGCTACTGAGTGAGGCTCTCAGCAACTTAGTGAGACCCTGGTTCCAAATAAAATATAAAATTGGTCTGGGAGTGTAGCCCAGAGGTAGAAAGCCTCTGGGTTCCACCCTCAGTACCAAAAAAAAAAGAAAGAAAAAAAAAAAAGAACCATAGTTCATCAAAAATGTTTGCTCTTGTGTTAATAACAATATGGAATAGTTACAATGATTATTTAGCATGTAATATAATACATAGTTTCATAATAAGAGGTTATATCAACTTCCTTTTTTGTGTGTATGTGGTACTGGGAATAGAAAACAGGGACATTCGACCTCTGAGCTACACCCCCAGCACTATTTTTTATTCTTAATTTGAAACAGGGTCTCACTGAGTTGCAAAGGGCCTCACTAAGTAGCTAAGGCTGTCTGTGAACCATGATCCTTCTGTCTCAGCCTCTCAAATGCTGGGATTACAAGCGTGCGCCACCACGCCCGGCGAGGTTATATCAACTTCTTATTTCATGCCAAGCACTGTATACATTATCTCTTTTACCGCCAAAACATGAGGGTACGCATAGCCAAACTTTCATGCCTTCCACATTATAGCTCTTTGGACATTTGTTTTGATCATAGTAATGACATCAGGCACACACGTACACCTAGGTATTCACTCCTCACCCATCTGCTCTCTACACATGCACATATGCATGGGTACCACACTTAGCCAGCTTCAGATGGATTTAAATGACTGCTGGGCATTGGGCCCTTTCCCAGCAATTGTATTCGTGTTGGCCCTGCTAGTGTCTAGCCCTTCCCCTGTTAAATTAGTTTGGTATCTTGGCATCTTGGGACCCTGACCAATAACATATCAAGGAGTTATTTTTTCATGTGGGTTAGCTCCTGTCACTTGGGAGCCATTGCTGCCAAGGGACATGCTCACTAGGGGAGTAGGATGCTTCTGCCTGGTGTGGACAGCCAGAGAAGCCCGTGTCTGTGGTAGGTGTGCATGTGCCAGGTGTCCTCTGGGTCTGAGCAGCTGGCACACTGGCTGGCTGGCTGCCATTTCAGAAAACTCTGGTTGAGATCATAAGCCACCTCTGTGCTTGCTGTAGTTAACCAGGAGGTAGCCCGTGAGCTTGGAGGCAGCATGTCCCAGAGAACTGCAGCCACTGTCCCTGGCTCTGAGCAGCCTCTCCCCAGCCTGTTAGCATGAGCACTGAGGGAGGTTTGCATCTTGTTTCACCCCTCAGTTCTATAGAGGTCACATCTCTGAGATGTGTGTAGGGAAGACCTCGTGGTGGTCGGTGAAAAGCACAGTTCTTGAGTGTCACCTCGAGCTTTTCCTTTCTTCCAGCATGGTTTCATCTTACCTGGTGCATCATGGATATTGTGCCACTGCCACGGCTTTTGCCCGAATGACTGAAACCCCGATTCAGGAAGAACAGGCATCCATAAAGAACAGACAAAGTAAGGTTAATTCTCCTGTCCTCTTCCCTCCCTCACCTGCCCCTAACTCTGCTCTCTAACTCATGCCAGCCCTGGTTAACCTGTCAGGTGTCCATTCCACTCTCGTTTTACCACTCTGGAGTCCAGCCCGCTGCCCCAAGCCCTGCTTCTGTCCCTCCTTCACGATGGCACTGCCCAGACGGACAGCCGGTGGCCTGGGAAGGTCTCAGAGCAGTCTCTCCCGTGCATGCTCTGAAGGCCAGGCACAGGCTGGGTCCTGCTCCTCCCCGCTTGTTTCCTTCCCCTGAGTCCTGGATTCCACTCAGCTTCCTGTTCATGGTCTTCCAGAAACAGTGTTTGCATATTATCAGGCCAACGCATTGCCTCTCCAACCATTTACTGCACCTTAGTAGTTCTGCGTGTTCCTATCCAGAGCGAGGACTGAATGGCCAGGCAGGGCAAAGCTGATGCTCAGTAGCACCTCTCTCTGCTCCCCACCTCTGGTCCTGCTCTTGGTAGACACCCAGTTCTTCCTTGGCCAAGGGCACCTCTCCTGGTGTTCACACTGACCTGTGGAGTGTGTGTGTGGGGCCCTTTCATGGAAAGAGGGGTGGGACAGAGAACACAGAGCCCACACAGGAGGCGGAGAGGAGAGTGAGGGTGAGTGGGTGTGTGTGGATGTGCACGTCTGTGAGTGCCTGCCTGCGTCTCTCTGAGTCTGTCGTCTCTGTGTATGTGCATGTGTCTGTGTCTCCCAGAGAAGCTGCGCTCAGCCAGACAGACGGAAAGGGATCCCAGACTTGGGATCTACGAATGAAAGAACCTCAGACCCAGAAGTCGCTCCCAGCAAGACGCTCCAGGCCCCAGGGCAAGAGTGAGAAGGCAAAGCAAGATGCTGGTGGCCCAAGAGATGTCATCGTCAGAGGTGCCAGCGTGAGGAGGGTGACCTCCGTTCCCAGCAGGGAGCACGCTGCAGCCCCTGAAGACTGCCAAGACGCGGCCTGGCCCCAACCAGTGTACACCCATTGCCACTCCCCTGCGAGGCCTGGACAAAGAGGAGTCCACCCGAAGAGGAGCCCTCAGCCACTGGCTTTCCTGGGTGCTCATCCCCAGATCATACTCCTGTGGCCAGAGCCCTCCCCCAGCCAGGTCCCTGGCCACCTGTGCCCATAGGAGTGGGCCTCCAAACTCCCCTCCTGCCACCAGACTGCAGGTTCCCCTCCTTTTCCCCCCTCTTATTCTTGAGGACTCCCTGAGACTTGGCAGACACTGGGTTCTGCTGAGGGGCTGGCCACCAGGTTTTCTCTTCAGCCTCTTCTGTGAGCATCTCTAGCCAGCAGGGCACTCTGAGCCAGCCCGTGCGGTTCTTGGCTGGCTCCTGCGGAGGCCAGCTACGTCCGAGGCTTGTGGATTCACATGAGGAGGGTCTTCGGCCCTCCCTCAGTGCCGTGTTCTTGCTCTCTGCAGAGATTCAGAAGCTGGTGCTGGAGGGCCGGGTGGGTGAGGCCATTGAGACCACCCAGCATTTCTACCCTGGGCTGCTGGAACACAACCCCAACCTCCTCTTCATGCTCAAGTAAGTCAGGGCCTCCAGTCCCCAAGACCAGCTCCTAGCCAGTGGCAAGAGCCTGCAGCCTGGGCCAGGCCCAGAGCATCACTGTTCCTCTCCCTCCGCAGGTGTCGGCAATTTGTGGAGATGGTGAATGGCACCGACAGCGAGGTCCGCAGCTTGAGCTCCCGAAGCCCCAAGTCCCAGGACAGCTACCCTGGCTCCCCCAGCCTTAGCCCCCGACACGGCCCCAGTAGTTCCCACATGCACAACACAGGTCAGCCACTCTCCAGAGGGCTCTGGGAAGAGCTGGGGTAGAGAAGGATGATCATTCCACATGCCTTCCTTGCTCTGGGCTCAGGGCCCACCGCTGGATTGGGGGGATGGGAGAGGGGACCACTGTGGTTTTCCCTGGGGCCCCGCTTGTTAGCAAGCTGCCTTCCCCTCCTCCTCTGACCATCCCGGCTTCTAGGAGCAGACAGTCCCAGCTGCAGCAATGGCATCGCATCCACCAAGAGCAAACAGAACCACAGTAAATACCCCGCACCCAGCTCCTCCTCCTCGTCCTCATCCTCCTCGTCCTCCTCCTCCCCGTCCTCCGTCAATTACTCCGAGTCCAACTCAACAGACTCCACCAAGTCCCAGCCCCACAGCAGTACCAGTAACCAGGAGACCAGGTGCCTGTCTTGCTTGACTCCCTCTGCTCTGCTTCTGCTCCACACCCCAGGCCCGCTGCAATCTGTCCTTTGGGTGCTGCTCCCTGCCCTTCACCCTTCATTGCAGTTCTGTGCCTGGAATGCTAGCTCTTGGCCTTCCAGGCCCAGCATGGGCTCTGGCTTCGGGCCCTTCTCAAGATTTGGCTGTTAGCCAGGTGTGGTGGTGCATGCCTGTAATCTCAGTACTTGGGAGGCTGAGACAGGAGGATCCCAGTTTAAAGGCCAGCCTCAGCAACTTAGGCCCTTAGTAACTTAGCAAGACCCTATTTCAAAATAAAGTATAAAAGGGGCTGGGGGTGTAGCTCGGAGGTAGAATGCCCCTGGGTTCAAACCCTAATAAAATAAAAAATACATATACATATATATATATATATACATATATATATAATTATATATGTATTTTTATTAGGGATATTTATTTATTTATTTGGGGGTACTGGGGATGGAACCCAGGGGCCTTTTACCTCTGGGCTATACTCCCAGACCTACTTTTTATATTTTATTTTGAAACAGGGTCTCTTAAGCCAGCTGAGGCTGGCTTCGAACCTGCATAATCCTCCTATCTCAGCCTCCCAAGCGCAGGGATTACAAGCGTGCACCACCATGCCCAGCTAGGGATTTTTATTTTATTAGAGATTGAACCCAGGAGCGTTCTACCTTCAAGCTACACCCTCAGCCCGCCCCTCCCCTTTTTTTTTTTTTGCGGCACTGGGGATGGAACCCAGGGACATTCTGCCTCCAAGCTACACCCCAGCCCTATTTTTCATTCTTTATTCTGAAACCGGGTCTCACTGAGTTGCAGAGGGCCTCACTAAGTAGCTGAGGCTGTTCGAGAACCGCGATCTTCCTGTCTGAGCCTCCCAAATGCTAGGATTACAACTGTGTGCCACCACACCTGGCTCCTTTTTTTTTTTTTTTTTTTTTTTTAAATTTTAAAACAGGGTCTCAGCCGGGCGTGGTGGCGCACGCGCTTGGGAGGCTGAGACAGGAGGATCGCACAGGTTCAAAGCCAGCCTCAGCTACTTAGTGAGGCTCTCAGCAACTTGGTGAGACCCTGTTTCAAAATAAAATATAAAATAGGTCGGAGTATAGCCTGGAGGTAGAAAGCCTCTGAGTTCCACCCCCAGTACCACCAAAAAAAAAACAACAACAAAAAAAAAAAACAGGGTCTCACTGAGTTGCAAAGGGCCTAAGTAGCTGAGGCTGTCCTCAAACAGTGATCCTCCTGTCTCAGCCTCCCAAATACTGGGATAATAAGCGTGCGCCACCATGCCCGACTTAAAAAATATTTTTTCGGTGGCCTTGATTTTCCTTTGAAGTACTGATCCTGCCAGACTGAAAACGCGGTCCCCTCCAGGAACTTCTTGTCCATGGGACTGGGCCATGAAGACCAAAGTGTATAATGAAGGAATTTTGTGGAATCTGGCTTCTGGATAGCCAAGTTGGCAGGCCGGGGACTTGGGCTGCAGAGTGCAGCTCCAAGTGTCTTTGACTAGGTCCTAGACATGTCTGAAGGTCAAACTGGGTTTGACTCCAGCCAAGGCCACAGAGATGTCCAGTGGGCCCGTGGAGCCAGTCACAGGATGACAGGGATACGTAGTAGAGGTGTGTCAACTCAGAGGAGCTCCAGGGAGGGGAGAGTCACAGAGGTAGCACTGGGTGAACAGTGGGAATCAGGTGACAGGCCTGTGGGGACGGCCATAGTAGGGTCCGAGTCGCAGAGCCTGGGGAGCTTTGGCTATCTTTCCATGCTCCTGGCAGCCCTCAGTTTACCCACAGCAACTGTGGCTGAAGCCTTGATGGACGCCCAACCATGCTGCTCCAGCCACAGTCCCTTGGCCAACTTCTACCTCTACCCTTCTCCACAGTGATAGTGAAATGGAGATGGAGGCAGAGCATTACCCTAATGGTGTGCTGGAAAGCATGTCCACGCGCATCGTCAATGGTGCCTACAAGCATGAGGACCTACAGACGGATGAGTCCAGCATGGGTAAGGGCCGTGCCGTAGCATGACCCAGCTTCACATTCCCTGAAAGGATGTTGCGTGGTCCAGTTGACTGCTTCCCCCTGGGAGGGGCTGGGATGGCAGGCTTTGGTAGCTTGAGTAGCTACCAAAGTAGCCGGACTAAGTTCACCACCTTCTTAGCCAATTGTGGTAGAGTCCAAATGTGCAGGAAGTCCCATGCCCACTACTAAGACCAAAACGCTCCTGCATTTGAGGCTGGAGAGAGTTGAAGCGTGTGGACACTCTTCTGAGGACCATGCATCTGTGCAGGGTGGGGAGGGTGTGCCAGGTGGATTGAGAGCACCTCGCTCTGGCTGCTCCTGGCCCTCATCTGCTTCTGGCAAAAGCTGCTGCTTTCTGGGGTTCTTCCTGCCCTCCCCTCCTCACCTAATGTGTTCTCTGCTGGCCTCTGGGTGCAGATGATGGGCATCCACGGCGGCAGCTCTGTGGAGGCAACCAGGCGGCTACAGAAAGGATTATCCTGTTTGGCCGTGAATTGCAGGCACTGAGTGAGCAGCTGGGCCGAGAATATGGCAAGAATTTGGCCCACACGGAGATGCTGCAGGTACCGGACAAGCCAGGCCCTCACACACAGCAGGCCCCCATTTGGTGCTGGGGACGGTGGTTCTGGGAAGGTCCAGGGCAGGGGCAGCAACAGTAAGGCAGTGTGTCTGCAACATGATGTGGAGCATCTGAGATATACCCCACCGTCTCCAAGCCTGGGAGTTTGCAGCCCTACCGTCCAAGTGTGTTGAGCTCTTTCTGAGCACATGCAGCGCCTTGGGAATTGTATGTGGTGCAGGCTACAATCTTTTCAAGAGTTTCCCCTCCCATAGGATGCCTTTAGCCTACTGGCATACTCAGACCCCTGGAGCTGCCCCGTTGGCCAGCAGCTTGACCCCATCCAGAGGGAACCTGTGTGCGCCGCTCTCAACAGCGCCATTTTAGGTAAGTGCATCTAATAAAAGCTGACTCCTGAGTGCCTGAGCTGCCCCTCCCTTCAGTGCAGGCCTTTTTTAATGACTCACGGGAATCCTGGGCTCCTTAGACCCATACCTAAGCCCAGAGCTCCAGCTGCCTAACTGAGATCATGATGGGTCCTAGGCCATGACCATGGACCCAGGCCACCCCACTGTGCTGGAGAAGGCCACCCTCTCCAGAAGTCCTCAGGTTCCTAGCACGACTGCAGGGCCATGGCCTGGTGGCTGGGACACACTTTGTTCCAAGATATTCTGTTGATTCACCCAACTTCTAGCCCCAAGGGAACTTTGGCCTGGGCTCAAGCCTTGGGCAGGCCAGTGACCAGGCCTTGTGTCTCCTCCACAGAATCTCAGAACCTGCCAAAGCAGCCCCCTCTGATGCTCGCCTTGGGCCAGGCATCTGAATGTCTGCGGCTCATGGCCCGAGCGGGCCTGGGATCTTGCTCCTTTGCCAGAGTTGACGACTACTTGCACTAGCTGTCCATGCTGGCTGGCCTGCCTGGCCCTCCACAGGCACCTGGCGCAGGGACCTCGATGCCATGGGCAGAGTCCACTCCTCCTGCCTGGCCTCCCTCCCTCCTTCCTTCCTCCTATCCTTCCTTTTTCCTTCCCTCCCCCCTCAGTCTCTCCCCTTTCACGGCAGCGGCCTGTGACACAGTATTGGCTGGTTACTCTCATGTAGCGCCTTCTCTTTTAAAGGGGGTTTTGTTTTTGAGGAGGGGTTGGTTTTTTTGTTTTTTGGGGGGTTTTTTGGGGTTGTTTTTTTTTTAATCTTGTTTTCCTCCTGACTGAGCCACCAGTGTTTATCTTGGGAGAGTTTGTGCTGAACTGGTTTCTGCTAATTTAGTGATGAAGCCTATCCAGGTTGGTGATAGCTTATTATTTTCATAAGTAAAAAAAAAATGAGATTATATATATAAATATATATTAAAAGAAGACAGTATTTATCGTAGCGTTAGTGGTCCAGCACCTCTTGGGTGAGGCTGTTCAGACACCACGTGTTTTTGAGTCCAACTCATTAAAAAAGAATCATCTCTGTCACCTCAGCCAAGTGATTTATTTTAGGCTCCCTCTTTGTTGAGCTAGAGGCCCAGCTGTCACCCAGGGAAGCTGAAGAGGCTTTGGGGGTGACACCTTGGGGAGCAGGGTCAGGCTAAGCTGGTTTGTAACATCCGAGAGGTGTGGGTCTCTTGACCCCTGAGAACTGAACCAAGCAGAGAACTGCAGGGTCAGGGGGTCTGGAGAAGTGAAGAGTTGGCCCAGGCCACACAGCAAAGCAAGGGAGCAGAGGATCCTTGGCCAGCACGCTGTCTACCATTCTGTCTTGCCTCTCACTGCCTGCCTTGCCCCTCTTCCTTTCCTTCTCAATGCCCTGCCTTCCATTGTTGTTGAATGGCCAAATAATTCATTTACTCTCATTTGATTGCCTGGAAACAACTGTCATCAACCCAAGAGCTGCTGTGTGTTGGGCTGCTGGCAGGAAGACTGTTCCTGGGACAGAGGCCCTTGAGGACAGGGGCAGCTTTTTTTCTGCCTGGGTCTTCTTCGTCATCACTGCACAGCTCTGATGGGATTGATGCATTCTGTGGAGAAGCTGGGCCCTGGAGTGGACAGGACCCTTGGCCTCCTGAACCAGGCTTCACTGCAGATTGGCCCCTGCCACATTTAGGAAGAAGGGACCCCATGGGCTTTGCAAATGTCCCACAAGTTGCTTCAGATGGATCCTCACAGCTGGTGGAGTGAAAAAAAAAAAAAGTCCCACAGTTACCACAGGAAGGGCTGAGATGGCTACTAAGACTTGGGTGGGCCATCTGAGAAGAAGACTGGCTGCCCAGGAGGAAAGGGAGGCCTCTGCAGGGGAGCATCCAGAGGGCTTGGGATTTTCATACCTGCTTCACAGTATGAGGGAGAGCCTGAGCACCCCCTGCAGAGATTACAGTCAGCAGTGGCCAAAAGCTGGAGGTGGAACTTCCAGTTCCTGTCTGGGTTTGGGTTGGGCAAGCTCCTCTTCTGTGTTAGTGGACATGGGGTGGTTGATCTGGATAGAGATATTCCAAGCCCACAGCTGGACAACAAGAAAAATGAGATTTTCAGAGTTTTTCCTTGGAATAAATCTATAGGCTATTTCTTTTTTCTTGGATACTCTCATGGCCCCAGCTGCTGGCCTATAGACTGTGGTCCATCAGAAGGT
This sequence comes from Muscardinus avellanarius, assembly GCF_963383645.1. NCBI lineage: Eukaryota > Metazoa > Chordata > Mammalia > Rodentia > Gliridae > Muscardinus > Muscardinus avellanarius. The sequence continues at coordinate 18,453,209 of NC_137796.1, forward strand.
ATTTGTCCTTTCTGCAAAGGAAATTCATCCTGTGCAAAGCTAGGAATACCAATCTCCAAACTCAAGAGATTAGAAACATCAGGCTATTAAAAGAGTCAGTCTTACAGGCTTGGGAATTGAAACCAGACGCTTTCACAGTAGAGTTCAGAGAACATCTCTACAAGCCTCCCCTTTTTCAGATAAGGAAAGAGAAATTAAGTAATTTGGTCAAAGTCACACAGCAAATTAGTGGCAGAGCCAGAACTAACCATATTCCTGTAGGTTGGGCAGTACACTAGTCCTGAAGCTGATGGTGGATGAGCCCTGCGAGGTCAGGCTGACGTGGCTTCCAGCGGTGCATGAGCGGCTGGTCCCTTCAGGGGTGTGTCAGGGATGGGGATGGGTGCCTGGACTTAGGCTGTAGAGTGGCTGTGGAGCAGCCCAGGAGGGCTGAGGACAGCTGTCTGCTGCGTGGGATTGGGTGTTTGCCTGGCTCACCCTCAGTGCCCATGGCCACCTCCCCATTTTCTGTGCCTTATCTCACTGTTTCAGCTGAGTCCAAGTTGTTTACTCTGTTTCTCTCCGGAGGGGCTCTCTGTCCCAGTTGGACAGCTAGCTCACCCTTGGGACAAGCCTTTGCCCCACAGCTGTGGAGAGGGCCAAAACTAGGCTGCTGAAGCAGGCTCTCACTGATAGTCCAGGCCCACCTACAGCTGGAGGAGCCCCTTGCGCATACCCAGCCCTGCCAGCCTGCTACCAGGAGTCTGGAGTGGGGGAAAGCACCTGGAGCAGCCCTGGTGAGGGGCTGAACATGACCTGTGGGGGCAGACGGGAGACCCCCAGTTCTGTTGGGTTGCTCGGCCCTGGGGGAGCAGCCTTCCATACTCACCTTCCCTTGCGGCACCAGGTGATTGCTCCTGGCAAAGCAAAAACTGGCAGACCATTCAGAGAAAGCCAGAACCCGTCTCCACCCACATGGGTCTGCGACTGGGTACAGGCCATCGGAACAGGGACACCACAAAACAAGTGGGGACTACCTGGCCACCCAGCGCCTTCCCAGCCCTTAAGCAAGCACAAAGATGAGGCAGAGGACTGTTGGAGCTGCGAGTTCCTTTGGCTGCTCAACTCAGGTATGCATGCCAGGTGGCAGCTGGATAGCAGAGCCCTACTTGACCTCCAGTCCCAGGCACCTGACGCACAGGTCAGATGGTGGCTTCCGCCATTTGTAACTACAGCTGGGACAGACATCCTCCACATCGTGCACACTGGCTCTGCCTTTGTCTTCACAAGTTGATACTTGGCATTAGCATGAAACTTGTGGGCATGGGAGGGTTGAGGGAAAATTCTAACACAAGACATCCTATTAAAGTTGTACTTGAGATGAAAAAAAACTCCTGTTGTATTTTGACAGAATTATTTTTATTAAAATACACATCCATGAGCAATCACGAGTGTCTGGTCTCTGATTTTGTCTACTGGTTGGTACCCCTTGAGTAACACATCCTGTCCTAGAGGAGTTGGGCCCTTTTTATCTCACCATTTGAGTGCTCAGACCTCTGGTGCATCTTCAGTGAATCTCAAAATTGTGTATTAGCAAGAACTCAAAGAGAATGGGTACTTAAGTTTTCTCCCTCGAAACAGCCTTTATCTGCGGGTATAGTGGTGTGTGTCTATAATCCCCAAGATGCATAGGTTGAGACAGGAGGATTGTAAATTTGAGGTTGGCCCAGACAATTTAGCAAGATACTGTCTCAAAATTAAAATAATAATAATGACGATGATGATGATGAGCCGGGTGGCAGTGCACACTTGTAATTCCAGCATTCGGGAGGCTGAGTGAGACAGGAGGATCATGGGTTCTTGGCCAGCCTCAGCAACTTAGTGAGCCCCTTTGCAACTCAGTGAGACACTGTTTCAAGATAAAGAATAAAAAATAAAGCTGGGGTTGGTGGCCCAAGCTTGTAATGCCAGCATTCAGGAGGCTGAGACCGGAGGATCACAGTTCGCGGACAGCCTCAGCTACTTAGTGAGGCCCTCTGCAAATAAGTGAGACCCGGTTTCAAAATAAAGAATAAAAAACAGGGCAGGGGATGTAGCTCAGGGGTCGAATGCCCCTTGGTTCCATCCCTAGGCCCGCCAAAAATTAAAAAGAAAAGAAAAAATAAGGCTGGAGCCAGGCATGGTGTCACACACTTGTAATCCCTGTGCTTGGGGGATTGAGACAGGAGGCTTACACAGGTTCAAAGTCAGCCTCAGCTACTTAGGTTCTCAGCAACTTAGTGAGACCCTGTTTCTAAGTAAAGTACAAAATAGGTCTGGGAGGATAGCCAGGAGGTAGAAAAGCCCCTGGATTCCAACCCCCAGTACCACCAAAAAAATAAAAATAAGGCTGGGAGTATAACTCGGGAGGTAGAATACACCTGGGTTTCATCCCCAGTACCGCAAATAAAAATTAAAAAAATAGGGCTGGGGGTGTAGCTCAGAGGTCGAACGCCCCTGGGTTCCATCTCTGGACGGGGTGGGGGGGGGCTGAACTCAGTGAGACACACTTAAAAAAAAAATATGGGTTAGAAGGGAGCAGTGACTTACGTCACTGAAGTGGTAAGATTTGCTGTAGGAGAACAGATAGAATCATATCTCAGGAAAACTCTTAGATATTGATAGTGACTCACTAGATAATTAAAAGCTCTAAAAGAGCTGGCTGTGGTGGTGCACACTTGTAAGCCAGTACTTGGGAGGCTGAGACAGAAGTATTGCAGATTTGCAGCCAGCCTCAGCAATTTAGTGAGACCTTCCAAAACTAAGACTCTATTTCAAAATAAAAGGTAGGCTGGGTGTGGTAGCATACCTTTGTAATCCCAGTACTTGGAGAGCTGAGACAGAAAGATCACAGGTTCTCAGGTAATCTCAGCTACTTAGTTGAGGCCCTTTGCAATTTAGTGAATATTTAGTGAGACCTTGTTTCCAACTAAAAAATAAAATAGGCCTCAGGGTATAGCTCCAAGTTTTTTTTTTTTGTTGTTTTTTTTTTTGTTTGTTTGTTTTGTTTTTGGTGGTACTGGGGGTGGAACCCAGAGGAATTCTACCTCCCGGCTATACTCCCAGACCCATTTTATATTTTATTTGGAAACAGGGTCTCACTAAGTTGCTGAGAGCCTCACTAATGGTAACTGAAGCTGGCTTCGAACCTGCACGATCCTCCTGTCTCAGCCTCCCAAGCGTGGGGATTTTATTGAGACCCTTTATTTTTTCTTTTTTCTTTTCTTTTGGTTCTGAGGATGGAACCCAGGGGCATTCTACCTCCAAACTATACCCTATTTTACTATTATTATTATTATTATTATTATTATTATCATTATTATGGTACTGGGGTTCCTGGAAACCCTTCTACCTCCAGGCTACACTATCTTATATATATATATTCCAAACACCTATTTTTATTTTATTTATTTATTTATTTATTTATTTATTTATTTATTTATTTTGGGTGGTACTGGGGTTTCTGGAAGCCCTTCTACCTCCGGGCTACACTCCCAGACCTATTTTTACATTTTTTTTTTAAATTTGGAAACAGGGTCTCCTAAGCCAGCGCGCGCGGCTGGCTTCGAACCTACGCAATCCTCCTGTCTCTGCCTCCCAAGCGCGGGGATTACAAGCGTGCGCCACCACGCCCGACCCTATTTTTATATTTTTATTTAAAAACATAGCCAGGCGTGGTGGCGCACGCTTGTAATCCCAGTACTTGGGAGGCTGAGACAGAAGGATCACGCAGGTTCAAAGCCAGCCTCAGCTACTTAGTGAGGCTCTCAGCAACTTAGTTAGACACTGTTTCAAAATAAAGAATAAAAAATAGGGCTGGGGGTGTCACTCAGAGGTAGAATGCCCCTGGGTTCCATCTCCAGTACCACAAAAACATACATATATAAAAACAGTGTCTCTTAAGCCAGTGAGGCTGGCTTCGAACCTGCACGATCCTCCTGTCTCCACCTCCCAAGCGCTGGGATTACAAACGTGCGCCACCACACCCAACTATTCTTTATTTTGAAACAGGGTCTCACTGAGTTGCAGAGGGCCTAAGTAGCTGAGGCTGTCCTCAAACCCAGATCCTGTCTCAGCCTCCCACAAATGTTGGGATTACAATTTATGTGTGTGGTATTAAAGGTGGAACCCAGGGGCTTTTCTACCTCCGGTCTATATTCCCAGATTATTTTTATACTTTATTTGGAAACAAGGTCTAAGTTGCTGAGAGCCTCACTAAGTAGCTGAGGCCAATTTTGAACCTGTGGGATCCTGTCTCAGCCTCCCAAGCACTGGGATTACAAGTGTGCACCACCACATGATAATTTGTGTGTTTGTGGTGCTGGAGATGGAACTCAGAGGTTTTCTACCTTTGGGCTACACTCCCTGACCTATTTTGTATTTTATTTGGAAACAGGGTCTCACTAAGTTGCTGAGAGCCTCACTAAGTAGTTGAGGCTGGCTTCGAACCTGTGCGATCTTGTCTCAGCCTCACAAACGCTGGGATTACAAGCCTGTGTCACCACGCCCGGCTGCAAGACGATATTTTAAAATAAAATATATAGCCGGGTGCAGTGGCGCACGACTATAATTTTAGTACTTGGGAAACCGTGACAGGAGGATCACGGGTTCATGGCCAGCCTCAGCTACTTAGGCCTTCCGCAATTTAGATCCTGTTTGAAAATAAAGAATTAAACTGGGTGTGGAGGCGCACGCTTGTAATCCCAGCATTCGGGAGGCTGAGACAGGAGGATTGCGGTTCACAGACAGCCTCAGCTACTTAGTGATGCCCTCCGCAACTCAGTGAGACCTGGTTTCAAAATAAAATAATAAAAAATAGGGCAGGGGGTGTAGCTTGGAGGTCGAATGCCACTGGGTTCCATTCCCAGGCCTACAAAAAATTTTTAAAAATGAAAATAAAGAATTAAAAATAGGGCTGGGAGTGTAGTTCGGAGGTAGAATGCTCCTAGGTTCTATTCCCAGTACCGCAAAATAAAATATAAATAAAAAATTGTATAAATGGATGGGGGGGTAGCCTAGAGGTAGAATGCCTCTGAATTCAGTCCCCCGCACCAAAAAAAAAAAGCCAAAAACAAAACAATACCAAACCTCCCTCTCCCCTCCCCAAAAGAAAACCCATTGTGCGAAAGAGGAGCCCAGAAACGGACCTGAGAAAACAGGAAAACAAAATTATCAGGAGTCAGGAAGTCTGAAGAGTTTGAGGCCAGACCTTCTGCAAAGATAGGTCGCTACTCAAAACGAGACCTTCCTTCCTTCCTTCCATCCAGGAAAACGCAAACCGGCCACAATCCCCGGGATCTCCCGGTTCCTGATGTCGGTCGGCTGTCCGGACAGACCACCCAGCCCCGTCACTCACACAGCCGCCTCCGCCGCCGGAAACCAGCCCGGACGTCTCCGCCCAGACACGCGAGCCCCGCCCCGCGGGCGCGCATGCGCAGCTCGCGGCCCCGCCCCCGCCGCGCGGGCCCGCCCCCGTCACAGAGCATGCGCTCTCCGCTCGCCGCCCCGCCCCTCCCTCGCAGAGCCCCCGGTTCCTTAGAAACCCGGCGGCGTGTTCTGGGTGTCGGCGCGCTCCGCCGCGGTGCCGCGCAGCCCCGCCAGCCTCCCTCCAGGCGGACGAGTGGCCTCCGAGACCTGTCCGGACGCACGGCCTCCCTGCGGCGCGGGCCGGGCGATGCCAGCGTGCCAGGTGAGAGGCGGCGGCGGCGGCGAGCGTGAGAGAGGGCACGGCGCGGCCGCGCCCGCCGGGCCTCCGCCGCCGCCGGCACCTGCGGCCGGAGGCGTGGACACGCGGAGCCGCGGGGGCCTGCGCGATGGCTCGCTCCCGCGCCGAGTTCGGGGTCGCCCCGGGGTTCGCCCTCCCCACCTCAGAAATGGGACCTGCACTTTGGGTCATAGAATGGTAGGATTGGGGATCCCGAAGGACCTGTGACCTAACCCAAAGCCTTACCGATGCGGAAACCGAGGCTCCCCGCCCTGTGCCGGGCGGACCCGTACCTGTAAGAGGATGGTCGCTTTGTGGATGAGGATGGGTGAGGTGTGGAAGCCTAAGACAAAGGGCCCGTGAGATAGCTGGTCCATCCCCCCTCGGAATGAGAGGAGACTTTCAGAGGTCAGTGTTTATTTAAGGAACGAGTGTTCAGGTGACAAGCGGAGGAAGAGACACCCCAGAAGGGTCGCGTTGGCTCTGCCTGCAGCACGGTGCCCTCTGGCCACGTCTCGATGACCGTGGCCTACCTTTGAGCTCAGGAAGGAAGCAGATGGTCTTGGGGAGACAAAAGGTGAAGTGAGGCATTCCTACGAAGGCCTTCCCCAACTTGCGTGGTGGTGCGGCAAGACGAGGTAGGAGATGAGGGTTTGCGAATCAGTGGGTGGAGAGTTTACCTGCTGGGCTGAAGGAGAAAAGTTTAAAACTGCATCGAATAAACACCAAGGGATGTGTATAAACCATCCTACTTATTTTCAATCCCTTAGATAAGGACCACAAGGCACCGGAGGAGCCGGGCGTGGTGACGTACTTGTAATCCCAGTACTTGGGAGACTAAGACTGAAAGATGGATCGCAGGTTCATGGCCTCAGCAACTTTAGCGAGGCCCCTCCTCAACTTAGTGAGACCCTGATTTTTGTGGTACTGGAGATGGAACCCAGAGACTTACTACCTTCGGGCTTCACTCCCAGACCTATTTTCTATTTTATTTAGAATCAGGTTCTCAGTAAGTTGCTGAGAGCCTCACTGGCTTTGAACCTGTGTGATCCTCCTGTCTCAGCCTCCCAAGTCCTGTTGCAGGTTTTTGTTTATTTGTTTTTTGTTTGCAGGTCTGGGGATGGAACCCAGGGGCATTTGGTCTCCTAACTATATCTCCTGCCCCTGCCACTTTTTTTTTTTTTTTTTTTTGAAACAGGGTCTCACTAATTTGTGAAAGGCCTCACTAAGTAGCTGAGGCTGTCCACGAACCATGATCCTCTGGTCTCAGCCTCCTGAATGCTGGGATTACAAGCGTGCGCCATCACAACAGGCTTCTGTTGCAAATATTTTTAAAGTAAATAAAATAGGGCTGGGGGGGTGGGTGTAGCTCAGGGGTGAAATGCAGCTGAGTTCAATACTTGGTACCATTAAAAAAAAAAAAAGAAAAAGACACAGGAGGAAGCAGCCAGGCGCCACCCTAGTGATCTGTGAGGCACCAAGGCCTTTGAAGTTAGTGTATGACTCTTCAGTTGAAGAGAATAACGTGAACATGACAAAAAGACCACCTTTCAAACGTTATTGTGATTTGGAACAATGCTCAGAAGATAGTTGTCTTTGAGAAGTTAGATTCAATTTTGACAAGGAAACTCATTTCCTTCTGAAAAGCTACACCGGAGAACAAAAGTTTTGAGACCATTCATTTTTTACAGAAAACTTGAAAAAATTACTTCTTAGGGGGGGTGGAAATTTAAAGACTCTGTCTAGAAGACCAAGGGGTGAAAAATTTTAGATCACAGTTCTCTTGGTAGAATCCCCATTTTTATTTTATTGGTACTGGGGATGGAACCCAGGGACATTCTACCTCTGAGCTACACCCCCAGCCCTATTTTTTATTCTTTATTTTAAAACTGGTCTCACTGAGTTGCAGAGGGCCCCATTAAGTAGCTGAGGCTGGCCTTGAACCTGCAGTCCTGTCTCAGCCTCCCAAGTACTGGGATTACAGGCACATACCCCCAAACTCAGCTATAACTCCATTTTTAAGATGAAGATTCTGTTAGGTGTTCTTTTACCACCTGATTGTCCCACTTTTTCTATCCAGCAGTTGGTCTGAGATTTAACCACTAATTATATTTGTCAGAAAATTTATTTTTATTATTTATTTATTTATTTATTTATTGGTGGTACTAGGGTTCCTGGAAGCCCTTCTACCTCCAGGCTACACTCCCAGACCTATTTTTACATTTTTATTTGGAAACAGGATCTTCTAAGCCAGCACGCACGGCTGGCTTCGAACCTGCGCAATCCTCCTGTCTCTGCCTCCCAAACATGGGGATTACAAGCATGTGCCACCACGCCTGGCCAGAAAATTTAGACATATTATTTCTGTAATAATTTTAATAATTTTGGAACTCAGTAGAAGGATAGCAATGAGAAAAAGAACCCCCCCCCAAAAAAAAGGCTTAAAATTTTACAATAGGGCAAAGTATATGATTTATTTATTTATTTTTTATTTATTTATTTATTTATTTTTTTGATGGTGGTGGTGGTGGAACTGGCGATTGAACCCAGGGGTGTTCTGCCTCTGAGCTATACCTCCAGCCCTATTTTATTTTATTATTTTTATGTGTGTATTGTACTGGGGATTGAACCTAGAGGCATGCTACCTCTGAGCTACACCCCTAGCCCTATTTTATTTTTTATTTTGAAACAGAGTCTAAGTTATGGAGGACCTCACAAAAGTTGAGGATGGCCATGACCTCTGATCCTCCTGTCTCAGCCTCCCAAGTACTGGGATTAGAGGTGTGTGCCATCACACCCATCCATGTTTTGTATGTGTGCTTTTGGTATTGGGGATTGAATCCAGAGTCATTCTACCTTTGAGCTATACCCCCAGCCTGATTTCATTTCTTAGTTGGAAAGAGTCTAGGCTGGTCATGGTGGCACATGCTTATAATCCCAGACTTGGGAGGCTGAGACAGGAGGTTCATTCATAGGTTTGTGGCTGGCGTCAGCTACTTAGTGAGGCCTTCCACAACTTAGTGAAATCCTGTTTCATAAGGGCTGGGACTGGGGTGTAGCTCAGAGGTAGAAAGAAGTAGAATGCTCCTGGGTTCAATCCCCATTTCCCAAAAAAAAAAAAAAAAAAGGAATCACTAGGTTGAGGTTGATGAGAGTCTACTTGTTGAGGCTAGCCTCAAACCTGCTATCCTCCTGTCTCAGCCTCCCAAGTACTAGGATTAAAAGCATAGGCCACCACACCTGGCCTTTGTGTGTGTGGTACTGGAGGTGGAACCCAGGGGCTTTTCTACCTCAGGGCCATACTCCCAGACCTATTTTATAATTTATTTGGAAACAGTGTCTCACTAAGTTGCTGAGAGCCTCACCAAGTAGCTGAGGCTGGCTTTGAACCTGTGCAGTCCTCCTGTCTCAGCCTCCCAAGTGGTGGAATTAGCCGGGTGTGGTGGCACACGCTTGTAATCCCAGCATTCATGAGGCTGAGGCAGGAGGATCGTGGTTCGCAGACAGCCTCAGCTACTTAGGCCCTCTGCAACTCAGTGAGACCCTGTTTCAAAATAAAGAATAAAAAGTAGGGCAGGAGGGGCATGGTGGCGCACGCTTGTAATCTCCACGCTTGGGAAGCAGAGACAGGAGGATCACGCAGGTTCGAAGCCAGCCTCGCTGGCTTAAGAGGCCCTGTTTCCAAATAAAATGTAAAATAGGTCTGGGAGTGTAGCCCGGAACTAGAAGGGTTCCATCCCCAGTACCACCAAAAATAAAAATAAAAAATAAGTAAGGCAGGGAGTGTAGCTCAGAGGTCGAATGCCCCTAGTTTCCATCCCCAGACTCACACAAAAAAAAGAAAAGAAAAGAAAAAAACAAATTCTGGGATTACAAGTGTGCACCACCATGCCTGGCTTGTGTTTTGTTTGTTTGCTTGCTTGCTTGTTTGTTTGTTTGTTTGTTTTAACAGAGTCTTACTTGATTTCTGAATCAGCTTAATTGTTAAGGATGGCCTCAAATCTGCAATCCTTCTGTCTCAGCCTCCTAAATACTGGATTTACAGGTGTGTGCCACCAAACCACAGCTGGTCCCTGATTCTAATAATTAAAGTCAGTTTGTTTCTTGCTTGGTAATACTAATTTTCTGTGTAAATTTGACTTTGTAGCAGGGTTTTTCCCCTAGTGATCACAAGATACATTGAAAATATGTTAATCGGTTAAATCAGTTTAAGGAAAGCTGTCTTAGGTTTATAAATCAATGCCAGGCTATATGCACATAATAGCTTTGTATTTTATTGACTTTTGCATCCGTGGGATTACTTTATATAGCTAGCTACCTTAAGAGATATAGGAGGATTGCAGGTGTGAGTACAGCCTCAACAACTTAGCGAGACCCTGTTTCAAAATAAAAGATAACAAGGACTGGAGGTGTAGCTCAGAGGTACAACACCCTTAGGTTCTATTCCTACTATCCCCCACCAAAAAGAGAGATAATGGCATTATCACAGACATGTATAATCTGTAGGGAAAAATCAATACTCTTGGGCAAATTCAGTTCAGAAGGCTTTGTGAAAGTCATTGCAGTCTGTTTAACAGCCCCATTGCTTTAGTGTTGACCCAGGTAGAAGACAAGAAGGTTCAGTGGAAGGGTGAAGCTCTTCTATAAAAACCTAAAGTGTGCTTTGACAGTAAGCACAAATACTTCTTGCCTGAACAATTAGAAAGGTTGTTGCTTAGCCAGGGGTGATGGCACACACTTATAATCCCAGTAATTGGAAGGCTGAGACAGGAGAATTGCAGTTCAAGGACAGCTCAGCTACTTAGTGAGGCCCTTTGTAACTCAGTGAGACCCTGTTTCAAACTAAGAATAAAAAATAGGGCTGGGGTGTAGATCAGAGATAGAATGCCCCTGGGTTTCATCTCCAGTACTGCAAAAAAGGGGGGGGGGGTTGTTGCTTAAATGTGGTTGTGGTGTGCCTTATGGATTTGAGTACATTTTCTGAGCTCTTCGATCAGAAAGATACTTCTTTTTTACAAAAATAAGGAATTAATTTAACGTGGAACTATCAAAGGTTTTTTTGGTTTTGCTTTTTTTTTTTTTTTTTAACAGTACTGGGGAACCTGGGGGGGTTCTACCTCTGAGCCACACCCCGACTGCCACTGTTTTTTTTTTTTCTTTTTCAGTACTGGGGATTGAGCCCAGGGGCATTCTACCTCTGAGCTACACCCCCTGCCCTATTTTTTATTCTTTATTTAAAACAGGATCTCACTAAGTTGTAGAAGGCCTCACTAAGTAGCTGAGGCTGGCTGTGTGCCTAAAATCCTCCTGTTTTAGCCTCCCAAGTACTGTGATTACGAGAATGCACCGCCACACCTGGCTTCAAGGTATTTCTGAGTTGCTGTAACAGTGAAACCTTTGAGAAATAATAACTTAGCATCCGCTCCATGCTGGGTGCAGGTGAGGACAGTTATCAAGAGTGGCCTATAATAAAGTAATCAGTAGTATTTGACAAGCCAACCATGAGGAACCTTAACAGATAAACTAGTAGTGCTAACAGTTCTACTTTCACTGAAATAATTTTCTAGTTTTACTGTAAGAAAAATGAAGTAAGAACCAGGTCTGGTGGCGCACGCTTGTAATCCCAGCATTCCGGAGGCTGAGATCAGAGGATTGCGGTTCTCAGACAGCCTCAGCTACTTAGTGAGGCCCTCTACAACTTAGTGAGAACATGTTTCAAAATAAAGAATAAAAAATAGGGCAGGGGGTGTAGCTCAGAGGTCAAATGCCCCTGGGTTTCATCCCAAGAACCCCCCCCCAAAAAAAAAAGTAGGCATCCATTGTCATCTGGTATAAGAAGTTGAGATGTACGGTTAAGGTGTAACTCAATGTAGACAGAGTACTTGCCTATTATATGTAAGACTCAAGTTCCACCTCTAGGACTGAAAGAAAAAAAAAAAGTTGAGGTAAGGTGATCAGTGTTCGGAGATAACACAGGAATCAATTAAACCACTAACTTAGAAGGAAAATTGTCTCCTACCGAAAAATCACTGGTGCATTTGGAATTGAAAAGCATTTAGGAAAAAGTTGAGCTGGGCATGGTGGCATAGACTTGTAATCCCAGTGCTTGGGAACCTGAAACAGGAGGATTGCAGGTTCGTGGCCAGCCTCAATAACTTATGAGGCCCTCAGCAACTTAGACCCTGTTTCAAAATAAAGAATAAAAATAGGAGCTGAGCATGGTGGCGCATGCTTGTAATCCTAGCATTCGGGAGGCAGAGACCGGATGATCTCGGTTCACAGACAGCCACAGCTGCTTAGTGAGGCCCTTTGCAACTCAGTGAGACCCTATTTCAAAATAAAGAATAAAAAATAAGGTTGGGGGTATAGCTTGGAGGTAGAATGCCCTTGGGTTCCATCCCCAGTAGCCCCCCAAAAAAAACTAAAAACTATATATGCCAGGTGTGGTGGAGCACATTTGTAATCCTAAATTAGGTAGGGTCTCACTAAGTTGCAGAGAGCCTCACTAAATAGCTGAAACTGGCTGTGAGACTGCGCTCCTCCTGTCTCATCCTCCCAAGTACTGGGATTACAGGTGTGCGCCATCATGCCCAGCTTTTATTTTTTAATTCATTCTATATATGTATATATAATGAAATATATATTATGTTTTTATTTATATACTATATAATTATATATACTATGTATATTATATGTTTATTGTTATTTTAATTCATTATTTTTTCTAATTTATTATGTATATAATGAATATATAAATACATTTATATATATATTTGTTTTTTGCATACTGGGATTCTGGAACTTAGGGGCCTGGACCTCCAAGCTACACCCCAGCATATTTGAACCTGAATCCTCCTGTCTCAGCCTCCCAAATTCTAGTGTTACAAGTGTGCACCACCACGCCCAGCTTTAGTTGTCTGCTCTTTGACAACACAAGATGAATCAGACTGGGAAGAGGCCATACAAATATCATATGTGTGGGAAAGATTATGTTTATGCTTCTGACCTTAGAGTACATATACAAACTCACACGGTAGAGAAGCCATATAAATACCAATATAATCTTTGTGGAAAAGCCTTCAGTTGATCTAATCATCTTAGCAGACATTAGAGAACACATAGTAGAGGAAAACCATATGAATGTCATCTCTGTGGAAGAGCCTTCAGGCAATCTCGGTTTTTTAGTGCACATGGGAAAGCACACACTGGAGAGAAAACGTGTAAATGTCATCTGTGTGGGAAAGCCTTCACCCAGTATTGTCTCAGTGCACTTTAAGAGAATACACACGAGCTGGGCATGGTGGCACAGGCTTGTAATCCCAGCATTTGGGAGGTGGAGACAGGAGGATTGCGGTTCACAGCCAGCCTCAGCTACTTAGTAAGGCCCTTTGCAATTCAGTGAGACCCTGTTTCAAAATAAAGAATATAAAATAGGGCTGGAGATGTAGCTCAGAAGTAGAGTGCCCCTGGGTTCCATACCCAGTATTGAAAAAAATATATATACATGTGCCGGGCTCGGTGGTACATGCTTGTAACACCAGCATTTGGGAGGCCCAGACCGGAGGATCCAGGTTCTTGGCCAGTCTCAGCTACTTAGTGAATAGTGAGGCCTTTTGCAACTTAGACCCTGTTTCAAAATAAAGAATAAAAAATCAGGCTGAGGATGTAGCGCAGAGGTAGAAGGCCCCTGGGTTCAACCCCCAGCACCACACACAAAAAAAAGAGAGAGAATACACACTGGAGAGAAACCATATGAATGTTATCTGGGTGGGAAAGCCTTCAGTTCATCTTCTGGCCTTAGAAGACATGATAGAACACCCACTGGAGAGAAACCATATGAATGTCATTTGTGTGGAAAGGTTTTCCACAGACCTTATCACCTTAAAAATCGTGTGAGAACACACACTGGAGAGAAACCATGGGAATTCTATGTGTGTGGGAAAGCCTTCCACACATTTTCTGTCTAAGGAAAACATAAAAAAATACACATTTTTCAAGCCAGGTGTAATGGTGAACGCTTGTAATGCCAGCATTCGGGAGGCTGAGACAGGAGGATCGCAGTTCACAGACAGCCTTAGCTACTTAATGAGGCCCTTTGCAACTCAGACCCTGTTTCAAAATAAAGAATAAAAAATAGGGCTGGCGGTATAGCTTGAAGGTAGAATACCCCTTGGTTCCATGCCCAGTACCAAAAAAAAAAAAAAAAAAAAATAGGGCTGAGGGTGTAGCTTAGAGGTAGAATGCCTCTGGGTTCAATCTCCATTTCTACAATAACAACAAAAATCAATAAAGCATATTAAAATACACTGGAGTATTTGACAGAACAGAACCATTAGGTATACCAGTGAAGGCTCTCAGGGCCACTTGGAACCTTCAGATCCCACCTTATATTCTGGCTTTCTTGAGAGTTTTATTTCAGTTTGCTTTTTTAGGCAACTGGAAAGACCTTTCAGAAAGAGCTACCCAAAAATATCGTATTCTAGAGATTTTACTTATGGTTAAATATACTCTCCTTTCTACATTTAATATGAGGCTTCCTTGTAAACATGATCAAACTAGGTTATGTTAGGGTGTGAGATGATATGCTTTTGGGGAAACTGTCCCCGGGGACCCCTGTTAGGGGGTCATGGGTATAAAAGTCTGGTCCACGTGCTGTATATGGTGAGTGGTGAGTTGGCCTGGGCCACCCTCCCCCCTCATGCCATTTTGGCATGGGGCTATAACTATTTTCTGTATTTCTATTTTCTGTATTTCTGTCTTTTTAATAAACGTCTTTAAATCTTCAGCAACTATCCAAGCTATGCATATTTATTCTTAGTTTAGGACAAGAACCCGCGGTTTTTCTGTTTTGGGTTGTTTTGGGTTTATATATGGGTTGGGGGAAAGTGTGTCTGGGACCCTCACAGAGGTTCCCAGGGAACAGTTTCCCCACAACCATATTCTCCCAATCCGTAACAGAACACAATAAATGAAAATAAAAATATTTACAATTTGTTTAAAAAAAATACATATAAACCAGGTGTGGTGGCCTACACTTTTTTTTTTTTTTTTTTTTTTTTTTGCAGGTCTGGGATGGAACCTAGAGGCATTTGACCTCCGAAATACATCCCCTGCCCTTTTTTTTTTTTTTTTTTTCTTATTCTTTATTTTGAAACCAGGTCTCACTGAGTTGCAAAGGGCCTCACTAAGTAGCTGAGGCTGTCCGCGAACCGCGATCTTCTGGTCTCAGCCTCCCAAATGCTGGGATTACAAGCATGCGCCACCACGCCCAGCTTGGTGGCCTACACTTGTAATCCTAGTACTTGGGAGGCTGAGACAGGAGGATTGTAGGTTCACAGCCAGCCTCAGTAACTTGTGAGACCCTCTGAAACTTAGTGAGATCCTGTTTCAAATAGAAAAGAATAAAAAAATAGGTCTGGGAGTATAGCCTGGAGGTAGGAAAGCCTCTGGGTTCCACCCCCAGTACCACAAACACACAAAAAAAGAAAAAATAAAGAATAAAAAATAGGGCTGGGGGTATAGATTGGAGGTAGAATGCCCCTGGTTCCATCCCCAGCACCGCAGTCAATCAATCAATCAATAATTTTTTTAATTTCTAGTATTTGGGAGATTGAGACAGGAGGATAGCAGGTTCAAGGTCAGCCTCAGCAGATAAGACTATCATCAACCTACTGAGATGATGTTTCAAACAAACAAAAAAGGGCTTAGAGGTAGAATGTCCCTGGGTTCAATCCCCAACACCACACACACACACACACACACACACACACACACACACACACACACACTATATCAGGTATAGCCAGTTGTGGTACATAATCTTAGTACATGGTAGGTTGAGACAGGAGAATTTCAGGTTCAAGGTCAGCCTTAGTTTAGCAAGATCCTGTTTCAAAATAAAAAAACAATAATAAATTAGGGCTGGGTGTATAGCTCAAAGGTAGAATGCTCAGGTTCAATCCCTGGCAGCTGCCCCTCCAAAAAAAAGATGTGTGGTGTATGAGCAGATTACAGATTAGTGTTGGTTTGTTGTGGTTGCGAAGAATAGTTTTGGGGTGTGTGTGTGTGTGTTGCTAGGAATGGAAACCAGGAGCCTTCTACTTCCAGATTATATCTCAGCCCTATTTTTTATTTTTTTATTTTTTTAATTTGGAAAGAAGGAAGTTGGGTGTGTCGGCGCATGCTTGTAATCCCAGCAATTGGGAGGCTGAGGAGGATCATGATTCAGCTACTACTTAGTGAGGCCCTTGGAACTCAGTGAGACCCTGTTTCAAAATGAATTTAAAAAATTGGGCTAGGCGTGTAGCTAGGAGGTAGAATGCCCTGGGTTCCATTGAAAATAAGGTACTTAGTGAGGTCCTTTGTAACTCAGTGAGACCCTGTTTCAAAATAAAGGATTGGAGGTAGAATGCCCTGGGTTCCATCTCTAGCACTGCAAAAAAAAAAAATTGGGGGGGGAAAGAAGGTCTCACTAATTGCTGAAGCTGTCCTTGAACTTACTATTCTCCTGTCCTTGCCTCCCAAGTACTGGGATTACAGGCATGTTCCACCACACTCAGCTTAGTGTTGGTTTAAATGGTGGGTCTGAGGCAAGCAATTGCCAGGCCAGACAGCTGACAGAATTTTCCTGGCTCACATTCATCACTAGGTTAAGCATGTCTCTTTTTTTTGTCTTTTTTTTTTTTTTTTTTGTACTAAGGATGGAAACCAGGGCCATTCTACCTCCAAACTATACCCCCAGCCCTACTTTGTAGTCTTGATTTTGAAACAGGGTCTCACTGAATTGCAAAGGGCCTCACTAAGCAGCCGAGGCTGTCCCCGAACTGCAATCCTCCTGTCTCAGCCTCCCAAATGCTGGGATTACAAACTACAAGTGCAAGCCAACAGGCCCAATTTAAGCGTGCCTTTTTGTTTTTAGTACTAGGGATTGAATGCAGGGCAAGGGCTCTACCTCTGTGCTACATCCTTGGCCACTTACACTCTTTACTAAGAGTAAAAGTAGACTTGCTCTATATACGCAAAAGTTACAAAATGACTTACAAAGACTGAGAAAAGCTAAGATTTTGCAGTGTCATGCCAGGTCTGTCGCACACATCTTGTTGTGGAACCCTTCAGAAATTACCTGGCCTCTCAGAGGTTCTCTTTTCTCAACTGTAAAATAGAGTTCCATAGAACGACATACTCCATATTGCCTGGCCTGGTCCACTCACTGAGTATTAGCTTAGAGTTTGTTTATTTGTTTGTTTGCTTTCAGTACTGGGGATTGAACCCAAGGGCATTCTACCTCTGAGGTACACCCAGCCTTATTTTTTATTTATTTTTATTTTTTATTTATTTATTTATTTTTTTGTGGGCATAGGGATGGAACCCAGGGGCATTTGTTTCTGAGCTACACCCCCTAAGTTGTGGAGGGTCTCAGTGAGTAGCTGAGTCTGACTGTGAAATTGTGATCCTTCTATCTCAGCCTCCCAAGTACTGAGATTGCAGGTGTGCCCAGCCATGCCCCGCTCAGAACCAGAATTGAACAGACAGGGTGGCTGCCTTTTCTTTTCTTCTTTTCTTTTTTCTTTCTTTCTTTTTCTTTTCTTTCTTTTTTTTTTTTTTTTTTTTTGTGTGTGTGTGTGTGTGTGTGTGTGTGTGTGTGTGTGTGGTATTGGGGATGAAACCCAGGGGCCTTCTACCTCTGACCTATACTCCCAGACCTATTTTATATTTTATTTGGAAACAGGGTCTCACTAAGCTGCTAAAAGCCTCACTAAGTAGCTAAGGCTGGCTTCAAACCTGTGTAATCTTCCTGTCTCAGCCTCCCAAGTGCTGGAATTACAAGCGTATGCCACCACGCCCAGCACGGTGTCTGCCTTTTTTATGCCTCTGATGTCTGTTCTGCCTTTTCCATAACCTGGAACTTTGTACCTTTCATTCCTGACCAGTATGTGGGGTGATTGGAAAACATGTAAGCTTGGCAGGGCTGTGAGATCTCTGGAGGCATATAAAAGGTATGTGCAGGCCAGACATAGTGGTGCACACTTGTAATCCAAGTACTTGGGAGGATGAGACAGGAATATCACAGGTTTGAGAATGGCCTTGGCAAATAGTGAGACTCTCATCAAGCTAGTGAGACTGTTTCAAAATAAAACTAAGCCAGGTGTGGTGGCACATGCTTATAATCCCAGCATTCTGGAGGCTGAGACCAGAGGATGCAGTTCGCAGACAGCCTCAGCTACTTAGTGAGGCCCTTTACAACTCAGTGAGACCCTGTTTCAAAAATAAAGAAACTAAAAAAAAGGTCTGGGGATGTACCTTGGAGGCACAGTGCCCCTAGGTTCCATCCCCAGTACTGCAATAAATAAATAAATATATTTTTTTAATAAAGATAAAATAGGACTGGGAATGTAGCCCAGGTAGAATGGCCTGGGTTCAATTCTAAGTACTGTGGGGGTAGAGGGGACTCTCAGTACTTGGGAAGCTGAGACAAGAGGATCACAGTTTGAGTCTAGCCTTAGCAACTTAGCAAAACCCTGTTTAAAAATAAAATAAAAGCCGGGTGTGGTGGTGCACAATTGTAATCCCAGCACTTGGGAGGCTGAGACAGGAGGATTGCATAGGTTTGAAGCCAGCCTCAGCTACTGAGTGAGGCTGTCAGCAACTTAGTGAGACCCTGTTTCCAAATAAAGTATAAAATAGCCCGGAGGTAGAAAAGCCCCTGGGTCCACCCCAACACCACATAAAAATAAAGTAAAATAAAAGCTGGGTATGGTGGCACACACTTGTAATCCCAGCATTTGTGAGGCTGAGACCGGAGGATGGTGGTTTGCAGACAGCCTCAGCTACTTAGAGAGGCCCTCTGCAACTTAGTGAAACCCTGTTTCAAAAAAAAGAATTAAAAGTAAGGCAGGGAGTATAGCTAGGAGGTTGAATGCCCCTGAGTTCTATCCCCAGACCCACTAAAAAAAATTATAATAATAAAATAGAAATAAAATAGCCTGGCATGGTGGTACATACTTTTAATCCTAGTATTTATGAGGCTGAGACAGGAGGATTTCAGGTTCACTACCAGCCTCAGTTACTTAATGAGGCCCTCTGCAACTTAGTGAGATCCCATTTCAAAATAAAGAATAAATTGGGCTGGGGGTCTAGTTTGGAAGTCGATTACCCCTGGATTCAATCCCAGTACTGCAAGAAATAAAAATAAAAAATAATAAATAGGGCTGGGAATGTAGCTTGGAGGTAGAAGGCTCCTGTGTTCAATCCCACAAAAAAGAAAAATAAAAGAAAGAAAGGTAAGTGCAAGGTTGTTAGGGACAAAGAGTAGGGAAATTTTAGGGGTGAGAAAGGGTAACAACTGAAATAAACAAGGAAAACCAGCTCTGCCTGCTGGAGCAGGAAATAACCTTGTCATCAACCTGCCTAGCTTCATGCCATCTGGCAGCCTCAGAGCCTGTATTGGTGTTGATGAAGCTGCCCCTTTAGTCAGTGAATGAAAAATAGGTCATTAAAAACTAATCTGTTCTGTTGTTTTCCATCACTGATACTTAAATATTTATATTCCCAAATATACCTCGAGTAAGAAGGAATGCCAACTGAGAGAGAAGAAACTGTGTCCTGGTAATCCCAGGACTTGGGAGGCTGAGACAGGAGGATTGCAGGCCAGCTTCAGCAACATAGCGAGGCCCTATTTCAAAATAAAATATAGCTGGGCGTGGTGGCGCACGCTTGTAATCTCCACACTTGGGATGCTGAGACAGGAGGATCGCACAGATTCGAAGCCAGCCTCAGCTACTTAGTGAGGCTCTCAGCAACTTAGTGAGACCCTGTTTCCAAATAAAATATAAAATAGGTCTGGGAGTGTAGCTCAGAGGTAGAATGCCCCAGGGTTCAGTCCCCCCCCCCCCGCCTTGCCATTAAAAAAAAAAAAAAAAAGAGGAGGAGGAAGGAGAGAGGGAGAAAAAAAGAAAAAGAGTGAGTGCTCTGGGTGTGAGCTTAGAGAGGACATGGGCATCCTTGCTGTGGTAGCTGTGTCTCACTCCCCTGGCCTTTATAGCTGTTGACAATTAGGGACCTAAAAAAACGTAGAGTCTCACTTACCTAGTACTACAGATTCAACACGCAAGCTCCCAGAAGAGCCATGATCCATATGGAATCAAAAAACCTGTAAATGTAGAAAGTGACCAAAATATCTGAAGGGAATCCAGGATGTGGAAGTTATAGAAATACCATGTGACTGACCTGTGTTCCAACAAGAAGGGAACCTAAAAAAGCAGGAAAATTTATCAGTCAAGAGAAAAGAAAAGAAGTCAGACATGGTGGCACACACTTGTAATCCTAGTACTTGGGAGGCTGAGAAAGGAGGATCTCAGGTTCAAAGCCAGCTTCAGCAATATAGCGAGGCTCTCAGCAACCTAGTAAGACCTTGTTTCCAAAATAAGAAATATCAAACTGGGGTGTAGCTTGGAGGTAGAATGCCTCTTAGTTCTATTTCCAGTGCCAAAAATAGAAAGGAAAGAAGAGCCAACAGCATTTGGGAAGCTGAGGCAGGAGGATTCCAGTTCCCAGACAGCCTCAGCTACTAAGGCCCTTTGCAACTCAGTGAGAGCCTGTTGTGGTGCTGGGGATTGAACCCCGGAGCATTCTACCTCTGAGCTACACCCTTAGCCCATTTCTTATTCTTTCTTTCTTTCTTTCTCTTTCTTTCTTTCTTTCTTTCTTTCTTTCTTTCTTTTTCTTTTCTGGTGGTGGTGGTACTCTACGTTCTACCTCCAAGCTACACCCCCTTCCTGTATTTTAGTCTTTATTTTGAAACAAGATCTCACTGAGTTACAGAGGGCGTCACAAGTTGCTGAGGCTGGCCATGAACCTGTGATCCTCCTGTCTCAGCCTCCCAAATACTGGGATTACAAGCATGTACCACCACACCCAGCCTATTTTTTATTTTCTTTCTTTCTTTCTTTCTTTCTTTCTTTCTTTCTTTCTTTCTTTCTTTACTTTACTTTTTAAATTTTATTTTATTTTTGCAGGTCTGGGGATGGAACCCAGAGACATTTGACGTCCAAGCTACACCCCCTGCCCAATTTTTTGTTCTTTATTTTGAAACAGAGTCTCACTGAGTTGCAGAGTGCCTCACTAAGTAGCTGAGGCTGTCCGTGAACCACGATCCTCCAGTCTCAGCCTCCCAAATGCTGGGATCACAAGCGTGCGCCACCATGCCCGGCTCTTTCTTTATTTTTTATTTTATTTTATTTTATTGCGAGTCTGGGGATAGAACCCAGGGGCATTCGACCTCCAAGTTACACCCCCTGCTCTATTTTTTATTCTTTATTTTGAAACGGTCTCACTAAGTTGCATCTCACTAAGTTGCGGAGGGCCTCACTAAATAGCTGAGGCTGTCTGTGAACCGGTCTCAGCCTCCCAAATGCTGGGATTACAAGTGTGCGCCACCATGCCTGGCTTATTCTTTATTTTTTAAAACAGGGTCTCACTGCCAGGCGTGGTGGTGCATGTTTGTAATCCCAGCATTCGGGAGGCTGAGACCCGGAGGATCACGGTTCGCGGACAGCCTCAGTTACTTAGTGAGGTCCTCTGCAATTCAGTGAGACCCAGTTTTAAAATAAAGAATAAAAAATAGGGCAGAAGTCGAATGTCCCTGGGTTCCATCCCCAGACCCACAAACAAAACAAAACAAAACAGGGTCTCACTGAGTTTCAAAGGACCTCACTCGCACGGGTTCAAAGCCAGGCTCAGATACTTAGTGAGGCTCTCAGCAACTTAGTGAGACCCTGTTTCCAAATAAAGTATAAAATAGGTCTGGGAGTATAGCCTGGAGGTAGAAAAGCCCCTGGTTCCACCCCCAGTACCACCAAAAAAAAGAAAAGCAAAGGAAAAAAAAATAGCCTCAGCTGAATGTGCCGTCCACTGCTAACCAGTGTATTGCTTGCCATTCTAGGAGCCATGTTTGACCAGGACTGGGGGATGGTCAGCTCCATGCAGGAGGCCCTTGTGAGGAGATGAGTTGGTGAGCAGAGGCCGGGATGAAGATGCTGCCAGGCGTGGGCGTGTTTGGGACTGGCAGCTCAGCCCGGGTCTTGGTCCCACTGCTGAGGGCAGAAGGGTTCACAGTGGAGGCCCTGTGGGGGAAGACCGAAGAAGAGGCAAAGCAGCTTGCTGAGGAGATGAACATCACCTTCTACACCAGCCGGACTGATGACGTCTTGCTGCATCAAGATGTGGACCTGGTGTGCATCAACATCCCCCCGCCGCTCACCCGGCAGATATCCGTGAAGGCTCTGGGTACGCACCATCCGACGTGGCAGGCACAGATTGTGACGTCCTTCTCACAGTCCTCTGAGGTTCAGCCCTGGGCCTCAGTGTTCCTGCTTGGGCCAGTGTCTGCAGGTAGAGGGATGTCTGGTACACCCCTCACCTCTGCAATAGGACCAGGGTAGGATATGTTGGAGGGCTGTATGGCTCAAGAGGAAAAAGACTCAGTCTTCTCTATCTCCCATTAGTAAATCCCTGAGCAGCAGCTAAGGAAGCCCTCTAAGAGATGGCCCATCAAGTGCTAGAAATGATTACCTTCAGGCAGCATAAAGTCAGCTTGTGGGATTGGCATTCCTGGGCACAGGGAAGCTGGTTGTGACTGACATGATTGTTCTTCATGCCATAGCATGCAGCACCACAGGAAGGAGAGGAGGCAGTCTAGCAAGGCCACTGTTTCCCTTGTTTTGTCAGCCTTTAGCTGCAGCGCACACACGCCCTTCCTGCCACGCTGCAATCTTGTGTTGTCTGATGACAGGAAGGCTCTGTGACAGCACTGGCTTTCCTGACAGGATCCGAGGCACAGCCTGCTCCCATCCCCACTCCCTTGGGAAGTGTGGGCTCGATGACCTCCTGCCCTGGCTGGGCATGACCTGCTGAGCTGTTTTCCTGCAGTTCCTGTTGGGCTTCTCTTTCCTGTCAGCTACAGACAAATTCTTCTCTTCATCTTATGTAAATTGGGATCTAATTTAGTAGAAAAACAAACCATTAAGGATTTGTCCAGCAATTAATTAATGTTTCTTGTGTGCCTGGCACAGTTCTATTGTCATCCTGGACATTCAAAGCTGTGTTAGCTTAGATCCCTCCCTTCCTTTAGATTTCACAGTCTAATGGAGGAGACTGGAAATAACACAGGTTACAAAGTGACCGAAGACCTAAGTAAAGATTCAAGGAGCATATAGTTAGTTGACAGATGAATTGTTTGATGTAAGTGTTTCTGGTGTAGTCAGAAACTTCTGAGTCAAGGAATCAGTATGCCATGAGGTTGTCCACCACTTGCCCAGGCCACTATCATGACAGAGGACCCGAGGCTCTTACTGCTCACTTCTCCCTTGTTCTGAGGAATGTAAGAGAGCCCGCCACCTCTGGCCCACTGGTTGTGGCTGATAAATGCTCACTGAAGTGAGCAAGCACGTGAATCCATCTGGTTGTCAGGAATGCGTAAATTTGGGCACAAACTGTAGACAGTTTGTCTTTCCAAAGAGAGCCCTCCCTAAGGATGTGTGACGTTGGAGCTATTCATTAGCCACCAGATTCTTGATGGTGGCTGTCAGATTGAATTTAGAAGGTTTAAAATCAGGTAGATCGCCAGGCGTGGTGGCGCACGCTTGTAATCCCCGCGCTTGGGAGGCAGAGACAGGAGGATCACGCAGGTTCGAAGCCAGCCACGTGTGCTGGCTTAGGAGACCCTGTTTCCAAAATGAAAATGTAAAAAATAGGTCTGGGAGTGTAGCCTGGAGGTAGAAGGGCTTCCAGGAACCCCAGTACCACCAAAAAAAAAAAAATCAGGTAGATCAAAATTTAGGAGCCAGGTGTGGTTGCGCACGCTTGTAATCCCAGCATTCGGGAGGCTGAGACCAGAGGATCGCGGTTCGCGGACAGCCTCAGCTACTTAGGCCCTCTGCAACTCAGTGAGACCCTGTTTCAAAAATAGAATAAAGCCAGGCGTGGTGGCGCACACTTGTAATCCCTGCGCTTGGGAGGCGGAGATAGGAGGATCGCGCAGGTTCGACACCAGCCACGCCGGCTTAAGTGACCAAAAATAAAAAATAGGTCTGGGGCCGGGCGTGGTGGCGCACGCTTGTAATCCCCGCGCTTGGGAGGCGGAGACAGGAGGATCGTGCAGGTTCGAAGCCAGCCGTGCTGGCGTAAGAGACCCTGTTTCAAAAATATAAAATAGGTCTGGGAGTGTAGCCCGGAGGAAGAAGGGCTTCCAGGAACCCCAGTACCACAAAAAAAAAAAAAAAAAATAGGTCTGGGAGTGTAGCCCAGAGGTAGAAGGGCTTCCAGGAACCCCAGTACCACCAAAAATAAATAAATAAATAAATAAATAAATATAATAATAAAGTATAAGGCCAAGTATGGTGGTGCATGCTTATAATCCTAGCATTTGGGAGGCGGAAACAGGAGGATTGCAGTTCGCGGACAGCCTCAGCTACTTAGTGATGTCTTCTGCAACTCAGTGAGGCTCTAGTTCAAAATAAAGAATAAAAAATCTGGCTGGGGATGTAGCTCAAAGGTAGAGTGCTCCTGGGTTCCATCCCTAGTACTAGAAAAAAAAAAAAAAAACCTTTTTTTTTTTTTTTTTTTTTTTTTTTTGTGTGTGTGTGGTACTGGGGTTCCTGGAAGCCCTTCTACCTCCGGGCTACACTCCCAGACCTATTTTTATATTTTTATTTGGAAACAGGGTATCTTAAGCCAGCACAGCTAACTTTGAACCTGCGCGATCCTCCTGTCTTCGCCTCCCAAGCATGGGGATTACAAGGGTGCACCACCATGCCTGGCAAGATGAGATTTGTTTTGTTTTGTTTTGCGGGTCTGGGGATGGAACCCAGGGGCATTTGACCTCCGAGCTACACCCCCTGCCCTATTTTTTATTCTTTATTTTGAAACCGGGTCTCACTGAGTTGCAGAGAGCCTCACTAAGTAGCGAAGGCTGTCCGCCAACCGTGATCCTCCAGGTCTCAGCCTCCCGAGTGCTGGGATTACAAGCGTGTGCCACCACGCCCGGCTAAGATTGAATTTTATTTATTTATTTGTTTGTTTGTTTATTTATTTATTTATTTTTGTGTGGTACTGGGGGTGGAACGCAGAGGCTTTCTACCTCCGGGCTATACTCCCAGACCTATTTTATATTTTATTTGGAAACAGGGTCTCACTAAGTTGCTGAGAGCCTCACTAAGTCGCTGAGGCTGGCTTCGAACCTGTGCAATCCTCCTGTCTCAGCCTCCCAAGCGCGGGGATTACAAGCGTGCACCACCACGCTGGGCAAGATGGGATTTTATAAAGCATAAAAGTTGTATTCTTCTTGGGCTGCTTCTGCACTGTACTGTATGAAACCATTTATCTAGCCCTAAGTCTCTGAATAGAGAAGGGCAGCTGTTTCTGGGTGCAGCTTGTGAACCTGGTTCCCTATGGAGTGTTGCTAAGGGACAAACAAGTGGTCTACAGACACTGGAACAGCCACTCTGGGCTCTGTTCAAGGGAGCATGAGCTGGAGAGAGGCTTACAGCTTGATCTCATCATTCACCCTCCAGAAAACATGAGCTGAAAAGCAGCTAGGGGGCCAGGGATGCAATTCCGTGGTAGAACACATTCTTATTAGCATGCTCAAGGCCTTGGGCTTGATTCCCAGTGTTAGAGGACAAAAAATTTTAAAAACACTTGGTAAAAATTTAAAAATCATGCCAGGCATGGTGGCACATGCTTGTAATCCCAGGATTTGGGAGACTGAGACAAGAGGATCACAGTTCGGGGACAGCCTCAGCTACTTAGGCCCTTTACAACTCAGTGAGACCCTGTTTCAAAATAAAGAATAAAAAAGTAGGGCTGGGGGTGTAGCTCAAAGGTAGAATGCCCCTGGGTTCCATCCCCAGTACTGCAAAAAAAAAAAAAAGAAAGAAATAGAAAAAAATTTAAAAACAGGCATGGTGGTGCACATCTCTAATCCCAGTACTTGAAAGGCTGAGACAGGAGGATCACAGGTTCACAGCCAGCCTCTCCCCTGCTTAGTGAGGCCCTCTGCAAATTAGTGAGACCCTGTTTCAAAATAAAGAATAAACCGGGTGTTATGGCACATGCTTGTAATCCCACCATTTGGGAGCTGAGACAGGAGGAGCACTGTTCGTGAGGCCCTTTGCAACTCAGTGAGACCCTGTTTCAAAATAAAGAATAAAAAATGGGGCTGGGGGTATAGATCAGGGGTAGAATACACCTGGGTTCCATCCCCAGTCCCAGTACTGAAGAAAAAAAGAAAAAAAAATAAGGCTGGCGGTGTAGCTCATAGCTCAGAGGTAGAATAACCCTGGGTTCAATCCCCAGTACAAGAGTGTGTGTGTGTGTGTGTGTGTGTGTGTGTGTGTGTGTGTGTGTGTGTGTGTAAATAAAAATAGCACTTGGTGACTATGTCTCCCATTGTTGTGAGGCAAAAAGCAATTTTCAGCTTTTGCAATCTCTCCTTTGACATCCTAGCAGGAAATCTATTTAATCTCATATAAACCTGTCTTTCTTTCTTTCTTTCTTTCTTTCTTTTTCTTTCCTTTTTTTTTTTTTTCCGGGTCTGGGGATGGAATCCAGGGGGCATTTAACCGAGCTACACCCCCTGCCCTATTTTTTATTCTTTATTTTATTTATTTATTTTTTTTTTGGTGGTACTTGGGATGGAACCCAGAGGCCTTCTACCTCTGGGCTACACTCCCAGACCTATTTTATATTTTGTTTGGAAACAGGGTTTCTTAAGCCAGCTGAGGCTGGCTTCAAACCTGTGCGATCCTTCTATCTCCGCCTCCCAAGTGCGGGGATTTCAAGCATGCGCCACCATGCCTGGCTTTATTCTTTATTTTGAAACCAGATCTCACTAAGTTGTGGAGGGCCTAACTAAGTAGCTGAGGCTGTCTGTGAACCGCGATCCTCCTGTCTCAGCCTCCCAAATGCTGGGATTACAAAGCATGTGCCACCACGCCTGGCTTTAAACCTGTCTTTCAAGGCAACCTAAATATAAAACGTGTGCAGTTGGCCTATAGGAGCCTGCTTACCACTGTGTGCCTTTGATTCCACACTGATAAGGCTGCTACTGTGTTCATAAACTGTTCTTCTGTTTTTGAGCTTAATCACAGCAACTTGGGAGGTTGAGGCAGAGGATTACAAATTCAGGGTCATCCGGAAAATTTAGCAAGATCCTGTTTCAAAATAAAAGGGCTGAAGGTGTGGCTCAGCAATAGAACACCCCTGATTTTTGTCCCCCAGTACCACCAGGGAAGGGAAAAAGAGCTACCCTACTGGTCAGGCTCAAGAAGGGAGCCCCCTCCCATCCTTCCCTGAATTCTTGTGTCATAAATCAGGAATTCCTTATCCTAATTTTATCACCACCAAACTGTTAGTAGTCAAAAAGATCTTTTTCACTAGGCATGGTGGTGCATGCCTATGATCCCAGTACTTGGGAATCTGAAACAGGAAGATCACAGGTTCAAGGACAGCCTCAGCAATGTAGGGAGGATTTCAGCAACCTGGTGAGACCCCATTTCCCAAAAAAAAGCAAGCCAGGGTTGATTGCGTGCAGGTTTGAAGATAGCATCAGCTACTTAAGTGAGGCTTTCAGGAACTTAGTGAGATCCTGTTTCCAAATAAAATATTAAAAAAAAAAAAAGCCAGGCATGGTGGCACACGCTTATAATCCCAGTACTTGGGAGGCTGGGACAGAAGGATTGCACAGGTTTGAAACCAGTCTCAGCTACTTAGTGAGGCTCTCTGAAACATAGTGAAACTCTGTTCTAAATAAAATATAAAATAGTGAGGCCCTTTGCAAATCAGTGAGACCCTGTTTCACAATATAAAAAAGAAATAGGGCTGCGGGTATAACTCAGAGGTAGAATGGCCCTGGGTTTCATCCCCAGTACTACGAAAAAAAGAAGAAGAAAAAACTATTTCTCTTTGTCCAACCCTTCAAACCCCTAACTTTTTGGTCCAGTCATTAAGTCACTTAGTCATCTTTTATTTTTACTTATTTATTTTGTTGTGTGATACTGGAGATGGAACCCAGTAGTATTCCACCTCTGAGTTTCACCCCAGCCCTATTTTATTATTTTATTTTGAATCAGGGTCTAAGTTGCAGAAGGCCTAAGTTTCTGAGGCTGGCTGTGAACCTGTGATCCTCTTGTCTCAGCCTCCCAGGTCCTGGGAAAAGTACTGGAAGTACAAGCGTGGGCCAACATGCCCACCTGAGTCCCCCTTTTGCCGCAGGCCACCTTCTGGTCCCATAGGAGGTTTTGCTGAGTCTGTCTGTCTTGGATAAATAAGACCCCCCTACACCTGTAAACTCCTGGGGACTTTGAGATTTCCCACTGTGTCTTGTCCGCAGGCATTGGGAAGAATGTGGTTTGTGAGAAGGCAGCAACCTCTGTGGATGCCTTCCGGATGGTGACAGCCTCTCGCTACTACCCGCAGCTGATGAGCCTGGTGGGGAATGTGCTGCGCTTCCTGCCTGCCTTCGTCCGCATGAAGCAGCTGATCGCAGAGCACTACGTGGGCGCCGTGATGATCTGTGACGCCCGCGTCTACTCGGGCAGCCTGCTCAGCCCCAGCTACGGCTGGATCTGTGATGAGCTCATGGGTGGCGGGGGCCTGCACACCATGGGCACCTACATCGTGGACCTGTTGACCCACCTGACTGGCCGGAAAGCTGAGAAGGTGCACGGGCTGCTCAAGACTTTTGTGAGACAGAATGCCGCCATCCGTGGCATCAGGCATGTCACCAGTGATGACTTCTGTTTCTTTCAGATGCTTATGGGTGGGGGGGTGTGCAGCACGGTGACACTCAACTTCAACATGCCGGGTGCCTTTGTGCATGAGGTTATGGTGGTGGGCTCCGCGGGACGCCTTGTTGCCCGGGGAGCTGACCTGTATGGGCAGAAGAACTCTGCCACACAGGAGGAGCTGCTTGTGAGGGACTCACTGGCGGTGGGTGAGGGGCTGCCCGAGCAAGGCCCCCAGGACGTCCCGCTGCTCTACCTGAAGGGCATGGTCTACATGGTGCAGGCCTTGCGCCAGTCCTTCCAGGGGCAAGGGGATCGCCGCACCTGGGACCGCACCCCTCTCTCCATGGCTGCCTCATTTGAGGATGGTTTGTACATGCAGAGCGTGGTAGATGCAATCAAAAGGTCAAGCCGATCTGGAGAATGGGAGACGGTGGAAGTGCTGACGGAGGAGCCGGATGCCAACCAGAACTTGTGTGAGGCGCTTCAGCGGAATAACCTGTGATCTGCACGTGGGCTTCCTGCCACAGGGAAGAGGAGGGAGCCAGACCGTGATGCAGGGCTTGGCAGTAGCAGAGACGATGTCCTTCAGTAGTAAGTCAACTAAGGCCAGAACAGGGAGAAGACTGGAGGTGGCCCAAGGAAAACACCCCAACCACACGCTCATTTACTCCTCAGACTTGCCACAGCTCAGGCTGCACAGTGTGTGCAGGTCCTCATGGTTGTGCCAGTGAGCCAGGCCTGCAAGAGCTCCACCTGGGCTCTGCAGGCTGGTGTGTGGTCTGACAGGACAAGGAAGCTCAACAAGGAACCAGTGTGGCTAAGGCCTGAGGAGCAGTGACAGACAGCATTGTCGTTTCCAAGCCCTTCTTGGGCTGGAGCATCTCAGGAACAGTGAGTACAACTAGCCACCCTCAGGGATTCTTACCTGCCTCCCATGCACCAGGCCCTCTGACCTCCAGGGCCACCCTTCCTGTAGGGAGGGGGGCTTCTATGTTAAATCAGTTCTTGGGCTACTGACCTAGGGAAGAGGGTTCCTTGATTTGGCAGAAAGAAGACAAGGGGAGGCTGTAGGACATCTGATAAATGTCAATAAATAAACCAGAAAATGTGACATCATGGCATGTGGTTTCTGTTTGGTGGCTGGGTTTCTTTAATAACCGAAGGCAGCCGGGTGTGGTGGCGCACGCTTGTAATCCCAGCATTTGGGAGGCTGAGACAGGAGGATCGTGGTTTGCGAACAGCCTCAGTTAATACTTAGGCCCTTTGTAACTCAGTGAGACCCTGTTTCAAAATAAAGAATAAGCCGGGTGTGGTGGCGCACACTTGTAATCCCAGCGCTTGGGAGGCTGAGACAGGAGGATTACACAGGTTCGAAGCCAACCTCAGTTACTTAGTGAGGTTCTCAGCAACTTAGACCCTGTTTACAAATACAGTATAAAAATAGGTCTAAGAGTATAGCCTGGAGGTAGAAAGCCCCTGGGTTCCATCCCCAGTACCGCAAAAAATAAAAAAAAAATATTGGAAGGCAGCTGGGGTTGGTTGTGTACACATGTAATCCCAGTACTTGGGAGGCTGAGACAGGAGGATCACAGGTTCAAAGCTAGCCTCAGCAATTTAAGCTGTCAGCAATTTATACCTTGTTTCCACATAAAAAAAATAAAGTGGGAAGCCGGGCATGGTGGTACACGTTTGAAACTCCAGCATTTGAGAGGCTGAAACAAGAGGATCACGTTTGTGGGCAGCCTTGGCTACTTAGTAAGGCCTTTTGCAACTCATTGAGATCCTGTTTCAAAATAAAGAATAAGCCGGGCGTGGTGGTGCACACTTGTAATCCCTGCTCTTGGGAGGTGGAGACAGGCGGATCACGCAGGTTCGAAGCCAGCTATGCTGGCTTAAGAGACCCTGTTTTCAAATAAAAATATATAAAATAGGTCTGGGAGTGTACCCCAGAGGTAGAAGGGTTTCCAGGAACCCCAGTACCACCAAAAAAAAAAAAAAAGAAGAAGAAAAAGTAGGACTCTGACTGGGTGTGGTGGCGCACACTTGTAATCCCAGAGACCCTGTTTCCAAATAAAAAAATATAAAATAGGTCTGGGAGTGTAGTCCAGAGGTAGAAGGGTTTCCAGGAACCCCAGTACCACCAAAAAAAAAAAAAGAAGAAGAGAAAGAAGACAACCCCAGAGAAGAAGGAGAAGAAGAACAACAACAACACAACCCCAGAGAAGAAGGAGGAGGAGGAAGACAATGACAACAACGACGATGACGGCTCTGACTGGGCGTGGTGGCACACACTTGTAATCCCAGCACTCAGGAGGCT
Organism: Muscardinus avellanarius; assembly: GCF_963383645.1. Taxonomy (NCBI): domain Eukaryota; kingdom Metazoa; phylum Chordata; class Mammalia; order Rodentia; family Gliridae; genus Muscardinus; species Muscardinus avellanarius. The sequence continues at coordinate 18,484,032 of NC_137796.1, forward strand.
GAGACCGGAGGATCACAGCTCACGAATAGCCTCAGCTACTTAGTGAGGCCCTTTGCAACTCAGTGAGACCCTGTTTCAAAAATAAAAAGACTAAAATATAGGGCTTGGGATGTAGCTTGGACGTATAATGGCCCTGGGTTCCATTTCCAGAACTGCAAAAAAAAAAAAAAAAAATAGGGCTAAGGGTGTATCTTGGAGGTAGAATGCCCCTGGGTTCAATCCCCAGTAGTACCAAAAAAAAAAAAAAAAAGGATGGAGGTGTAACTCAGAGGTAGAATGCCCCTAGATTCAATTCCTGGTACCTCCCAAATAAATCATTGGGGATGTCACACATGGTAAGGCCCTAGGTGCAATCCCCAGTACTGCAGAAGAGATGTTTCCTCAGAGGGCAGGATACAAGGCTTCCATTAAAGGGTGCTGTCGGCCTTTCCCCTTTCGAGCCTGGGGCACCCTGGGCTGGAATTCAGAAGGGGTTCTGTTCTTAACCGTGATGTAGCTCCAGGACAGCCTTGGCGAGAAAGGAGGTTAAAGAAGTAGGGCCCCACGCTGGCTCTAGCAGGTTTGGCTAGTCACTGGCCATGCTTGTTAACTTTGTTCCAGACAGGGATGACCTTTAACCATGTCAGCCAGAGGTGGGCGAGCTGTTGTGAAAGGACCTGGAAGGGCACATCTGAGCTGTGCCTGTAGTCCCAGTACTTGGGAGACTGAGACAGGAGGACCACTCCACAACCTGATGAGACCTAGTTTCAAAAAAAGGCTCAGTGTGGTGGCACATGGTTGTAATCCTAGTTCTCTTGAGAGGCTGAGACAGAAAGATTGCAGGTTCAGCTTGTTTCAGCTACTTAGTGAAGCCCTCCGCAACTTAGACCCTATTTCAGAATAAAGAATAAAAAAAATAGGGTGTGGTGGCGCACGCTTATATTCCTAGACAGGAGGATTGCACAGCCAGCCTTGGCTACTTAGTGAGGCCCTCTGCAATTTAGTGAGAACCTGTTTCAAAATAAAGAATAAAAAGTAGGGCTAGGGTTACAGCTTGGAGTTAGAATGCCCCTGGGTTCTATCCCCTGTACCTCAAAATTAATTAATTAATTAATTAAATGTAGGGCTGGGGTGTAGCTTGGAGGCAGAATGCCCTTGGGATCAATCCCCAGTACTGCAAAATAATAATGATAACAACAATAAAATAAGGCTGAGAGTATAGCTCAGAGGTAAAATGCTCCTGGGTTCCATCCCCAGTACCCCCCCCACACACACACACACACAGGATTCGTCTTCCCTTTGTTTCCTCTGTCAGCCTACTGAATGTGAAGCCTGGACAAACTACCTTTCTCTAGCCTTCCTCCCTCTTCCCGCCCTGGGCTCCCTGACAAAGGCCCAGGGAGGGTCTGCTTCCTTTTGGCACTCCTTGTAGAAGTCATCGAGGCCTGTTTTCCTGCAGTATCCAGGTTTCAGAGTGCTTATGGCATGCTGGCCCCCAGGGTAAACACCTCATGCATATTATTTAATTTAATCACCAACAGCCGGGCGTGGTGGCACACGCTTGTAATCCCAGCATTTGGGAGGCTGAGACTGGAGGACTGCGGTTCACAGACAGCCTCAGCCACTTAGGCCCTCTGCAACTTAGTGAGACCCTGTTTCAAAAGAAAGAATAAAAAATAGGGCTGGGGGTGTAGCTCAGAGGTCAAATACCCCTGGGTTCCATCCCCAGACCCACAAAATAATAATAATTTAATCACCAAACAACTCTTATAAAGTATTCTACTTTTGAGCTATACCCCGAGCCCTATTTTTTTTTATATATTTTGAAACAGGTTCTCATTGAGTTGCAAAGTAGCTGAGGCTGTCCACAAACCACAGTTCAACTTGTTTCTTGTGGGCTATAAGAGATGGAAGCTGGGCATGGTGGTGCACGCTTATAATCCCAGCTTTTGAGAGGCTGAGACAGAAGGATTGTGGTTCGCGGACAGCCTCAGCTACTTAGGCCCTTTGCAACTCAGTGAGACCTTGTTTCAAATAAAAATTAAATAAAAATAAAATAGGGATAGGGTGTAGCTTGGAGGTAGAATGTCCCTGGGCTCAATCCCTGACTAAAAAAAAAAAAAAAAAAAAAAAAAAGAGCCGGGTTTGTGGCGCACACTTGTAATCCCAGCATTCAGGAGTTCGTGGGACAGCCTCAGCTACTTAGTGAGGCCCTCTGCAACTCAGAAAGACCCGGTTTCAAAATAAAGAATAAAAAAGTAGGGCAGGGGGTGTAACTCGAATGTAGAATGCCCCTGGGTTCCACCCCCGGGGACACACACACACACACACACACACACAGATGGAGCCAGGAGCCTAGTCAGAACTGTATGACTACAGCACCTAACTCTTCACTAGATTCCCTGCTCTTGGGAATCTTCTCTTCCCAATCTTGGGTGCCCAGACATTGCCCCTCCTGTAGCAGAAGTCTTAGCCTGGCATGAACTAGGAGGAAAACTACTGAGAAAGTCCACCCTGAGCCAGGGTGCGGACAGAGGAAAGGCTGCTCCTTTATCCCTTGGGAACTCATGAGCTAAGCGCCATGTCAGTCCTTCTGGGCGTTACTAAGATACCAAAGTCCTTCCTAAATGTGGGAATTGACCGAGAAAACCAAAATGGTCCTACATAGGAAAAGGGCCATGTTGCTGACGCCATGATTTGGAGGACTCTGCTGTTTGTAGAGACAGACCTAGAAGTGCTGGGGCAGATTACAGTGGACCTAGTCAGAGCTACTTTGTGAGGACCCCAGGTCCTCTGAGGCCATCCCCACTCCGGAGCCTAGGTTCATCACCCCTCATCCCCTGACATCTTCAGACATACCATCATAAATCTCTTGGGCATCAGAGTTGTTGGTCCCACTTTGGGAATGGGAGGAGGGCTGGGCCCTTGAAGTGGCCTAGATTCCTGTGGTCAAGGGAGCTTGGGAGTGACTGAGCCTGAAACTGGTTCCTGCCTTGTCCTGCGGCGCCCCCTCCTGGAGGAAGGCAGCAGCATCTCTGGGGACCTGTTCCCCAAATCTGAGAATACTGCCAACAACACTTCCTAGGTCAAAGTTAAGATTTCCAGGCCAGTGAAAATGCAGTCAACTTTTCCCCTCTGAGCAACCAGAAGACAGCTTCTAAAATGCCTGTTGCTTAGTCACCAATTTTCAAACAAATCTCCAGACCTGGAAGCCGCCTCCTTACCTCCCTGTCCTATCTCTCCCTTCCATGTTCTGCCCTTCACACTGCTGCCTGTGAGACCTCCCCACGACGTCAGGCCAAGACCCCCATCTGTCTGCACTCCTTTTTTATCACCCCAAGTCTTGGCAAGCCTGGGCCCCTGCTGGCATACCCTCTGATTCAGCCGCACTGAGCGCCCTCCTACATGAGACTGGCATCTTGCACGCCAGCGGGGCTTCATTCTTGGCTTGTACTCTGCCCAGTTCTCTCTCAGGAATAGCTGGAGGGCTGCCTCATCACTACTCCCCCTAGGTGGAGTGGCGGTCACTACCTGTGGTCCAACGTGTCCCCTGGAATCAGGCTGCCTCAGCATTTCCTTAGGGTAAGTTTCTAGGAGCAGCAGTGACTCGTTCCTTTTTGTGGCCCCTATCACCCCACTCAGACAAGCACAAGCGGTAACAGGCCCCAGGAACTGTAGATCAGTTTTTTTTTTCTTTTTGGGGTGTGTGTGTGTGTGTGTGTGTGTGTTTGCACACACATGCACGCACTCTAGGGAATAAACCCAGGGTCTTCTACCTCTGAGCTATATTCCTAGCCCTATTTTATTATTCTTTTTATTTGAAAACAGGTCTTGTTCAGTTGCTAAGGCTAGTTGCTAAGGCTGGCTTTGAACCTGTAATTCTCTTGTCCCAGCCTCCCAAGTACTGGGATTACAGGTGTGTGCCACCATGCCCGGCTAGTAGACCAGTCCTCTTTGACCACCAAATCCCCCTTATCTGTGAGGAGATGAGGATCAGAGCTTCCTTCTCAGTCCATCCTTTCCCACACCACCAGCCTCAGAGACCACCCAGAAAGAGAAGATGCTGGCCTTCTTAGGTCAGATCCTAGTCAGGGAGCCCCCAGGTCCACAGATTCTGTGGAACTCAGTGGAGAGCAGGGCCTGCCAGGTGGTCTATTGCAAGAACTTCCCAGCAGGCCACTGCTTCCTCAGCCATAAAGTAAGGAGATCAAACTCAATTATCTAGCTCTGAAATACCCTGAAGAATCTGCTCATCCCTAATGCAGGAGATTCTGTCTTTGTGGGCCTGATAGACGGTATTGCCTGGGGTGGTCAAATTACCACTCAGGGAAGGAAGTTTGTAGGCACAGAAAGAAAGAACCTCTTTCATCCAGGTATGGTAGCACACTGTTGAAATCTCAGAATTTGGGAGGATGAAATAGGAGGATCACAGGTTGGCAGCCAACCTCATATACTTAGGCCACCTGCAACTTAGACCTTATTCCAAAAATAAAGAATAAAAATAAGGCCAGGCGTGGTGGCACATGCTTGTAATCCTAGCATTTGGGAGGCCGAGACAGGAGGATCGTGGTTTGTGGACAGCCTCAGCTACTTAGGCCCTCTGCAATTCAGACCCTGTTTCAAAATAAATAAAAAAATAGGGCCAGAGTGTAGCTCGGACGTAGAATGCCCTTGGGTTCCATCCTCAGTACTGCAAAATAAAATAAAAATTAAAATAGGACTCAGAGTATAGCTCAGAGGTAGAATGCCCCTGAGTTTAATCCCTACAGGGGGAAAAAATGTCCCCACTCACCCTATGGCTTGCTGGGGGCCAGTAAGCATCCAAGTGACACTACCCCCAAAGGAGGGAGCGTTCGGGGGTGATGCCAAGAAAAGAGGCCAGGTCCATTGTCATCCCTCTCCCACCTGCGCCTGCCCACCCTGCCCCCTCGATGACCACGCCAGGCCATCATTCCAGGCCCGCACATGGCTGTGGACTTAGATGGCTTCAGTTGTTCAGTCTCAGACTTAGTGTCTCCTCCATAGTCTTCTCCACCCCTAACCTTGGTCTTGGTGGGTTTTGTTTTGTTTATTTGGTACTGGGGATTGGACCCAGGAGTGTTCTACTCTCAGTCCTTTTGTTATTTATTTTTCTTGCCAAGTTGATGAGGTTCTCACTACATTGATGAAACTGGCCCCAAATCTGCAATCCTCCTATCTCAGCCTCTCAAGTGCTGGGTCTTGTTGCCTTTTATTGGGGTCCTCTGCTCGGTGGATGTGATGTAGTGATGTGTGACCTGGGCAAGTTCCCAGTCTAGTTGTGAAGGCAGTTATTACCCCTAGTGACAGAAGTACACAGATGCTCCTATGTCGGGCAACGCTGGCTGTTGCCTGGCTCAGCAGAAAGAGGGTGCCCAAGGGTTTGTGTGCACTAGCCAGGTGCACGGGTGAGGAAATAAAAGCACCTAGGCAAGGAAAGCCCTGTGTGCAGAATGAAGGTAAGAAAGGCGTGTGGCGATGGAGAAGGGAGCAGGGAGTCACAGGCAGTCACTGAGAAGTTTCAAGGCAGCGAGGGCAAGAAGATTGTGCTGGGCATGGTGGTACACACCTGTAATCTTAGTACTTGGGAGGCTGTACAGGAGGAATGCAGGTTTGAGAACAATCTCATCAAGTAGTAAGACTCTCATCAAACTAGTGAGACCTTGTTTCCAAATAAAAAAAATTAGGGTTGGTGGTATAGCTCAGAGGTAGAATGCCCCTCAGTTTAGTCCTCAGTGCCACAAAAACAAAGTAAACAATAAAATATAGGGGGCTGCTGGGCGTGGTGGCGCACACTTGTAATCCCAGCATTCGGGAGGCTGAGACTAGAGGATCACAGTTCGTGGACAACCTCAACTACTTAGTGAGGCCCTCCGCAACTTAGTGAAACCCTGTTTCAAAATAAAGAATAAAAAAATAGGGCAGGGGGTGTAGCTTGGAGGTTGAATGCCCCTGGATTCCATCCCCAGACCCACATACATAGATAGATGGGGCCAAGCGTGGTGGCACACGCTTATAATCCTAGTACTTGAGAGGTTGAGACAGGAGGATCACAGGTTTGCAGCCAGCCTCAGCTACTTAATGATGTGCTCTGCAAATTAGCAAGATCCTGTTTCAAAATAAAAGGATAAAATAGGGATTGGGATGTATCTTAGAGAGAGAGTGCCCCAGGGTTCAATCCCCAGTACCAAAAATAAATAAATAAATAAATAAATAAATAAATAAATAAATAAAAAATAAATCGCAAACAGGCTAGGCATGGTGGCGCATACTTGTAATCCCAGTACTTGGGAAGCTAAAACAGAGGAGGATCGCAGGTTCAAAACTAGCCTCAGAGCCAGGCATGGTGGCGCACACTTATGATCCCCGCACTTGGGAGGCGGAGACAGGAGGATGGCGCTGGTTCGAAACCAGCCTCGCTGGCTTAAGAGACCCTGTTTTCAGATAAAAATATAAAAAAATAGGTCTGGGAGTATAGCATGGAGGTAAAAGGGTTTCCAGGAACCACAGTACCACAAAAAAAAAGCTAGCCTCAGCAACTTACTGAGGCTCTCGGCAACATTAGTAAGACCCTGTTTCCAATTTTTTTGTGTGGGTTTTGGAATAGAACCCAGGGGAATTCAACCTCTGAGCTACACCCCCTGCCCTATTTTTTATTCTTTATTTTGAAACAGGGTCTCACTAAGTTGTGGAGGGCCTCACTAAGTAGCTGAGTGATCCACGAACCATGATCCTCCAGTCTCAGCCTCCCGAATGCTGGGATTACAAGCATGCACCACCACGCCTGGCTCCGTTTTCAATTAAAAAAATATGTCTGGGGGTATAGCTCAGAAGTAGAAGACCCCTGGGTTCCATCCCCAGTACCACAAGGATAAATAAATACAAAAGGCTGAAAAAAATTAAAAAGTGTGTAGCTCAGAGGTAGAATGTCTCTAGATTCAATCCCCAGTACCACAAAATAAGATGAAGATGATCAGGATGCTAGAGGGACAGTAACTTCATCAAGGGCGCAGGTGTGTGGCGGCAGGGGCCATGGCATGGATTAGCTGTGGCATGACAGTGAGTGCAGAACGTTCCAAAGCTGCCACTTTGGGGGCAGGCAGATGAACCTGGCCACCTCTGGTGTCAATATGTTGGTTCTCTTGTTGGTCCTCTCTCTGAGAGACAGGTAGCAGAGCCAAACACCTGCTTCCCCTTTCTTTCCTTCCTTCCTTCCTTCCTTCCTTCCTTCCTTCTTTCTTTCTTTCTTTTCCTTTTTTTGCAGTTCTGGGGATGGAACCCAGGGGCATCCCCTCCAGGGGCATAACCCTTCGAGCTACATCCTCAGCCCTATTTGGGGGGGGGTCTGGGGAACCCTCCAGGGGCATTCTACCTCCAAGCTATACCCCCAGCCCTATTTTTTATTTATTTTGAAACAGGGTCTCACTGAGTTGCAAAGGGCCTCACTAAGTAGTAGCTGAGGCTGTCTTCGAACTGCAACCCTCCTGTCTCAGCCTCCCAAATTCTGGATTTACAAACATGCACCGCCACGCCCATTTCTTTTTTGTGTGTAGTACTGGGGATTGAACGGAAAGTCATTCTACCCTCAAGTTATGCCAACAGACCTATTTTCTTTGTTTTGAAACAAGGTCTCAAGCCAGGCATGTGTGGTGCACACTTGTAATCCCAGGACTTGGGAGGGTGAGAAAGAAAATAGTAAAAGATAAACAAAACAGGGTCTCACTAAGTTGCTGAGGCTGGCTTCCACCTGCAATCTGCCTGTCTCTGCCTCCGCCTCCCAAGTGCTGGGATTACAGGTGTGCACTGACCGCCCAGCCCCATTACCTTTCTTTACTCTGCCCCGAGTTCCTCTTTCTTACCTGTCTTCATCTGTCTGACTCTCTTACATACCTGCGGAGACTAAATTCATAGAACCTGGCCTGCCCCAAGCTTTCCTCAGTCCCACTTCAGACTCAGGTCTATAGTGGCACCCAGGAATGTGTCATTTGTCAAGGTCCCTAGGAAGCCAGGTGACTGGTTGGGCTTCAAACCCTGCTCAGCTGAGTCCTCCACCCTTCTTCACAGCCTCTTCCCCAGTTCAGGCATCATATTTGGGGAGTCAAAGTCTTAGGAAAAAATCTTTATTTTTAGCCAGCCCAAGGTTCAAGTGAGGACAGGAACCAAATTCCCCCCTCCACCTGATAGCCCAGGCCCACAGGCCACAGCCCTGGTTCAGGCTTAGAGGAGGGAAGCCGAGATGGGTGGACAGTCACTTGTACTGAGGGGAGAGTGGTGCCACAAGGGGAGCAGTGCAGACACTCAGCATCTTGTCGATGTCCACCTGGGTTGACTTATCCACCTCCGCCTTGAGGTGGCCACTCGCTGCCAAGCTGAGCAAACCTCCAGGCTCCACCCCAGCCTCCTCTCCCAGGGGAGCCAGGGCTTGGATCGGGGCCACTAATGCACTGGGGCAGGGCAAAGAGAGGCCTAAGCCCAGCTCACCTGCCACAGGCAGCAAGGCCTGCAGCTGCTCCACACTGGCCTCCTCAGGAACCAGGGCCAACTCGGACTCAGGCTCTGCCTCAGCCTCCCTGTCTCCCTCCCCTGCCTGGTTCAGCTCAGGGTTGGAATAGTTGATGTATTGGTACAGCGGCCGCAGGCGCTGGGCCTTTCCTGCAAGGACCCGGGCAGGGCAGGGGCTGGAGCGCCAGGCTGTGCCATGTCAGGACCAGCAGGCAGAGGGAGAAGGGAAGGCCTAGGGACTGCCACTCACGCTCCAGCCCCAAGGTCTCTGAGGGTGCAGATGCTGTGCTGGCCGCAGCTGGAAGTATGGGAGCCCCCACACTCTTGCGTTTCTTGGCTTTTTTGTGCTGTTTGGCAGATGGTGAGAGCTCACTCTGGCTGCCCTCCAGCTCCTCCCTCTGCAGCAGCAGCCCCGGTGGCAGCTCGGCTTCTGTCCTAGGATGAGCACAGTGGCTGGTTCCTGGGAGGCTGGGGGACTGGAGCTGGGGACAGAAGGCCTGAGGGGGAAGCCTCCAGCTTTTGATTCCTCTGCTTTGAGCTAGGGACTTGCTTGCCTGCCCCACCACCCTAGGGCTAGATGGCTGTCTCTTTTTCTGGCTGGTGAAGCCCCAGGGCCAATAGAGGCCTAGTGTTCCTGTGAGTCCAGTCCTCTACAAGGTCTGGAGGCTCTATCTCTCTTGGCACTGATGCTCCTCATCCCAGGGATTTTTGCTTTTTCTGTGGAACTGGGGATTGAATCCAGGGCATTCTACCTCTGAGCTACACCCCCAGCCCTATTTTTTATTCTTTATTCTCAAACAGAGTCTCATTAAGTTACTGAGAGTCTCGCTAATTGCTGAGGTTGCCCTCAAACCTTTGATCATGCTGTCTCAGTCTCCCAGGTATTGGACTGCAAATGTGTGCCACCACACCCAGCTCAGGACAGGGCTCTTGAGGAACAGAAGGGAGGTGGAGAGGGAGATGGTAGTGGCAGAGGACAAGAATCTGCCCTGCAGAAGTCAGGACTATCGGTATCCTCCTGGAGTGGGAGACCCACTGCCCAGCTATGCAGCTTCTTCCAAATCTGAAAGCCCCCTCACTTGACTGGCTTCCTCTTCAACCCATGACTGGGCCCCACCATAGAGGCCACAGGCCTGGGACTTCGCTCCTCTCCTGCCTCTGGCTCCGGCTGGAGCCCCTCCTTTTCCAGCTTGAGCCCCTCCTGGAGTTCTGGCTCTGAGCAGTGTCCTATTAAACACTTGTCTTCACCCTGGGTCCTGCCGGCCTTGAAAGCTGGCACCAGGCACTGGTCTCCTGTCACTGGACACTAGAGATGACACAGAGATAATTAGTCACCATACTAAGCAAAAAGATGTAGAGATCAGTCATTCAATGCCCAGCAGTAGCCACCAAATCTAGGAAGGTCACCAGGCCAGGCCCCTCTTGGCTTGTAGGGCCTGGCTTGGCAGTTAGGGGGTCGCATCACTCGGAGGTCAGTCCCCAGAGCACCGCGGCCAAGTGTTTGAAGGTTAGATGGTCTGACTGTCACCTCAAGGGTCTGAGCACTGCTAACCGGCACCTCTAGGACCTGAGTCAGTGCGACCGCGGTCCCCTCCTGGGCCCCTGGCTGCCTCTCGGCCCCTGCTGAAGCCATGGCTGCGAGGGGTCAGCGCATCCTCGACGGTTGCTGAGGGAGGAGGGTGGTCCTCGACAGGCTGGACCGGTGGATCCTGAGGGAGAAGGATAAGCTTGAACTACAAACCCCAGAAGGCCTTTCGCCAGGATCATTGACCCCTGACCTTGAGGACGCAGCCACTCGTTGCCCGGCAACAGCAACTCCGGAGTGGTAGAAGCTGGCGGCAAAACTGCTCTAGTGAGCCCCGGCCGGGCTTGCGGGGGAGGGGCCGAGGGCCGCGCTGGGATGGGGGCGCGGAGCGGGCGAGTGCGGGCTGGAGGGGCGGGAGCCCGGGAGGGGGTCCGGCAAGGGCCGCACGGCCGGGCCGGGCTAGGGAGGAGGCGGGGACTGGAGAAGGGGGTTCGGGCGGGATTTGCTCAGCGCCGCCGGCCTCGGTGCACTGTTGCAGGGCGGCGGCCGCAGCATGTGCGAGGGCCCATCCCGCATCTCGGGGCCCATCCCCCCGGACCCTACGCTGTGCCCTGACTACTACCGGCGGCCGTCCTCGGGTGAGTTGGAGGGTGTTTCGGCCGGGCGAGACCCCCTCTCCGCCACTGAGCCCCGCGCTCCGCGTCCTGCTCCTCAGCCCAAGGGCGCCTTGAGGGAAACGCGCTGAAGCTGGACCTGCTGACCTCGGAACGCGACCTGGGCGCAACCCCTCCCCGACGCGCCCGCATCAGGCCCGGAGCCCGAGAGATCCTGGAGCGTGGCCAGCGCGGCGTGGGGGACATGCTGCTGCAACTTGGGGGCATCTCGCTCGGTCCGGGGGCCCCTCCCAAGAGTAAGTCCCGACCAGAAGTGGCTGCGAGGCAGCTGAGGTCAAAAGTCGAGATCCAAAGGGGCTGCCCCTACCCCCTGTCCTCCACCCCACCTCCCCCACCCCTGTCCTGGGCCCAAGCTTTGCCTCCCTGGGTCTGTTTTCCCAATATAAAAAGAGCGGGAAATGCACAACCTCCTGTCAGGAGCGGACTGACTGTGGTAGTTCCCACGAAGCCCTAGCCAGCTTCAAGCATCAGTGAAACGTAGTTTATTGAAAGTTTACTATGTGCCAGACCCTATCGATGCTCCGAAAACAGGATTAAAGACAAGCACGCAGCCAGGCATGGTGGCGCACATCTGCAATCCCAGTGTTTGGAACGCTGAGATAGTAGGACCATAGGTTCCAGATCAGACTCAGCAACTTATCAAGATCCTGTTTCAAAACAATGACAATAATAATAATAATAATAATAATAACAACAACAACAACAACAATAATAATGATAATAAGTAGGACTGGAAGTGTAGCTTGTAGATAGAACACCCCTAGGTTCTGTTTCTAGTAACACACATTCACACATGCCCAACTTGCACCATCATCAAATCAAATTGGGAGAGCCGGACGTGGTGGCCCACGCTTGGAATCCAAGCATTTGGGAGGCTGAGACAGGAGGATCTCAGTTCCCGGACAGCCTCAGCTACTTAGTGAGGCCCTGTTTCAAAATAAAGAAAAAAAAAAAATAGGGCAGGGGATGTAGCTCCGAGGTAGAATGCCCCTGGGTTCCATCCCCAGTACTGAAAAAAAAAAAAAAAAAAGTTGGGAGTGGGATGTGGTGGCCCAGTTTGTAATCCCAGCTCTTGGGAGGCTGAGGCAGGAGGGATTGTGCAGATTTGAAACCAGCCTCAGCTACTTAGGCTTAGTGAGACGCCGTTTCCAAATAAAATATAAAATAGAGCTGAGAGTGTAGCTCAGAGGTAGAAAGCTTCTGGGTTCCATCCCCAGTCTCTCTCTCTCTCTCTCTCTCTCTCTCTCTCTCTCTCTCTCTCTCTCTCTCACACACACACACACACACACATCAAGTTGGGAGGCAATATGTGAAAAGACAAACATAATTTGCCAGTTGATAGTATATTTCACTACAAAAATGTAGAAAATAATCAGCAGATATTCACTCTGTAGGGAAGGGATTAAGCTGACCAGTATGTGTATAGAGTCTAACTTCAAGAGGTCAGGGAGATCTTTCAGCAGGGGTCCGCGGTGGGCCTATGTGTGATCGTGTATGTGTCACTAGGGATTGACATTCGGAGGCTACATCCCCAGCCCTATTTTTAATTTTTATTTTAAAACAAGGTCTCGCTAGGTTGATGAAAGGTTCACTCTTTGCGGAGGCTGTCCTTGAACCTGTGATCCTCCTGTCTCACCCTTGCAAGTACCGGGATACAAGTGTGCGTCACCACTCCCAGCTCCTGTGTGTGATCTGATGAAAGTTGGGTTGCATGGGCCCTACATGGGGCAGATCTTAGCATATTTTCCCTAGGGAAGGAGCCTAAAGACCATGAGAAGGAAAACCTGAGACGGATCAGGGAGATCCAGAGGCGCTTCAGAGAGGAGGAGCGCAGCCGGGAACAGGGCCAGCCCAGGCCCCTGAAGGCATTGTGGCGCTCACCCAAGTATGACAAAGTGGAGTCCCGTGTCAAGGCTCATCTTCAGGTACTTGTCTCGGGGAGCCAGAAATACTGTCCATCTTGGCCAAAAGGCAGATATACCCTGATCTGGGAGAAAATCAAGGGGATTAAGGATCAGGGACTAAGAGACAGCTGACTCTGCCACAGGGGGATGTGGGCGCTTTCTCAGAAGTGGTGATAGCGAGGATGCACACACCTGTTGGGAGGATAATACAGGAGAATCACAGGTTCAAGGCCAGCCTCCGCAACTTAGTGAGACGCTTTCAAAATAAAAAAGAAGCTGGATGTGGCGGTGCTTGTCTATAATCCCAGTATTTGGGAGGCTGAGACAGAAGGATCGCAGGTTTGAGGCCAGCTTCTGCAATTTAGTGAAACTTGAAGCCACCTAGCAAGACCTTATTTCAAAATAAAATTTCTAAAAGGGCTGGGGTGTAGCTCAGAGGTAGAATACCCATGGGTTCCATCCTCAGTACCACAATAAATAATTAGATAAATACATAAATAAATGAAGATAAGGATATGGCTGAGGTAATCCTGAGAGACAAACAGGAATCAAGGAAGGGGAAGGTGGGTGAAAATGTTCCAGTGCGATGGAACCTCACGGGTGATGTGTAAGACCAGAGTGAGTGTGGGCAGTTTGCCTGAGGAAAAGTGCAGTGTCACGAAGCCAGGTGAATCACATCTGAAAGAGCCGCCGCTTAAGCTTGTCTGTCTGTCTGTCTGTCTGTCTGCTTGCTTTGTTTGTTTCTTTCTTCATGGTATTGGAGTTTTTTTGTTTTGTTTTGTTTTTGGTGGTACTGGGGTTCCTGGAAACCCTTCTCGGGGCTACACTCCCAGACCTTTTTTTTTTTTTTTTTTTTGGAAACAGGGTCTCCTAAGCCAGCGCGGCTGGCTTTGAACCTGCGCCATCCTCCTGTCTCCGCCTCCCAAGCGCGGGGATTACAAGCGTGTGCCACCACGCACGGCTGTTTTGTTTTTGGCACTGGGAATTGCACCCAGAGGCATTTTACCTCTGAGCTAAACCCCAGCCCGATTTTATTTGTTATTTGGAAACAGGGTCTTGCTGAGTTGCAGAGGGCCTCACTAAATTGTTGAGGCTGGCTTTGAACCTGTGATTCTCTTGTCTCATACTCTCAAGTACTGAGATTACAAGCATGTGCCACCACGCCCGGCTTATATTGGCGTTTGAACCCAAGGGCATTCTACCCCTGAGCTATACCTCCTTCCCTGTTTTTATTCTTTATTTTGAACCGGTCTTTTGAACTTGTTGAGGGCCTCATTGAGTAGCTGAGGCTGAGCTGGGCGTAGTGGCACGGTTTGCTGACAGCCTCAGAAACTTAGTGAAGCCTTCCGCAATTTAGTGAGACCCTGTTTCAAAATAAAGAATAAAAAATAGAACTGGGGGTGCAGCTTGGAGGTCAAATGCCCCTGGGTACCATCCCCAGTACCACACACACACACACACACACACACACACACACACACACTAGCTGAAACTGGCTACGATCCTATCTCAGCCTCCCAAATACTGGAATTACAAGCATGCGCCACCACCCCTGGCTTCTCTCTTTACTTTACTCCCTCCCTCCATCCTTTCCATTTCTTTCCCCTCCTTCCATCCATCTACTCTCTTTCTCTACTGTGGATTGAGCCCAGGGTTCAGGGGCATTCTACCTCTGTGGTACACCCTCAGACATGCTTTTATTCTTGAACAAGGTTTCACTAAGCAGGGAGGGCCTCACTAATTGCTGAGGCTGGTTGCAAACCTGTGATCCTCCTGTCTCAGCCTCTCAAGTACTGGGATTACAAATGTGCGCCACTATGCCCAGTTTATTTATTTTTATTTATATATTTTTGTGGTACTGGGGGTGGAACCCAGGGGATTTTCTACCTCCGGGCTATGCTCCCAGACCTATTTTATACTTTATTTGTAAACAGGGTCTCACTAAGTTGCTGAGAGCCTCACTAAGTAGCTGAGGCTGGCTTTGAACCTGTGCGATCCTCCTGTCTCAGCCTCCCAAGCGCGGGGATTCCAAGCGTGCGCCACCACGCCTGGTCTTATTTGTGTGTGTGTGTGTGGTACGGGGATTGAACCCAGAGTATTCTAACTTAAAGCTACATCCCCAGCCCGTTTGTTTGTTTGTTTGTTTGTTTGCTTGCTTGCTTGTTTGCTTGTTTTGTAATAGGGTCTCCATAAGTTGCTGGTGATCTTGCTAAGTTGCTGAGGCTGACTTTGAACCTGCAATCCTCCTGTCTCAGCCTTCCCAAGTTTGGGATTACAGACATTGTACCACTATGCCCGGCTTTATTTTTTATTTTTATTTATTTATTTATTTTGTGGTGCTGGGGATTGAACCCAGGGCATTCTACCTCTGAGCTACACACCCAGACTAATTTTTTATTCTTTATTTTGAAATAGGGTCTCACTGAATTGCAAAGAGCCTAAGTAGCTGAAGCTGTCCATGAACCTGTAATCCTCCCATCTCAGCCTCCTAAATGCTGGGATTACAAGCATCCACCACCATACCCAGCTCATATTTTATTTTTTATTTTGTTTTATTTTTATTTTTTATTTTTTCGGGTCTGGGGATGGAACCCAGGGGCATCTGACCTCTGAGCTACACCCCCTGCCCTGTTTTTTATTCTTTTTTTTTTTTTTTTTTGGTGGTACTGGGGTTCCTGGAAGCCCTTCTACCTCCGGGCTACACTCCCAGACCTATTTTTATACTTTTTTATTTGGAAACAGGGTCTCTTAAGCCAGCACGGCTGGCTTCGAACCTGTGCGATCCTCCTGTCTCCGCCTCCCAAGTTTGGGGGTTACAAGCGTGCGCCACCACGCCTGGCTTTATTCTTTATTTTGAAACAGGGTCTTACTAAGTTGTGGAGAGCCTCACTAAGTAGCTGAGGCTGGCCATAAACCCGGATCCTCCTTTCTCTGCCTCGCAGATACTGGGATTACAAGTGTGCACCACCATGTCTGGCTTATTTTTTATTTTGAAATAGGGTTTTGTTAAGTTACTGAGGGTCTCACTAAATGGCTCAGGCTGGCCTGGAACCCGAGATCCTCCTATCTCGGCCTCCAAAATACTGGTGTTATAAGTATGTATCATCATGCCCAGCTTCTTTCCTTTGTGTGTGTGTGTGTGTGTGTGTGTGTGTGTGTGTGTGTGCGCGTGCACATGCTCATGGGATTGAACCCAGGGCCTCATACATGCTAAGCATGTGCTCTACCATGGAGCTGCACCCCCAGCCCTCTAACATTTGTTTGAGGATATTGGGTGGTGACATTCTGTCTTGGCACCATCCCTCTATCCAAGGACTCACAAGGAAGAGCAGAACCGAAAGAAAAGACAAGGTCACATGAGAATGGGGCTGAGCATCTGTGGGATTTGCAGGGGGCGGGAGTGTGTCCAGGAAACAGATGGATACTCAGGTCTGGGCCTCAGGCATGAGTCTCGAGAGTTATTGAGAGCAGGTTGAGAACAGCGAGATGAGGCAAATGGTCCCCTGGACCTGAGGGCTTGGAGGCCAGCTCCAGTGACCTTAGAGGACACAGGAAGCTTGACTAGGAAGGAAAAAAGGTGGCAGTTGACTCAGGAATGAGAAGTTTTGTTTTTTTTATTTTTGCGGTACTGGGGATTGAACCCGGGGGATTCTACCTCTGAGCTATACCTCCTGCCCTATTTTTATTCTTTATATTGAAACAGGATCTCACTAAATTGGTTGCGAACCTGAAATCCTCCTGTCTCAGCCTCCCAAGAACTGGGATTAGAAGATGCCCCACTATGCTGGCTTTTCTTTTCTTTTCTTTTCTTTTTCAGTACTACAGGCTGAACCCAGGGACATTGTTTCTCTGAGCTACACCCCTACCTTTATTTTATTTATTTTGAACAGGGTCTTGTAAAGTTGCTGAGTCTAGCCTCAAAACTTTGATCCTCCTTTCTCAACCTCCCAAGTACTGGGATTACAGATGTGCACCACTGTGCCCAACTTGTTTAAGATGGGAGAGATTCACATGTGTAAATACTGATGAGGAAAAAGCTCCCTCAAGAGAGGGGAGACGCTTGTAATCCCAGTATTTGGGAGACAAGAGGATCGCAGGTGCGCAGGCAGCCTCAGCTACTGAGTGAGGCCCTCTGCAACTCGGTGAGATTCTGTTTCAAAATAAAGAATAAAAAATAGGGCTGGGGGTGAAGCTCAAAGGTAGAATGCCCTTGGGTTCCATCCCCAGTACTGCAAAGAGAGAGGGAGAGAAGAGACCCAAAGGAACAGATAGAAAGGCCCTGGGAGGCAGGAGGGAGAGGCATGGTCTGTGGCTTGAGGCCTGACACTCCAGCCTTACCATGGCTCTGTCCTGCCTTGCCCTGCGCTGCAGGAGCCTGGTGCTGCCTCTGTGGCAGAGCCTGCCCGCTTCCTGCGGGCACACTCCCGCTGTGGCCCCGGCCTCCCGCCACCCCGTGTGCTCAGTCCCCAGCTCACGCCACCAGGTCCTAAGGTAAGTGCATGTGGGGGGTCGGGGGTCCTGTGGGTGGGGAACCGGGCACAACACAGTGCTCTTGGCCCCGTGTTTGCCATGTCTTGCAGGGGCCAAGCCTGGGTGTGGACTTCATCAGTCACAATGCTCAAGCTGCCAAGAAGGCCCCCCGGCGCCATTCCCGCTCACTGCAAGCCCTGGCCCAGGTGTTGGAGCGGCAGCGGCAGGCCCAGGAGCGCTATGACGCCACCCAGAAGGGCCATGTGCCCCAGTAGTAGGTCCCACTGCCCACCGCCCGGTGAGGGGAGCCCTGGGGTGGGAGGCAGCCTGTGGGTGTCATCACCCTGGGCCCGTGCATCTGCAGCTTGTTGGAGCGCAGGGACCTGTGGCGACGGGAGGCCGAGGCCCGCCAGCAGAGCCAGCCGGACCCTGCCATGCCCCCTGGCCACACACTCATGCCCGAGGCCCAGCGGCTGGAGACGCTGGACAGTCTGCTCCAGAGTGAGTACTACAAGGGGCGGGCTGGGCCCCTGGGGAACATGCACCCTGCCTGTACTCACTGTTCCTGCGCCCCCTGTAGGCCAGAGCCGGCTGCTGCGCGAGCTGGTGCTGCTGCCCGCTGGGGCAGACTCCCTGAGAGCCCAGAGCCACCGTGGTGAGCTGGACCGGAAGCTGGTGCAGGTGGAAGAGGCCATCAAGATATTTTCACGACCCAAAGTCTTTGTGAAGATGGACACCTGAGCCCTCGTGTGGGCAGTGGCAGGGAGAGCTATACCGAGGATCACCATATGGCTGCAACGGGGAGGGTTAGGTCTGCCTTAGGGCAGAGGCCAAGACAGGAGCAGCAGGGTAGGCAGGTCTCCCCAGCACACTCTTCTCGGTGCTGGTGGCTGCAGAAGGGCCATCCTAGCCTTTTAACCCCTTTGTCAAAATTAAACATTTTGTATACAACGTGGTTTGTTTCTGTAAGAATTTTTCTTTTCTTTCCTTCTTTTTTGGTACTGGGGATTGAACTCAGGGACATTTTTCCTCTGAGCTACACTCCCAGACCTTTTTATTTTTTATTTGGTCTTAGCTTTTTTTTTTTTTTTCAGGGGGTCTTTTTTGTGTGTGTGTCTTCTTTGTACTGGGGATCGAACCCAGAGCGCTGCACCCACAAAGCAGGTGCTTTGCCACTGAGCTACATCCCAGCCCCTTGTTTGTTTGTTTGTTTGTTTTGTTTTTTTGGGTGGTATTAAGGGTGGAACCCAGAGGCTTTCTACCTCCGGGCTATACTCCCAGACCTTTCTTATATTTTATTTGGAAACAGGGTCTCACTAAGTTGCTGAGAGCCTCACTAAGTAGCTGAGGCTGGCTTCGAACCCGTGCGATCCTCCTGTCTCAGCCTCCCAAGCGCGGGGATTACAAGTGTGTGCCACCACGCCCGGCTCGCCCCTTATTTTTTATTTGGAAACACGGTCTTGCTAATGCTGAGAGTCAGCAAACCTGGGGTCCTCCTGTCTTAGCCTCCCAAGAACTAGGATTACAGGTGTGCACCACCACATCCAACTTTTTCTCTTTTTTATGGTATTGAGTATTGATCCAGAGTATTGCACAAGCTTTCAGTCACTAAGGTACATACCCATCCCTTTTTGATTTTGAGACAGTTGCTTGCTAAGTTGACCAGACTGGACTTGACCTTGACACCCTCCTGCCTCAGCCTTCCAAGAGCTGGGATTTTAGGCATGTGCCACCACACTTGATGCATGGGAGCGTTCCTCACTCTAGAGATGCCCGAGCCAGCCACCCTGCTGCTGTTTGGCCATGGGAAGGTCTCCCACTGCCCTTACGATGCTGCATTGTGTCCAGGCCCAAAGGCAGGCTGATGGCATCAGGGAGTAGACTGGGACTGGCACACAGAAGGACCATATCTGCATTTGTAGAAAACCTTTAATGTTCCCCAGACTGAGGGGCCTCTGAGCAAGCTAAACCCCCACTGGGAAGTCCCTGCCACACCCCCAGCCTAGCGTGGAAGAGGCTTGCACCCTGCCTGTCAGAGGCTGAAGCCACTGCCGTCTCCTCTCATGCCACTCCCCCAGCCCGAGCGGGCATGTTCCCGGCTATCCAGGGAGGGCAGAGAGCTGCGGGCACCAGGAAGTAGGCAGCCAGGGTGCAGGTCCCAGCACGGGGGCCCCTGAGATAGCCCATTGGGACAAGGAGGCCGGCGGTCCTCAATGACCAGGTCGCTGCCGTCGTCGTCACTGTCGGGCTCAGCAGGCCCAGGCCCTGCAGAGGGAGGCCGGGTCAGACGCCCAGAGGCCCCTCGCACCACGTTATTGCGCTGGTTGGCAGGTTTGACAGTGACAATGAGGTTATGGCTGTTGGCGACCATCATGTCCGTCACTTGGTCCAAGGTCTTCCCAGCCACCTCGATGCCATTGACCTCGAGGATCTCATCGCTGACTGCCAGCAGCCCTGTGCTCTCAGCCAGGCCCCCACGCACCAGGCGGGAGATGAAGATGCCTGGGACCCGCTCCAGGCCCTGGGGGGCCACACGCACGCTCATGCCATCTCGGATGTAGAAGCCCAGGGGGCGGTCCGAACCATGCTTGTGCAGCCGCACCCGTCGGTGGGTCTCAGGCAGTAAGTCCACGTCTATGACAGAGGAAACCTGGCGAAAGTCTTGGGGCAGGCTGATTAGCAGGGGTGGCCGGGTGCGCAGCGGTGCCACTGGTCGCAGCAGGAGCCCTTTCTTGCGCCGCTGCAGAGAGTTGGAGGCAAAAGCCAGGCCACTGGAGTCAGCTTCTGCTGCAGGAGAGGGGTGCTGAGATCAGAGACCCTTCTCCCACTTGAGCCCTTCACAGGGGCAATATAGCTATTTCCTACCACTGGAGGTCAGGCCAAGGGCAGGGCTGCATAAGGTGAAGCCTGGGTGCTCTAGGCACGCAATAACCTCTGGCCCTGCCCCCCTACCCCCCTACCCCGACCAGGCTGCCCACCGTATCCCACTCTTCTCACCCCGCTTCTGCACCAGGAGGCGCAGCGGCGGAGGTCCGCTGGCCAGGGCCCGGTGCAGGCTGTCGTCGTTGGTGAGGGGCAGCAGATCGCCATGAGCATCTGTATAGCCCAGCAGCACGTCCAGGCCGGGGATCTGGTGCACCGAGCGCAGCAACCGCGAGAACTCCTGGAAGCCGCTCACCGAAGCGCGGGGCAGAGCGAAGCGTCGGAACTCGGCGTCAAACTGGGAGGCGGGGGCGGGGTGGGGGAGAGGAGAGGGGTCAGGACCGGGCCTGAGCCCCTTTCTCACCACAGGTCTGAGGCGCGCAGGGGTGGGAAGGGGCCGCCGTAAGAGCTGCAGCCTGAAGCGCGGACCTCAGCTCAGTACCAGGGACGCTGTCCAAGGTCTTCTCCCCGCCCTCCACGTACTCAGGCCACAGAGGGAATCTGGAGGCCGTCAGGGCAAGGAAGGAGGATGGATGGAGGAAAGCGGGCAGGAAAGGTGAATGGGACGTGGGGGGCGGAGGGCGGAGGTGATGGGGCCAAGGAGCCGGGAAGGAGGGAACGGGGAGCGCCTGGGCCAGGGCCAGAGCCGGGCCGGAGGGGCGCTTACTTTGCTCTTCACCTCCACGATGCCGTCGGGAGTGCGCGCCGGGGTCCTCTGCGGCCTGGCCATCGCGGGGCCGGGCGGGCCGGGGACGGCGCCCCAGGCAGCCCGCCGAGGCGCAGGTGCACAGCCCGCCGGCCCGCCCGCGCCGCGCCGCCCCGCCCCCGGCGGCAGCGCTCGCCCCGCCCTCCCATCCGGATCTTGACGTCAAGGGGGCCGCGACGCGGAGGAACGCGGAGTCCACGTTTCCTAGGAAACGAGATGGGGGCGGAGAAGAGGCGGCCCCTGTTATGACGTCATTACGCTTTGGTTCGCGCGTTCGAGGAGTTTGAGAGCGGAGGGACGTGGCCAATCCGAGAAGAGGATGAAGGAAGTGACATTTATGGAGTGTTGTCTGTGTACAGTTATTTCCACTGGCTTTCC
The DNA here is from genome assembly GCF_963383645.1 of Muscardinus avellanarius. Taxonomy (NCBI): domain Eukaryota; kingdom Metazoa; phylum Chordata; class Mammalia; order Rodentia; family Gliridae; genus Muscardinus; species Muscardinus avellanarius. The sequence goes on from NC_137796.1 coordinate 18,505,110, forward strand.
AACACTGAGCATTTTGTAGATAAGGAAAATGAGTCAATAAAGATTTACTAAACTGGGCGTGGTGGCGCACGCTTGTAATCCCAGCATTAGGGAGGCTGAGACTGGAGGATCGCGGTTCACAGCCTCAGCTACTTAGTGAGGCCCTCTGCAACTCAGTGAGACCCGGTTTCAAAATAAAGAATAAAAAATTGGGCAGGGGCTGTAGCTCGGAAGTCGAATGCCTATGGGTTCCATCCCCAGGCCCGCAAAAAAAAAAAAAAAGAAAGAAAGAAAGAAAGAAAGAATAAAAACTAGGGCAGGGGGTGTAGCTCGGAGGTCAAATGTCCCTGGGTTCCATCCCCAGACCCGCAAAAAAAAAAAAAAAAAAAAAAAAGAATAAAAAATAGGACTGGGGGTGCAGCTCAGAGGTAAAATGCCCTTGAGTTCCATCCCCAGTACCGCGCGCGCGCACACACACAAAATAGGGCTGGGGTTGTAGCTTGGAGGTAGAATGCCCCTGGGTTCCATCCCCAGTACCGCATAAATAAATAAATAAATAAGATAGGTGTGGTGGTACACGCCTGTGATCTCAGTACTTGGGAGGCTGAGGAGCCAGCCTCAGCAATTTAGTGAGACCCTGTTTACAAATAAAAATAAAATAGAGCGGGACTTCGTGGCAAACGCTTGTAATCCCGGTATTTGGGAGGCTAAGATAGGAGGATTGGAAGTTCCCAGCCAGCCTCAGCTATTTAGTGAGGGGTTGTGCAACTCAGTGAGACCTTGTTTCAAAATAAAGAATAAAAATAAGTCTGGGGGTGTAGTTCGGAGGTAGAATGCCCCTGAGTTCAATCCCTAATGCCGCGAAATAATAAACAAACAAAATAGGGCTGGGGGTGTAGCTCGGAGGTAGAATGTCCCTGGGTTCAATCCCCAAAACCACAAAGATAAGTTAAAAAAAAAAATAGGGCTGGGCTGCATCTCAGAGGCAGAACGCCCCGGCTCAATCCCCACTAACATACACAGACACACGCGCGCACCCGAGCAAACCCTATCAACACGTACGCGCACGCACGAACGCTGGCGCGCACGCAGGCGTAGCCCCGCCTCCCCGGACCGCCCGGACCGCCCGGCGCATGCGCCTTCTCTTCCAACCGGGGCGGGCCGGGGCGCGAGCGGGAAACCTCCAGGATGGCTGGCTCGGGGAACCTGGTCCTGCGGCCCTGGATTCGAGCGCTGATTCTGGGGTCAGAAGCACTCTCCAGCCCGCGGGCCGGGCAGCTGCTCAAGGTGAGCCCTCCCTCGGGGCCGAGAGACCTGCGGGGCAGCCGGGCTGGTGGGGCTGACGCCGGTCGGTCGCCGTCGTCAGGTGTTGCAGGATGCGGAGGCCCCGGGCCCCTCGCACGCCCCTGACGTCGGGGCCATGTTGCTTGTGTCCGACGGGACCCACAGTGTCCGATGCCTGGTGACGCGCGAGGCCCTGGACACCACAGACTGGTGAGAGACGGCTGCGGGGTCGGGAGCGCCTGGGTTGAGCCCGAGATGGAAGGCGGGTGCGCTGTGTCCCTGGGGCTGGGCTGTGAGTGTCGCGCTCTGCAGGGAGGAGAAGGAGTTCGGATTCAGCGGCACCGAGGGCCGGCTCCTGCTGCTGAAGGACGGTGGGGTCCGCATCCAGGTCGCCGAGGACGGCGCGGTGAGTGCCGGCTGGCTGGGCCGGTTACTGGGCCTCGCTCCCCAAGACAAGTCCTGAAATCACCCCTCGCTCCTCCAGCCCGCGGAGTTCTACCTCCAGGTGGACTGCTTCAGCCTGCTGCCCACGGAACAGCCCCGGGTGCCGGTGACTGGTTGGTAAGGGATGTCTCCAAGGGCTGGGGGTGTAGCTTAGTAGCAGAGCGCTTAGCATGTGCAAGACCCTGAGTTCTATTCCATCCCCAGCACCTAAGGGGGAATAAAAAAGTAGGTGATGCCTCGGCCTGCTGTCCCCGGCCAGGCCTGGCTGGTGTTGGGTAGGCCTTTGGGTGAAGGGCCTTGGTCCCCATTAATGCTGACTGCTACTCTCCTCTTTTCTCCAGCAACCAGGACTCGGATGTGCAGAAAAAGCTCTATGACTGCCTTGAGTGAGTCGGGTTGGGTCCCAGGACCAAGTGTGGTAGGTTCAGGGGAGGGAAATTTTGCATCTACAGACCTCAGGGTTGTTCCTGAGGTCTGTTTACTCTGTTTCTATAGGGACCACCTTTCAGAGTCCACCTCTTCCAGTGCAGGTGCTGCTTCCAATGCAGGCGTTACCCACTGACTCAGCCCTGTGAAGTTACCTCTCCTGCCATCATTCTCTTTTTACTGTGCTTCCTCAGTAAGTACCTCCCTTTTCTTTGAGCTTCAACTCATTGCCTGGTTCCCTCTTTCCAGGCCTAACACTATCCCAGCTTCTGGATGAGGTGCAGGAAGACCAGGAGCATCGGGGGGCGCTAGTACGCCTGGCGGAGAGCTGCTTGACGTTGGCCGGCCCTTGCTCAGCACCCCCCCTCACCCATTGGGCCGCCTCCCGCTGCGGGGCATCGGTCAGTGTGGGGTTTCCTTTGGAAGGTGTCAGGGTGAGGAGTTGGGCAAAGGCTGAGAGTCACATCTCACAGGCAGAAGCCACGTACACTGTCCCCAGCTTGTTGCTACACATCTCGGAGAATGACCAGCAAATTTTGAGCTCTCTGGATTCGAGTCAAAGGGCACAAGGTAAGTAGGGCTGGAGAGGTCAAAAGGGGAGTCTCCAGCTGGGCTCAGTAATGCAGGCCTGTCATCTCAGTACTTGGGAGGCTGAGACAGGAGGATCTCAGGTTCAAGGAATCTCAGCAAGTAGTGACACTCTTATCAACTTAGTGAGATCCTGCTTCAAAATAAAAATAAAATAGAGCTGGGGGTGTAGCTCTGAGGTAGAATTTCCTGTGTTCAATCCCCAGCACCACAAAAAAAAAAAAGGGGGGGGGAAGTCACTGAAACTGAGGGCCCACGATGCTGAGGAGTGCCCCAGGTCCTGAGCTGCCCCTATCAGAGCCAGCTCTGCAGGGCCTATCTCTGGCCCCGAGGTCTTGCCCTCTCTCACCCAGTTCCTCAGGGGAGACTGTGCTCAGGGTGCTGTGAAGCGGTGCACAACAGTGGGGTGAACGCAACCTACAGCCCGCCTGAGCTCAGAGGCCACTCAGCTGGTCCGAGAGGGCTGTGCCCACAGTGAGTCTCCTCCTCCCCAGAAACTCCAGCCTTACCCAGCCATGCGTCACTGGAGGAGAGCAGTGCCAGCATTAGCCTTCTCTCTGCCCTGCCCTCGGCTGCTCCTGACGCCACACAGAGGAGCAGCGCCCAGTCCCCAGCAGCCTTCTACATGGCCCCTGGATCCCTGCCCTCCAGTTCCCCATGCCCCAGTCACACACCCAGCTCCCCACTCCTGAGCTGTACCCCTAATCTTTTGCCTCTTGACCATGACCCTGGTCCAAACTGGGCCCCTGTGACCAGGCCCCAGAAACTTAGCCTGGAGTTCAGGGAGCTAGAATTGCCCCTCAGGAACCAGCGACCTTTTCTAAGGAGCAGCAAGAAAGGAGCCCAGGAGCCCTGCCCTGTCTGGGTAAGCACTACCCCTCTGCAGTTGAGAGCTGAAGTGGGGCTGGCCTTGGATAGAGTTAGGAGTCCTTGTTGGCCCCTCCCCAAACACCACACCTTTTCAGGAACCCCCAAAGAGGCATCGTGATGGTTCCACCTTCCAGTATGAGTATGGACCACCCTGCGCCTCCCTCTGTGCCCAGGTCCAAGCTGCCAGGTGAGTGCCTGGGACTACCCCTATTCTGTTTTCCTGGGGGTTTTGCAGTGCTGGGGCTGTGCATCCAGGGCCTTGCGCATACCAGACCAGGCAAGAAGTCTGCCCCTGAGCCATGTCCCCAGCCCTGCCCACCTCGGGTGGTTATCAGTCCCAGGCGACCTCGACTTGCAGCCCTGGTTTCCTCCCAGGCTCCCTCCCCAGCTTGTGGCATGGGCCTTGAACTTCCTGATGGAGCCCCAGCCAGAGTCTGAGCTAACTCAGGTGTGAGGAGTCTGCGGGCACATCCTCAGATGTGCACATACAGGTCCGTGCCTGGGTGTAGACAAACTGTTCCACACTCTTGCTTCCTTCAAGTTTTTTAATAAAATAATCTCATGCGGCAGGAGAGGAGAGACTCAGGGGTTGGGGCCGCCGCCTCTTTGGTCTGTGGCTGGGGAGGGTGGGCTCCTCTCAGGGGTGGAGGGTTCTGTGGGCTGTGGGGGCAGAGGCTCAGTTCCAAGGCCAGATCCTGTGTGGGGAGGAGAAGAGAGGAAGGATCAAGGCTGGGCTGAGCGTCCTGCCACCCTCCCGCCGGCCCTGGCCCCTTACCTAGGCTTGGGGATGGGGGTGCCTCCAGCTTCGGCCTGCGCTTGAGGACAGGGGAGCGCTGAAGCCGCAAGGGCCGCTCTAGGGGACACAGAGGTTCACTGTCTACCCATCCCCAACCACTCTTCCCACTTGCGGTGCAAGCATGAGTACACACTCTGAGAAAGCTGTGGCTGCTCTCAGAGCTCCCCTGCCCGGGGGAGAGGTTGCTATTCAGGAGGTGGAGCCAGGGGCAGCAGGAAGGCCTCACGCCCTTGCAGTTGACCTCCGGCTCCGATTCCTCCAGCCCTCACACCACTGAAGGCCCTCTCCAAGGACCAGAGACAAAGGAAGCCCAGGACCCCACCCTCCCCATCTCCTGCACTCAGACACACATGGAGGCGTCTCCCTCACCAGCAGGGGCCTGGAGCTGGTCCTCATGCACAGACACTGCTCGCCGCCCCGCCGAGAGAGGCCGCGGCCTCAGCTGGCCATCTAGGGGAGGCCAGGGTATCAGGGTGTGCTCCCGACAGTTGCCCCCAGTCCAACCCTGGCCTCCCTCCCTCAGGGTCCCCAGAGGAGCTAACCCAGAAGGAACTCCTGGAGGCCCCAGCCCAGGATTGGGGTGGGGTAGGGTGCTTGTCTACCTTCATTCCTGGGGCCCAAGCACGGGTCTTCCGGGAGGCCCAGGCTGTCTGGGGAGGGGCTGGCTCTGCGGGGGCTTGGGCTGGGACAAGGGGAGGGGGGTCCTGGACCATCCTGCTGGCCCCAACCACGGCCTCTGAGCTCTGCATTCAGCTGCTGACCCAGTGTCTTCCAGGTGGCGGCCTCGGGCCCCTGGCCGGCTGAGCCAGGTCTGCAGGAGGGATCTGTGGGAGGGAGAAGAGAGTTAGCCAAGACCTGGGCCAGGAGATGTGTGTGTGCAGTGGTCTGACCCACTCCTGCCCAGCTCTGCCTGTGCCTCCCCCAGCCGCCAGGGGCTCACTCACCAGCTGACACAGAGTGGGTGCGGGACTTGATGGAGATGGGCGGGGTCTCCGTCGAGCTATCCATAATATCACCTGCAAGGGTTCCACGGCTCAGGCACCAGACATCAGTGCAAAGGGAGAGATCCCTCTCCCCCCAGGAGAGCAGGCAGCCTCCCTCCTCCAGTCGTTGCCGCCTTACCCCAGGGCCCCACTTACCATCGGAGCCAGCTTTCTTGATCTCGCCATCTTTGCTCTGTGGAAAACAAAGCCATCACACACTCGCCCCTCACTCTTTTTTTTTCTTTTTCTTTTTTGGTGTTGAAGACTGAACATGGGTATTTTACCTTAGAGCTAAATCCCTAGCTCTGTTTTGTTTTTTATTTTGAAACAGGGTCTCACTAAATTGCGGAGGGCCTTGCTAAGTTGCTGCAGCTGGCTGCAAACTTGTGATCCCTGTCTCAGGTTCTAGGATTACAAGCACGGGGCAGCACACCCAGTTGGGCTGTGGTTCTTAATAAGGTCTGTGATCAGCCGGGTGTGGTGGCGCATGCTTGTAATCCCAGCATTCAGGAGGCTGAGACCGGAGGATCGCGGTTCGCGGGCAGCCTCAGCTACTTAGGCCCTCTGCAACTCAGTGAGACCCGGTTTCAAAATAAAGAATAAAAAATAGGGCAGGGGCTGTAGCTCGGAGGTAAAATGCCCCTGGGTTCCATCCCCAGACCCGCAAAACAAACAAACAAAACTGATCGGTGTAACCATGGAAGGGAGTCAGGGAAGGCCCCCACAGAACTGTAGGGATAGCTGGGCATGGTGGCACAAGCCACCATGTAATTCTAGTACTTGGGGGACTGAGACAGGAGGATCTCAAGTTCAAGGCCTGCTTCAGCAATTTAGGTCCTCCACAACTTAGACCCTGTTTCAAAACAAACTACAGGCCGGTGTGGTGGCACTCAGTTGTAATCTTGACAGGAGGATCACACTGGTTCGAAGCCAGCTTTGCTGGCTTAAGAGACCCTGTTTCCAAATAAAAATATAAAATAGGTTTGGGAGTGTACCCTGGAGGTAAAAGGGTTTCCAGGAACCCCAGTACCAGCAATATATATATTATATACATACATACATACATACATACATACATACATACAAATAGGGTAGGGCTGGGAGTATAGCTCAGAGGTAGAATGCCCCTGGGTTCAATCCCCTGTAACACACACACACACACAACCCCTAGGAATGACTGAGGAGGATACTGATAAAACCCATGTTGAAACTGCGTGTGGGGTAAACTGTGACGGTTCAGATTATGGATTACAAGAGGCGAAGGGACCCCCAAGGGAGGAAAGCAGTGAGGCCTAGTGTGGCCAGGGTCCCGGAGGACCTTGTAAGAGGATTAGGGGTCTAGACAGGGTCTTGAGATGAAGCCCTTGGGCTGTTTCAAGTACAGGTGGCGAGGTGAGATTCCCTAGCGCCTAGGGAGAGGTGTCTGGTCTGCACCAAAGCAAGTCAAGAGGGAGTTTCATGAGTATTTTGAGGGGAAGGGAGTCGAGCTACCAGTCCGCCTCTGTCACCTGTCACCAGATTGCCGCCTGCCCTCGCGTCACACTCGGGACCTCTCCAACTTACTTGCTTCCTCTTGCCTTCCGTGGCCCCGCTGCCCCGGCTCACGCCGATCCTCTGAAGCATCACTTGTACCCGCTGTTCAAAGGAGGGTGCCAGCTCCGTCTCTCCCCGTTCCAGGGGCCGCCGCTGGGGAGAGAAGCCGGAGTCAGGAGAGCCTGCTGCTTCTGTTCCAGAGGGCCCTCGCCTCAGCCGCTCACCTTGTCGGGCCTGGCCCCCAGGGTGGCCTCCTCCTCCTCGGCAGGCAGCAGTATCATGGAGTAGGCCTTGCTCTCCCGTGTGTAGCGGGGCCGGCTCCTTCGGGCAGGGTCAGGGCTGCTGGCACCCCCCTCAGCCCCACCAGGATCCTCTCCACGACCGGGGCGGGCCGGTGGCCGCAGCAGGTCCCCAAGTGTGGTTTTTCGGGTGCGAGCAGCTGCCCCGGGGCTGGTCTCTAAGTCAGGCCGTGGACCCCGTGTTGAACGAGGCTTCTTAAAGGCAAAGAGGGTGCCCAGCTTCTTTCGAAGTGTGCGCGGGACAGGAGTGGCACCCCCCTCAGTGGCCAAGTCCTCCTCTGGGGCCCAACTGTGGGGACAAGCAGCGGTCAGTGGTGAAGCCCATGGGAATCCCACCCACTCCACCCCAGCAACTCCCTCACTCACAGACGATCCTGCTGGATCAGCCTTTTGGAGAAGAATTCTTCCACACCCTCATCCACGCGGGCACTGAGCCCATTCCCTTCCTGTGGCAGGGCTGGAGGCACCTGGGGTTGTGCCGGGAGGTCAGAGGTCAGGGCAGAGTCAACTGTGGCTTCTCCACCCTCCCCTGTCCAGGAGCCTGGCCGGGTGACACCAGGGCCCAGCTAGGAGCCCTAGGGGGCTGCTGATAACTCTCTTCCCGCTGTCCAGCTCTGGGTTTCACACACTCCCTCCCCTTGCTGCCCCCCGCCACACTCAGCCCACACCCATTCTTATCCCAGAGTATCCTTTGCCCTGGGCCACCCAGCCACTACCAGGCTGGCACCCACGCGTCCCGCGGGGTCACACATGCCAACCTGCCACCTCCTCTGCTCCCAACAGTTTCCTGCAGTACCCCCGCCCCCACCCCACCCGGTCTGCTGCCGGCTCAGCGGCGCCGGCTGCTGCGTCAGACCCTTGGGGGGGCCTCAGGCCGGCTCCTCCTGCCCTGCTAGTGCCCACTGCCCCCCGGGCATCCAGCCCACACGAGCATCTCCCCACACGAGCACCGGCCGGACGCGGAGCGGATGCACGACCGTCCCCGCGGCCCGGCTGCCCCGCACCTCCCAGTAACCCCGGGGGAGGGAGGGCAAGCCGGACACTCGCGCATCCACCCAAGCTGCGGGCCACTCCGAGGCGGAGCCTCCCGCCCGGGCGCGTCCCACACGCCACCCACACCAGTGGCCCCCGCGGGTATGGCTGGGGTGGGGTGGCCTGGGGCCCCGCAGCCTGAAGCCTCTGCCCGCCAGCCCCCGTAGGGCCGACCGCGACCCCGGGTGCACGAGCTCGGGAGGGGGCGCTCACCTGGGGACCCCCCGGCGGCGGGCGGTGGTGGTGCTGGCGGCGTGGCCTCGGCCGGGCCCGGGTCGGATGGCGCAGGGGCTGCCCGGAGGGTGGCAGGTCCATCCGAGGCAGCGGGCCGGCCTGGGGCCCGGGGGCGGCGGGGCTGGGGGAGCCGCGCGCGGACGGCCCCGCCTGCGGCTCCGCATCTTCCCCCGGGGCCGCCAGCTCGGGCTCCCGCTCCGCTCGCTCAGCAGCACCTGCGGCGAGAGCTCCAGAAAGGCACGGAGCGCCGAGCCGGGGAGGTGGCGGCGAGGCTCCGGCGCGGGGGACCCGCCCAGGGCGCGGGGAGGGGCGCTACGCCGCCTGCCCCTCCCCCGCCGCCGCTGTCCGCGGTGCTGAGCGCGGCCCGCGGCCGCCAAGCATGCGCGTCGGGCGGGGCGGGGGCGGGGCGGGGGCGCGCAGGACCCAGCCTGGCTGGCTGCACGACCCCGCCTGCCCTGACTCCGGCCAGGGTCAGGGAGTCCTGGAGACAGGGCTGCTTGAGTCGTCTACGTCCCCAGGTCTAATGGAGCGCGCCGGCCCATTGGGGTAAACTCCCCTCTCCCAAGACCCTGGCTTACTGCGCTCAGAGGGGGCCCGGTGAAGGCGGCGGCCGGGCTCGGGCCATTCCAGTGGAGGACAGTCGTCCTGGTGAGGAGGGCTAACCTCAGACCGGGGTCGGGCACCGCCCCAGCAGAACTAATCACCTCTACACTCCAGAGCAGAGTAAGAAGGGGTGATCCAGAGTTCTGGGCCAGGAAATCTGGAAGCACTTACCTTCTCCTCCTCCTCCTCCTCTTTCTCCTCAGGAAAGAGAAGACTTTCCAGTTCCCCAGGCCTGAGAGAGCTGGGTTCACCTCTATCCAGTGCCAGTAGGGCAGGGGGCACTGCCGCCGGTGCCTGCTGAGCCAGGCTCTCCACCTGCAATCAGACCACCCCAAAATGGGCACTGCTAAGGGAATTCTGGATATCCCTGGGCTACACGACCCCAGAAGGTATTAGAGAACCCCTGCAATACAGAGCCCAGGTATTAGAGCAAGGCGAATGTCCAGGTCACAGTGTGTATGTGTATGTGCGTACACACACACACACACACACACACACACACACACACACACGTGTGCACAGCTCCTCCTCACCAGGCGATCCCGGGCTGCACTCAGACCCGTCAGAGCCTGAGCCACAATGCTCTCTGCCAGGGTCCCGGTGACTGACAGCCGCATGTTCCTGAGGGAAGAAGGGGGTGGGATTCATGTGCTGGCTCTGCCCGGCCCAGCCCAGCCCCACCTGCCCAGCCTACCTGAGCCTAGTGAAGGTGTCTTGCAGCAGCTGCTCTGGCAACAGCTCTGGGAGGCTCCTTGAACCCACCAGGACCCTTTCCAGCTGCTCCCTCCAGCTGGGTTCCTGCAGCATCCGTGGGCAGAGGCTCCTTGTTGTGTCCAGTGTGGCCTGAGTGAAGTCCTGGGCAAAGGTCAGAGTTTGGTGAGGGTGTGGATAGGGCTAGGCCCCTGGGCTTGAGCCTGGCACCCCCACGGGACCCCCACGGATGTGGAGGCCATTGAGCCAAGCCTGTGGGATGGGGGCCGAGCCTGCACCTGGAGGTGGGGCTTGGGCAGTCCAGCCATCTCACCTGGATGTCCTGGCGGCAGACCTCCTCCACCTGTCCCAGGAGGCCCTCCAGCTTCTGCCGCAGCCGCCAGTGATGGCTTGGGGAGCTCCCAGCCTCGTACAGAACGGGGAGAATCTGAGGGCCAAGGAGGAAAAGGTCTTGCACGATTTTCCTTGACTAAGAGGGGACAGGGCCTCCTAGCGGGCGGGCAGTGCTCACGCTGAGTGAGAAGTTGGCCTTCCGGATGGCGTCCTCTGCCTGCTGCACGGCAGCTTCACCCGGGGGCCCAGCCCCACAGCCCAGCAGCTCCATGTGCTCTTGCACCGACTGACAGAGGTCGTTCACTTCCTGGGGGACACCAGGCATCAGCTCCAACGGGTTCCCCCCCCAGCTCCCAGACTCCTCCTGCCCCTTCCAGGGTCTGACAGGATGGACGTGGTGCTCAAGTCCCGCTGGCAGGCGGGCCACTTAGGAACCCTATGTGTTCAGAGAGGGAGAGGAGTGTCTTCTCTTCTGGGAAATTTTAAGGGATTTGCTACTTCCCAGGTGCCCAGAACAGGGAGGAAAGGAGCTGTGAGTCACTGTGTATTGTAGAAGCTCAGTCTGTCCACCATCTAACAAGATAGAGGATGGAGTGTGTGTGTGTGTGTGTGTGTGTGTGTGTGTGTGTGTGAGAGAGAGAGAGAGAGAGAGAGAGAGAGAGAGAGAGAGAGAGAGAGAGAGAGAACAAACACAATGAGGATCCATGGAAAAGGAACTAGGAAAGAAAAGGATGATTTGTATTAGGGTGAAGATTGCAATTTTTTTTCTTTTTTTTCTTGGTATAGGGGATCCAGAGGCATTCTACCTCATTTTTGTGTGTGTGGCACTGGGGACTGAACCCAGGGACAGTCTACCTTCGAGCTACACCCCAAGTCCTGTTTTTTTATTATTTTCTAAATTTTGAAACAGGGTCTCACTAAGTTGCGGAGGGCCTCACTCAGTAGCCGAGGCTGCCCATAAACCTGCGTGATCCTCCTGTCTCAGCCTCCCAAGTACTGAATTACAAGTGTGTGCTACCATGCCTGGCTCCTCTTTCTTTCTTCCTCTTTCTTTCTTTTTCTTTATTTCTTCCTTTCTTTTTTATTTTTATTTTTTTGTCATACTGAGGATGGAACCCAGGGGCATTCTACCTTTGAGCTATACTCCCAGCCCTATTTTTGATTCTTTATTTTATTTTATTTTATTTTTTGTGTGTGGTACTGGGGGTGGAACCCAGAGGCTTTCCACCTCTGAGCTATACTCCCAGACCCTTTTTAAAAATATTTTATTTGGAAACAGGGTCTCACTAAGTTGCTGAGAGCCTCACTAAGTAGCTGAGGCTGGCTTCGAACTTGTGCGATCCTCCTGTCTCAGCCTCCCAAGCGCGGGGATTACAAGCGTGCACCACCACGCCCAGCTCGATTCTTTATTTTGAAACAGGGTCTCACTGAGTTGCAAAGGACCACACTAAGTAGCTGAGGCTGGCCGTGAACCACCATCCTCCTGTCTCAGCTTCCAAAGTACTGGGATTATAGTTGTGTGCCATGAAACCCAGGTCCCCATCCTCTTTTTTTTTTTAAACATAGTCTCTAAGTTGCCCATGGCTGGCCTCACACTTGTGATCCTCCTGCCTCAGCATCATGAGTAGCTGGGAATACAGGCGTGTGCCACTGCACATAGCTAAAGACCACATGTTTCAGAATTGGTCCAGGAGGCCGGGCGTGGTGGTGCACGCTGGTAATCCCAGCATGTGGAAGGCAGAGACCAGAGGATTATGGTTCACTGACAGCCTCAGCTACTTAGTGAGGCCCTTCACAACTCAGTGAGACCCTGTTTCAAAAAAATAAAAAGACTAAGCTGGGCATGGTGGTGCAGACTTGGAATCTCATCATTTGGGAGGTTAAGACCGGAGGATCTGGGTTCGCGGACAGCCTCAGCTACCTAGTGAGACCCTTTGCAACTCAGTGAGACCCTGTTTCAAAATAAAGAATAAAAATAGGGCTGGGGGTGTAGCTCGGAGGTAGAATGCCCCTGGATTCCATCCCCAGTACTGCGAAAATAAATAAATAAATAAATAAATAAATAAATAGACTAAGCTGGGTGTGGTTTTGTAATCCCAGCATTTGGGAGGCTGAGATAGGAGGATCGTGGTTCAACAACAGCCTCAGCTACCTAGTGAGGTCTTTTGCAACTCAGTGAGACCCTGTTTCAAAATAAAGAATAATAAATAGAGCTGGGAGTGTCACTCAGAGGTAGAATGCTCCTGGGTTCCACCTTTAGTACCACACAACAATAATAATAATAAATAATAAAATAAATAATTAATGAAAAAAATGACTAAAAAAATTAGGGCTGAGCTGGGTCTGGTGGCGCATGCTTGTAATCCAAGGATTTGGGAGGCTGAGACCGGAGAATCGCTGTTCGCGGACAGCCTCAGCTACTTAATGAGACCCTCTGCAACTTAGTGAGACCCTGTGTCAAATTAAAGAATAAAAACTAGGGCAGAGGGTATAGCTCGGAGGTTGGATGCCCCCCGGTTCCATCCCCAGACCCGCAAAAAAAAAAAAAAATAGGGATGTAGTTCAGAGGTAGAATGCCCCTGAGTTCCACCTTGAGTGCCACAATAAATAAATAAATAAATAAATAAACAAACAAACTAACTAAAAAATTAGGGCTGGGGGTGTAGCTCGGAGGTAGAATACCCCTGGGTTCCATCCCCAGTACTGAAAAAAAAAAAAAAAGTGGTCCAGAAGGCCAAGAATGGCAGCACACTCTTGTAATCCTAATACTTGGGAGGCTGAGACAGGAGGATCACAGCATCACTAATCCTAGTACTTGGGTTTGGGAATGCAGAGGTGGGCACGTCCCCAAAAGGGTAGGTAATAGCCAGGCATGGTGGTGCACACTTGTAATTCCAGCATTTGGAAGGCTGAGACACGAGGACCTCGGTTCCAGAGCAGCCAACAGCCTCAGCTACTTAGTGAGGCCCTCTGCAACTCAGTGAGACCCTGTTTGAAAAATGAAGATTAGTCAGGCGTGGTGGCGCACGCTTGTAATCCCTGCGCTTGGGAGGCAGAGACAGGAGGATCACACAGGTTCGAAACCAGCTGTGCTGGCTTAAGAGACCCTGTTTCCAAATAAAATATAAAATAGGTCTGGGGAGTGTAGCCCAGAGGTAGAAGGGCTTCCAGGAACCCCAGTACCACAAAAAAAAAAAAAAAAGAAGAAGAAGAAGAAGAAGAAGAAGGAGGAGGAGGAGGAGGAGGAGGAAGAGGAGGGGGAGGAGGAGGAGGAAATGACTAAAAAATTGGGCAGGGGGTATAGCTCGGAGTTAGAATGCCCCTGGGTTTCATTGCCAGTACCACACAGAAAAAAGGCTAGGTGATAGGTGTTAGCTGGGTGTGGTGGTGCACACTTGTAATCCCACTACTTGGGCAGCTGAGCTAGGAGGATCACAGGTTTGAGGACAGCCTCAGCAAGCAATGAGACTCTCATCAGCCTAGTGAGACCTTGTTTCAAAATAAAAATAAAATAGGGCTGGAGGTGTAGCTCAGAGGTAGAAGGCCCCTGAGTTCAATCCTCAATACCAAAAAGAAAAAAGAAAAAAAAAAAAGGCTAAGTAATGGGGTAATGGAGGGAGATGAACCCAGATGGCGCTGGTGGGTTCGACCATACAGGTCAGTGGAAAGAGGAAGTTAGCCCTGTGAATGGAGAGTCAGGGATAGGGCTACAATCAGAAAAAGCAGTCCTACTGTGGGTCTAGGGTGCTGGGCAGAGGTGCCAGGGATTCAACCCAGGGGCAGTCTTCCTGTGAGCTACACCTTTATCCCCCGTTTATTTTTATTTTGAAACAGGGTCTTGCTAAATTGCTGAGAGTTTCCCTAAATTGCTAAGCTGGCCTTAAACCTGCAGTCCTCCTGTCTCAGACCCCTAAGCACTAGGATTATAGGTATGCAGCTCTGAACCTACTGGGGAGACTTTAACTACTTCATGTCTTTAATAGGAGCACCTGCTCACACAAATAAAGCAATCAAGGGTATTATTATTTTGTGTACATGTGTGTGTATGGTACTGGGGATTGAACCCAGAGGCATCCTACCTTTTAGCTACACCCCTAGCTCTATTTTAATTAATTATTTATTTATTTATTGTGGTCCTGGGGATGGAACTCAGGGGCTTTCTACCTCTGGCTAAACCCCCAGACCTATTTTATATTTTATTTGGAAACAGGGTCTCACTAAGTTGCTGAGAGCCTAAGTAGCTGAGGCTGGCTTTGAGCCTGCGCGAGCCTCAGCCTCCCAAGTACTGAGATTACAAGCATGCATCACCAAGCCCGGCTTTCCCTATTTTATTCATTTTAAATTTTTATTTATTTTTTTATTTTTTTATTTTGCAGTACTGGGGATGGAACCTAGGGGCATTTTACCTCCGAACTAGACCTCCAGCCCTATTTTTTAATGTTTTATTTTGAAACAGGGTCTCACTAAGTTGCAGAGGACCTCACTAAGTAACTGAGGCTGTCCTTGAACCGTGATCCTCCAGGTCTCAGCCTCCCAAATGCTGGTATTACAAGCGTGTACCACCATGCCCGGCTCTTTTTTTACTTTTTTAAATTTTGAAACAGGATCTCACTAACTTGCCAAGGGCCTCATGAGATTGCTGAGGCTGGCAGCAAGCCTGCAATCCTCCTGTCTCAGACTCCCAGGTACTGGGATGGCAGGCATAAACCTCTCTGCCCTGCTTAGGGGTATCAATCGGGAGCTATTTAAGGAGTGCTTTGGCTGCCTCTAAACCAAGGAGAGGGAGCTCCTGGGACAGCAGGGCCCGGGCACCCAGACCCTCGGACTCATGGAGCCTCCCAAGTACTTGAAGCTGGGGGAGGGGACACTGACCTGCTCTGAGCGGTCTGAGACTGGACCCAGTGGCTGAAGGTTGGATGCGCTTCCAGAAGAAGTAGGGTCTGCACGGTTGTTTCTCAAAAGACAGGCTTGGATCTGGGGGCAAGGAATATTTAGAAATGGCAGGAGACAGAGCCAGCGCAGAGAAAGGCAGGGGTGGCGGGGCTCCCACCTGGTGGACCGCGTGGGTTGTTAGTTCTGGGCGGCTGCGCTGCGCCTGGGCCACGTCGTACAGCGGCAGAGGCATGGCCTTGAGGCTGTGGTTCTGCTCCAGGGCCTGCGCCACGTCCAGCAGGCCCAGAGCAGACGTGTGGTTCCGATCCCAGCTCACAGACCTGGGCGGGGCGGGGCTTCAGCAGGAGGCGGGGCCCTCAAGACCCCACCGCAGCCCCTCCACGCCACACGCCTTGCAGCCCTGCCCACCGGAGCCTCGTGTTGACTCTCAGCGCCTTGGCCAGCATCTTTGCTCCCGCGTCCCCCATGGCGTTGCCGCTAATATCCAGCGCTGTCAGGTGAGGATTGGTGCCCAGAGCCCGGAGAAGGACGCTGGCGCCCAGCTTTAGCCGCGACTCAGCCACGGACAGAGACTGCAAAGGCTGGGGTTAAGAGAAAACCATTGACGACTGGAGTCGGGATCTGCAAGCAGAGCAGGTCGCAGCTTGGAGAAAGCGTCCGAAGGTCCAAAGGGTCAAATGCCTAAGGACCTCACAGGGTCCCGCGCACTCACACAGTCATCGTCTTGCATGAGCTGGACGATTCGGTGCAGGACGTCATCCAGAGTCTCCCTGTGGGCAAGGGCCGCTGTTGGGGAGGGGACAACAAGGTGACGGGGTGCCGTCTGGGAAGCCCAGGGGTGGGATGGGGGCTCACTTGCACCGGACGTTGAAGTTTCTTCCAAGTGCCACATGTCTTAGCGACCGGCTCCTCCCGATGGCCAACACCAGAGTCACCATGTCTGAGCCGAAACCTGGGGGTGAAGAGGGTCACACACGGGACAATGCCGTGCAAGGCGGGGCAGCCTGGGAATCCGTGGGTGATGGGAGGATGAGATCCGGAGAGGCCTCACCATTGTCCGCCAGATCCAAGGAGCTCAGGGCACTGGCATCACACACTAAGTCTTGTATCACCTGGGCGCCGGCTGAGCGCAGCTGGGGGTTAGGGGGCGGGCATGGGCCCTCA
The DNA here is from genome assembly GCF_963383645.1 of Muscardinus avellanarius. Lineage (NCBI taxonomy): Eukaryota > Metazoa > Chordata > Mammalia > Rodentia > Gliridae > Muscardinus > Muscardinus avellanarius. The sequence goes on from NC_137796.1 coordinate 18,521,282, forward strand.
GGCCACAGTGGGGAGTGGCAGGCAGCCCACTGCAGGCTCCCCTCTCCTGGCCCCACTCCCAAAGTGGCTAGCCGGGCGCTCACCTCACAAGCGCTGAGATCCAGGTGCAGGTCGCGGATGTGTGTATTGATGGCCAGGCCATCTAAGAGGGCCCTGGGAAAGGATGTCACAGGGGGTAGCGGGAGCTGGAACAGCGAGCCCCAGGGAGCAGACAGGTACCAGGAAGGCCAGGACACAGGGAGGGTGTGGGTGCGACGGGGGCAGGGTGAGAGACAAGAGAGGCCGGTTAGGGCGGCGGTCGCCCTCAGCCACAAAACTGACCTGAGCGCGTCGGGTGGCAGCTTGCAGCCCGCCAGGCCCAGGTGCCGCAGAGTCCCCGCGTGGCTCAGGTAGAGCTGCAGCGCGGCCGGGTGGGCCCGGGACTTCCTGGGGTGGGGGGCCCGAGCAGTGGGCTTCAGGCACAGGGGGCGGCTCCCGGCAGCCCCCACCCCACCCGGTCCACACCAGGCTGCTTACGTGCGAGAGAAGACATTCCTCGAGGCGTCAAGGTGGCTGAGGCTGGTGCAGCAGCCCCGGGCCAGCGCTGTGAAAAGCTGTGGGAAGAGGGTATTGGCTCCACCCACTGGAGGACCACCAGCCCTTCCAGCCCCGCCCTGCCCTCCGGTCCACCCTGCTCCGGCCACCGCCTCCCTGTGATCACCCCCTCACAGTGTCCAGGGCAGTGTCGGTGCCTGCAACATTCAGGGACCTCAGGAGATTAGGACGGCTCAGAAAGCTATAGAGGCCCTAGAGGGAGGATGGTTGGAGAGCATCAGGGGTTGCCTCCCTAGGACTGCCTGACATCCCGCTGCCTGCAGCAACCCCGATCTCCTGACAGTGCTCACCCCATTGTCCTCGGAAGCCCCCAGGGCCCCGGGGTTCCCAGAGAGGTCCAGGTGGGTCAGGGCAGAGTCGAAGGCGGCATTGATGGCCAGTGCGCGGCCCAGGGCCCTCATTCCTAAGGGGGTTGAGACGCTGGCTCAGCAGTCAGGCAGGCTCTCCCCTCCCCCTCCCCCGCCACCCTACTGACCTCGCGGGGTCAGCCCGGTCTGTGCCAGGCTGAGTCTCCTCAGGGCTCCAGGACGGTGCTCTAGGTGTCTGCTGAGTGCAGCCAAGCCTGGGGATGAGGCAGCCGTGAGCTCCCTCCTCCAGCCGCTGGCCCCGGGGTCCCCAGGTCCAGATGTACCTCTGTCATCCAGCAGGTTGCCCGCCAGGCTGAGCTCACGGAGTCCAGAGCTCCAGTGTCCCTCCAGTGCCTGGGCCAGTCTGCGGACGAAGTCTCTGAGGACCGAGACCCCAGGCGTGAGATTCGGGATTCCCAAGCGCTCTCAGGTCACTAGCCCCCAGTGACCAAGTGCCAGGTTCCTCTCCCAGCCCCTTCCCAGCCCTCACCCCCTTAGGCCACAGGTCTCCAGCACCAGCTCCTCCAGGTGGGACGACTGGCTCATCATGTGCAGAATCTGCTCCGAGACCTCGAGGCTCTGGAACCAGAGGGCTGGGGCTCAGTAGCTGCCCCCGCCCCACACCCTCACTCCTCCCTCCCCACCACCCTCACCAGCTTCATGTCCACACAGGAGAGGGACCGGAACCACAGGTTGTAGGACAGGGCAGCCACACCCAAGGCCAGATCTCTAGGTGGGGAAGGGCAGGGACAGAGCTCAGGGCACAGCATCCCCTGCAATATGGGTCCTGGGATCCTCCACCTCGCCCAAGCCGGGCAGGGCCCCCGCACCGGCTACCAAGATGGCTGAAGTCTCCTAGGCTGAAATGGCGGCAGCCCTGACGATGGTAGATGTTGTCCACATCCTGAATGGGAAGAACGCATCTATGAACAGCTTGGGGACACAATACAGGGGCTCAGCACGTGGGGGCAGATGTCTCGAGAGCCCCCCAGAGAGGGCCCTGCCCTCACCCACTGAATCTCCTCTTGGAAAGGGAAGCCGTTGTAATCACAGAGAGCCTCGTACGTCTCCACGAATCCACCTGGGGAGGTGCCAGGGGTACGGCAGAGGGGAGGAGAGACGATGTCAGCAACGAAGGAAGATCAGCCCTGGGCTGGGTGGTGTCTGGGACCGTTCAGAGGCAGCTCCCCAACTCCAAGGGCCTGGGGCTCCCGGGCAGGGGCAGGCTGGAAGGCCTGTGTGGCCCTCCTCGGCTCACCGCAGGGGCTGCCGGGGACAGCACTCTCTGAGGGGCGGCTTCTCTCCAGTCGAGCCAGCATGGAGGGGGACGTGGGCTTCCGGAATAACTTTCTGCGGACGGGGTAAAGGAGAAGGGGCCCAGGACTTGGAGCTCCTGAGAGATAAAGCAGCCCACCGGTGCCCACCTAGAACGTCAGCCCCTTGCAGTTGCCAGGCCTCACCCAAGGGTCGAGCGAGGGAAGACCTTCTTGATGGCCGCAGCTACGTGCTGAGCCAGCTGTTCCAGGGCAGCCATACCAGGAAACTCCAGGACCAGCTCGGGCAGGGATTCCAGCTCAAAGGTGACCTGGGGTGGGGAGGGCTGCTGGGCCTTGGCTCTATGTGTGGGGGCCAGTGTCCCTTCCAGAGTCCCAAGTGTAGGGAGAAAGGCCCAGGTGTCTCACCTGGGGGGGTGTCTCCTGCAGCGCCATGGCCTGGACCTCCAGGTAGCTGAATGTGCAGTCCACCTGGGGAGTGCCTGGGTCAGCCGAGACCACGCTTGGAGCCCATCCTCATGGGAGCCCAGCTGTTTTTTGCACTGGGCACAAGTACATCCTACCTCTGAGCTCTATCCCCAGCCCTTTTTTATTTTGAAATAGGATTTCACTAAGTTGCTGAGGCTGGCCCTTGAACATGCAATCCTCCTGTCTCAGCCTGTCTGCACCACCACCACCTGGCTGGGAGCCAGCAGACCAGTCCAGACTCTCCTCCTGTCTGCTCCCTGGGGCCCGGTGCTGTTGGAAAGCCCACAAGGGCAGGCAAGACAAGGGCAGATGCAGTGCCTTGCAGGGGAGGCTGCTGGGGGGCAGGAAAGCCGGGCAGGCCTGGGACTCACCCTCAGGGGGATGCAGGTGTGGAGTAGGTAGGCCCTCCATCGTAGCAGCGCCTGGGGGGAGGTGGGAGACAGAGTCTGATACTCTGGGCAGAGCGAGGCTTTTTGCTGGGCCCTGGGCCCTGGTGCCCTCAAATCCCTGCTCCTGTTCACCATACCAGGATATGACTCCGTTCAGCCCCTTCCTGGGGCAGCCAGGTTTTCAGCAGAAGTTCAGCCTCCTTGGGCCACAGGAACCTGGCGATCTCTCCTGTGGAGGGACAGCCTACTGGGTGACTTCGGTCCTCCCATGGAGGCCCCTCGCGCATGGTCTGTGCCAGGCTGGGCACTGAGGGCTCATCTAGGGGCCAGCCAGGAAGAAGCGGGGTGGATGTGGGGCGCCAGCCCTCCCGAGAAGCAGAGAGAAGCCCTGGGCCTCGGGCGGGCCTCTGCTTTGGGCCGCGCTGCCTCCTCCCGGCCAGCGCTTACCTCGCAGCTCACACGGTATGCCGTCGGGGGTCTGGGCCATAGGGCCGCGCGGGAGGACCGGGCGGCCCGGCGAGCTCAGGCGGGAAGGCGCAGCGGCGGGGCGCGCACAGGAAGCCCGGGCCGGGCCAGCGAGGCCACCTGCTCCCCCGCGGGAGCGGAAGGTGCGCGCGGCTTCCTGCAGGGCCGCCCCCGGCCCGGCCCGGCCCTCCCCGCGGGCTCGGGGTTGTCGGAGGGGCGCCGCGCCCCAGCTGCGCGTCCGCTCCGTCGCACAGGAGCTTCTCCCCTGGGTGCACGCGTGGGGAGTGACGTGCCCCAAGGGTTCGCGCGGGTCGTCTGCCTGCTGCGAGGCCCGCGCCCTTCCACCCGCCCCGCAGTCCCTGCCACGAACACCAGGGGGCGCTGCCCGCCAGGGGATCCCGCGCCGCCCAGCTCTGTCCGCTCCGAAGCCCGGGCTGGGAGGTGCGGCAGGCGCCCGACGCCGGGCGGGGGTCAGGGGGTTTGTTGAACCAGAAGCATCTGATCATCTGCTCTCCCAACAGTCGTGGTTCTTCCTGGTTGCTCCGAACTCCATGTTTGGGTCAGCGAGTCCTTCTGCGGTCCTTTTTTTTGTGTGTGATACCCAGGGGCATTCTACCTCTGAGCGACACCCCCAGCCCGATTTTTTATCCTTTGTTTTGAAACAGGGTCTCGCTGAGTTGCGGAGGACCTAATTAGCCGGAGGCTGCCCGCGAACCGCGATCCTCTGGTCTCAGCCTCCGGAATGCTGGGATTACAAGTGTGCGCCACCAGCCTGGCTGATCCACTGACTTTTGAAAGGGAGGGGAAAATGCCAGATGGGCTCGGATCCCTTCTCTAAAGCTTCTAAAGTTCGTCCTCAGCTATCATCAGCTCCAAGCCGGGTCGGGGAGGGCGAGTGCGCCAGAGCCTCTCAGAGGGTGTTTTTTTTTTTTTTTTGGTGGTGCTGGGGGTGGAACCCAGGGGCTTTCTACCTCCGGGCTATACTCCTAGAACTATTATATATTTTTTATTTGGAAACAGGGTCTAAGTTGCTGAGAGCCTCAATAAGTAGCTGAGGCTGGCTTCGAACCTGTACAATCCTCCTGTCTCAGCCTCCCAAGCGCAGGGATTACCAGCGTGCGCCACCACGCCCGGCTTCAGAGGGTTGTTAAGGAGGAACCTGAATCCACAAGGGCCTGGGGTGGTGGTGGAGGGACTCCTGGACAGTCAGGGACACCTCACCTTGGGGGAGGAGCGGGGTCTTCCCACCTGGCCTGGATTCTTGAGTTAGGGGAGGGAGAGCCACCGAGAGAGGGAGAGGGAAGCTAGTCAAAAGACCAGGGAGCCATGCCGGACTGGACGTGGTGGCACACGCTTGTAATCCCCGCGCTTGGGAGGCGCTGGCTTAAGAGACTCTGTTTCCAAATAAAATATAAAATAGGTCTGGGAGTGTAGCCCGGAGGTAGAAGGGGTCCATCCTCAGTACCACCACGTTAAAAAAAAAAAAAAAGATGCCCGGCGTGGTGGCGCACGCTTGTAATCCCCGCACTTGGGAGGCAGAGACAGGAGGATCGCGCAGGTTCGAAGCCAGCCGCGCTGGTTTAGGAGACCCTGCTTCCAAAAAAAAAAAAATGTAAAAATAGGTCTGGGAGTGTAGCCCGAAGGTAGAAGGGCTTCCGGGAACCCCAGTACCACAAAAAAAAAAAAAAAAAAAAAAAAAAAAAAAAAAAAAAAAAGATCAGGGAGCCAAGTGTCATGGCGCACATCTGTAATCCCAGTCCTGGGAAACTGAGACAGTAGGTCAAAGGTTAGAGGACAGCCTCAGACACATAGCAAGATTCCCAGAACCTAACAAGACTTTATTTCAAATACAAAAAGTAAACTGGAGCCGGGCCTGGTGGCGCACGCTTGTAATCCTAGTATTTGGGAGGCTGAGACAGGAGGATCACAGGTTCGAAGCCAGCCTCAGCTACTTAGTGAGGCTCTCAGTAACTTGGTGAGACCTTGTATTCAAACAAAAATAAAATAGGTCTGGGAGTATAGCCCAGAGGTAGAAGGCCCCTGGGTTCCATCCCCAGCACCACACACACACACACACACACACACACACACACACACACCAAAAAGTAAACTGAGCATGGTGACACATGGCTGTAATCCCAGGACATGTGAGGTTGAGAAAGGCATCAAAGGTCTGTGGCCAGTCTCAGCAATTTAGTGAAACACTCCACAATTTGGTGAGTTGGTGAAAATATTATTATTTTCTTTTTTTTTTTGTGGTACTGTGGGTGGAACCCAGGGGCTTTTTCTACCTCCAGGCTGCACTCCCAGACCTATTTTATACTTTATTTGGAAACAGAGTCTAAGTTGCTGAGAGCCTCACTCAGTAGCTGAGTCTGGTTTCAAACCTATACATCTGTCTCCGCCTCCCAAATGCTGGGATTACAGGTGTGCGCCACCACACCTGGTTTTGAAAATATTCTAAAATTAGGCCAGGCGTGGTGGCTCAGATTTGTAATCCCAGCATTTGGGAGGCGGAGACCAGAGGATCAAGATTCACAGGCAGCCTCAGCAATGCCTGTGTTTAATCTCCAGTACCACAACACACCTTACACACACAAACCAAACTCAGGAACCTATTTTCAGAGGGTTCACAGAAATAACTTTTCTTCCATTACAATTAATTAAACTCCACTTAAAAGATATGGAGCATCCTTCTATGTGCCCACACCTCAGCTAGGTAGAGGTTTTATTTATTTATTTGCCCTGGGGATTGAATTTAGAGTCATTTTACCTGCAAACTACACCCTCAGCCCTATTTTTTATTTTTTTGCAGTACTGGGGATTGAACTCAGAGGCATTCTATCTCTGAACTATGCCTTAGCCCTATCTCATTTTATTTATCCCAGGTCTTTTTTTTTTTTTTTTTTTTTTTAAGAGTTGGGGGAGCCAGGCTTGGTGGCGCAGATTTGTAATCTCAGTATTTGGGAGGTTGAGACCGGAGGATCGCGGTTCACGGACAGCCTCAGCTTCTTAGGCCCTCTGCAACGTAGTGGGACCCTGTTTCAAAATAAAGAATAAAAAATAGGGAGCCAGGTGTGGTGGCGCACGCTTGTAATCCTAGCATTGGGGAGGCTGAGACAGGAGGATCACGGTTCAGGGACAGCCTCAGCTACTTAGTGAGGCCCTTTGCAACTCAGTGAGACCCTGTTCCAAAATAAAGAATAAAAAATAGGGCAGGCATCAGGAAAATCAAAGGTTCGAGGATAGACTCAGCAAATTGTGAGACTCCCATTAACCTAGCAAGACCTTGTTCCTAAACAAACAAAAATAAAATAAAATAAAATAGGGCTAGGGTGTAGCCTGGAGGTAGAATGCTTCCATTCCTAGTAGCACCAAAATAAATAAATAAATAAAATAAAATAAAATAAAATAAAAAAAGAGAGAACATGAGCAAGCCAGGCGTGGTGGGGCACGCCTGTAATCCCAGTACTTGGGAGGCTGAGACCGGAGGATCGCAGTTCTCAGACAGCATCAGCTACTCAGTGAGTCCCTTCGCAATTTATTGAGACCCCATTTCAAAATAAAGAATAAAAAATAGGGCTGGGAGTGTAGTTCAGAGGTAGAATGCCTCTGGATTCAATCTCCAACATCACGGGGGGGGGAGAGAGAGAGAGAGAGAGAGAGAGAGAGAGAGAGAGAGAGAGAGAGAGAGAGAGAGAGGAGAGAGGAGAGGGGAGAGGGGAGAGGGGAGAGGGGAGAGGGGAGAGGGGAGAGGGGAGAGAGAGAGAGAGAGAGAGAGAGGGGAGAGGGGAGAGAGAGAGAGAGAGAGAGAGAGAGAGAGAGAGAGAGAGAGAGAAGGAGGAAGAGGAGGAGGAGGAGGAGGAGGAGGAGGAGGAGAACAGACACAGAAATGTGGGTCCCAAGCCAGGCATGGTGGTGCATGCCTATAATCCCAGTACTAAGGAGCCGAGACAGGAAGATCCCTGTATTGGAAGGTTGAGGCAGGAGGATCACAGGTTCAAGGAAAGCTTCAGCAAGGTAGTGAGACTCTCAGCAAGTTGGCAAGACCCTGTTTCAAAACCAAAAAATTAAGCTGGGTGTGGTTGTGCACACTTGTAATCCCAGCATTTGGGAAGCTGACACAGGAGGATCGTGGTTCGCAGACAGCCTCAGCCACTTAGGCTCTTTGCAACTCAGTGAGACCTGGTTTCAAAATAAAGAATAAAAAATAGGGCAGGGGGTGTAGCTCGGAGGTCGAATGCCCCTGGGTTCCATCCCCAGACACCCTCCCCCCACCCCACACACAAAAAGCCAGGCGTGGTGGTGCACACTTGTAATTCCAGAATTCGTTAAGTTGAGACAGGATCACAGTTCGCGGACAGCCTCAGCTACTTAGTGAGGCCCTATGCAACTCAGTGAGAGCCTGTTTCAAATAGGGGTGGGAGTGTAGCTCAGAGGCAGAATGCCCCTGGGCTCCATCCCCAGTACTGCAAAACAAAACAAAACTAAAAAAATAAATAAAAGGGCTGGCGGTATCTTGGAGGTAGAATGCCCCTGGGTTCAATTCCTAGTAACACACACACACACACACACACACACACACACACACACACACACACACATATATAAACAGGGCCAAACACAGTGGTGCCTCCCTGCCTGTAATCTCAGCAATTTAGGAAGCTGAGACAGGAGCTCAAATTAGAGGCCAACCAAGGCAATTTTCTCTTTTCAAATAAAATTTAAGACTTGAGAGTGTAGCCTGAAGGTAGAAAGCCCCTGGGTCCATCCCCAGGAACACACACACACACACACACACACACACACACACACACACACACACGGCTGGTGGTGTAGGTATCTTAGAACACCCCTCCTCCTACCCTGGTTCAGTCCCCATACCACCACCACAGATACCCACTTGCAGGTCACCAAAAGATGGCAAGGTGGGCATTAGGATGAATAGCAGCTCGGAGGAAGCCTTCTCCAGTAACAGCAGGCACTTGTCGGCCATGGAAGGGCTGCCTGGCTGGAGAGGACGCGGGGACGCTGCAGGCAGACTCCTGAGGCCCAGAGGCCCTGCTGCCTCCCACACCGAGTTTGGTCTCCTAAGACCATGTGGAATCCCAGAACCGTCTCTAGGTTGGCAGCTCACGCTTGGCACACTGTGGCCAAGAACGTAGGTTCTAAAGGCAGATTGCCTGAATTTTGATACAGAACAAGTTACTTAGCCTCTTTGTTCTTCTAATTCTTATTCCTTTTAGGGTGTGTATGACACTGGGGATTGAACACAGGGGCATTCTACTTCTGCACTCTAAGCCCCAGCCCTATTTTGTTTTGTTTGCAGGTCTGGGGATGGAACCCAGGGGCATTTGACCTCTGAGCTACACCCCCTGACCTATTTTTTATTCCTTATTTTAAAACCGGGTCTCACTGAGTTGCAGAGGGCCTCACTAAGAAGCTGAGGCTGTCTGTGAACCGTGATCCTCTGATCTCAGCCTCCCGCATGCTGGGATTCCAAGCGTGCGCCACCACACCCGGCTCCTATTTTATTTTTTATTTCCAAAACAGGGTCTCACCAACTTATGGAGGGCCTAAGTTGCTGAGGCTGGCCTCTAACCTGCGATCCTATCTCAGCCTCCCAAGTGCTGGGGTTACAGGCCTGCACTACCAAGTCCAGCTTATTTCCTTTTTTTGTAAACAGAAATTATTAATTTACCCGTGTCGCTAAGGACTTGCTATCTGTGCGAGCTGTGCCCAGCACTCCATGAACACCTGTATTTGTCAAATCTACAATGGCAACCCTAGGACTTCAAAACAGGATGACAGAAAACCCACCTCGCTGGGTTTTTCTGCCTAGAAAAACAAGGGAGAAATACAAGAGCGAATGACCGCCAAGGGCTGCAGTGGCTTCCAGGCAGACGGCCAGCGGCAACACTGGCAAGGACAGTCTGCGCCTGGCGAGAGCCTGGTTGGGCAGGGGCTGCCGAGGAAGCCCAGCTCCGCAGGCGTCAGGACAGGCAGCTGCTGGCGGCCAGGGCGGTAGTGACACCACAAACTGTTGTTGAGAGACCGAGAACACTCAGCTCCTCCAAGTGAGTGACTCAGGGGGGTCTCAGGCTTGTTCTGGAGCGCGCGCCATGCTGTGGGCGTGCGTAGGGGAGATTGCCGACGCTGCCAGCAGAATCGGCCCCGCCTGCGGAGCAGCACAGGACCGAGACGCCACGGCCACCACGCAGCCCACTCGCCACAGTGGGATATCTCATTTTTGTGGTACTGAGGATTGAACCCAAGGAGATTCTACCTCCAAGAGACACCCCCAGTCCAATTTTATTTTTATTTTGAAACAAGATCTCCCTAGGTTTATTTTTATTTTGAAACAAGGTCTCACTACTTATTGAGGCTGTCCCCAGACCTTTCATCCTCCCGTCTCAGCCTCCCAAGTACTGAGATCACAGGCCTACATCAACATGCCTGGCTCCACAGCTGGTTTCCAAAGTCAAGATCCTGATCAAAGGCAAGGAGGGATTCCACTGGGCGTGATGGCAAGTTTGTAATCCCAGAATTTGGGAGGCTGAGACAGGAGCCGGGTTTGTGGTCAGCCTCAGATTCTTAGTGAGGCCCTTTTGCAACTCAGTGAGACTCTGTTTCAAAATAAGGAATAAATAAAAATAGGGTTGAGGGTGTCGCTGGGAGGTAGTATGCCCCTGGGTTCCATCCCTAGTACCAAAAAAAAAAAAAAAAAAAAAAAAAAGAAAAGAAAAGAAAATAGGGCTGGGGGGGGGGGTTTTGCATTCAGAGGTAGAATGCTCCCGGATTCAATCCCCAGTTTTGTTAAAATAAAGAAAATAGGGTTTACAGCTGGGCATGGTGGTGCACGCTTATAATCCCAGCATTTGGGAGGCTGAGACTGGAGGATCATGGTTCAGGGACAGCCTCAGCTACTTAGTGAGGCCCTCTGCAACTCAGTGATACCTGGTTTCAAAATAAAGAATAAAAAATAGGGCAGGGGGTATAACTCGGAGGTCAAATGCCCCTGGGTTCCAACCCCAGACCAGAAAAAAAACCACAAAAAAACAAACAAAAAAAAAACCCCAATAGGGTTTAGTGAAGCAATCTGGAACCTGCCCACAGCACTTTTCATTGATGCATAGCTTTTTAATATCACTGACTCCTGGCCACCCACTGTCCTGATGAATGGCTAGCTCTATTGTCTAGGGGCTGTCTTCCCTTTCAGAGGAACTTCTTGAGAGCAAGCTGGGCCCCGCTCTACGCCCAGGCCCAGTTGAGGGACAAGGGCTGACTCCTGCCCTTCAGCAAGCCCCTGAGGCAGAGCTTCCCATCAGCACCCTCTGCTCCCAGCTGCCCTGGGCGCCCGGCCCTGCACCCGGGCGCAGCTCCCAAGGTGGATGAGCGCGTGGGAGCTGCCCATCTGCTGCCTCTACTCAGATGCACTTTAGGGGAGTTCGAACTGCAGCAGGATGCACTCATACCCCGCCATCTGCCGGCACCATCTCCTCCCGCTGCTCAGAGGAAGTGCCATCCCGGGGACGGGCTTGTCTCAGTACAGGCCGGCACAGCCGGAGCCGCGCACGCCTGGAGGCAGGAACCACACGAGACGGCGTCTTCTGAGCACTTGTTAATCCGTTATGATTTATTAGCTGTACAGCAGTAGATCCTCCTCCCCAGCTTTCAGCCCCATTACATATTTTATTACAGGTCTCATGTTGGCGTCCTAAAATAATGAAAAATATCACACAGTACAGCTAAATACAAAATGCATCAACCTAGAGTCTGATAGCTAACTGATGGCTCTCTTAAAAGCAATACACAGAAGAAAAAAAGTGTTTGAAATCAGTAAGACTGAGGCTTTCTAAAAAACACATTTTAAACGTGACAGTTCATGTGCAAGAATCACTTTTTAGTTGGTTTTGCTTCACATTATTATCATTTTTGAATATCCGAAGTTTAAATTACTGACCTAGAGAAATTTTTTGGCCCAGTGTGTCAGGGCTGTTGTGACCCACTCATAATCACCTTTCTGGCTTTAACGGAGGATTTATAAAACACAACAGTCAGCTACAAACAGAGTAAAGAAAATGTCGATGGGAAATCATAACTGAAAGTTAATTATACAGGTTCAAATGCTGGCTCCGCGGGCCGGAAGTCGCGACCTTCCACACGGGCGTCCATCCTGGCGGCAGCGCCTGCTCTTCTGCTACATGATTGCGATCCAATCCCATGTCAACATTTACATACTATTAAGTTTGTGGTAACTTAATTTGCAAGTAATTAAAATGCTGGGTTTTCTTACACTGCACTTCTTTTCAACCTCTTAATTAATGGAAAAGATTAAAATGTAAAAAAAGTTATTTACAAGCTTGACCATACCAGAAACTTTGCCAAGAAAGAGGCAAAGCTTTCAGGACAGAAACCAATCGTAGCATGCCATACTACTGGTGTGCAGCTGACTCCGAACAAAGGGAGTCAGGGAAAAGCAAAAGCAAAAAACAGGTTAAAAGTCTAAGTCCTTCCCAAGTCTGCATTTACAATTAAAAACTCTCTTGGGAAGAAGACCATAGAACTCTGGGAAACCCGTGGCCATTCTGGAGTGGTTTACTAAATCAAGAGAGAGGGTTCAATGTCTGTTTCCATCTAAGAAAGTAGTTGGGCGTCAACACTGTCCTCAGCACCTCACAGTAAACCTTAGGAACTCAGAACATTCCATGATTTGCTAACATCAAACAGCAAGTTCTAGTTAAATCACATTTTTTCTAACGTCATCCTTGAAGTTTTCGTTCTTAGTATGTTTGGTAAAATGGTGTAAAATGATGCTTTTCCCAAAGCCAAAGAAGAAGGGAGAAAAATTAAGATTCAGGCCGTTTAAACACAGCCCAGAGCAGTCCAGCGCCGAGCACGGCCCCGCCATCACCGGTCCATCATGCTGAGGATCATCTCGGGCGTGAGGTCCCCGTTGGGGGCATCTGTGGCGGCTGGCTGGGCCTCCTCTTCCTCGCCCTCCGCGGGCTCGGCGTCTGGCTCCTTTTTTACTTCGACTATAATGTTCTCAATTGCACCTGTATTCTGGTCTTCAACCTGGATGATGGCTGTTGCTGACAAAGAAGAGCAGGAACAAAACAAATTGCACATTAAAGCCCCCAGGATGACAAGGTTTCTTTCAGATATGACAGTGAACGGGACTGCAGCAAGACAGGAAAGCCCTAGTAGTGATGGAGTCAATAAAAACAAAAACAACAAAAGCCACCCCAAATGTGGCCATACGTAAAATAAAGCCCTACTTCTCTAGAAACTGTGAAAAAACAAAATTTTGACATTCATCTTTCTATGCTTCCTAAGCACTAAAATCCTTAGTTTCCCCTGATGTCATACATTTAGATTTTACAATAATACTGTGGGAAGCAGGCAGGCAGGCACACACACAAAAAGCACACAACACATGACTAAGAATTCGTCACAAAATGTATGATGTGTGCGATACATATACATATGTATTTTGTGGTACTGAGGACGGAACCCAGGGGCATTCTACCTCCGAGCTACACCCCCGGCCCTATATTTTATTCTTTATTTTGAAACAGGGTCCTCCCTGAGTTGCAGAGGGCCTCACTAAGTAGCTGAGGCTGGCTGCGAACTGTCTCAGCCTCCCGAGTGCTGGTATCACAAGCGTGTGCCTCCAGCCTGGCCCCTGTGGGTGACATTTTTTATTGAGTAGTTCTCCCACACCCGGGGCCGCCCACCACTTTGTTCACTCAAGTGTTTGTAGGTGAATGGGAGGGCTGGTTCCAGAATCTAGAGTGAACCTCCTTTTCTTTCTTCTTTTTTTGGTACTCAGAATTAAACCCAGAGGCATTCTACCTCTGAGCCACACCCCCCAGCCCTATTTTTTATTCTTTTTTTTTTTTTTTTGGTGTGTGTGATACTGGGGTTCCTGGAAGCCCTTCTACCTCCGGGCTACACTCCCAGACCTATTTTTACATATTTTTATTTGGAAACAGGGTCTCCTAAACCAGCGCGCGTGGCTGGCTTCGAACCTGCGCGATCCTCCTGTCTCTGCCTCCCAAGCGCGGGGATTACAAGCATGCGCCACCATGCCCGGCTTTATTCTTTATTTTTAAACGAGGTCTCAGTAAGTTGCAGAAGGTCTCACTAAGTGGCTGAGGCTGGCTGCAAACCTATGATCCTCCTGTCTCAGCCTCCCAAGTATTATAAACATGTGCCACCACACTGGCTTTTTTTTTGTACTACTGAGACTTGAATCCAAGGGTGTCCTACCTCTGAGTTATATACCCTTAGTCCTATTTTTAAAAATTTTTATTTGGAAACAGGACCTTACTAGGTTAATGAGAGTCTCACTACTTACTAAGGCTGTCCTTGAACCTGTGATCCTCTTGTGTCAGCCTCCCAAGTACTGGGATTACAAGCATGTGCCACCACATGGGTTTTTTGGGTTTTTTTTTGCGGGTCTGGGGAATGGAACCTGGGGGCAATCTACCTCCAAACTATACCCATAACCTATTTTTTATTTTTATTTTGAGACAGGGTCTCACTGAGTTGCGGAGGGCCTCACTAAGTAGCTGAAGGTGTCCGCGAACCGCGATCCTCCAGTCTCAGTCTCCCGGAGGCTAGGATTACAAGCGTGCGCCACCACACCTGGCTATTTTTTGTTTTGAAACACGGTCTTGCTATGTTGCTGAGCATCTATCTTATTAAGTTGTTGAGGCTGTTCTTTTTTTTTTTTTTTTTTTGTGGTACTGGGGTTCCTGGAAGCCCTTCTACCTCCGGGCTACACTCCCAGACCTATTTATTTTTGGAAACAGGGTCTCTTAAGCCAGCGCGGCTGACTTTGAACCTGCGCGATCCTCCTGTCTCCGCCTCCCAAGTGCGGGGGTTACAAGCGTGTGCCACCACGCCCGGCGTTGAGGCTGTTCTTGAACCTGCAATTCTCCCGTATTAGTCTCCCAAGTACTGAGACTACAGAGAAGCATCACCAAACCCATTAAGACCCTGTTTCAGAATTAAAAAAATAAAAAGAGATGGGGTGAGCCAGGTGCGGTGGCACACACCAGTCATCCTAGCACTTGGGAGGCTGACAGAAGAACTGCACATTCAAAGCCAGCCTCAGCAAGTCAGCAAGGCTGTCAGCAGCTTAGTGAGACTCTGTTCACACACACGAGGACTGGGGATGTAGTCAGAGGCAGAATGCCCCCAAATTAAATCCTTAGCACCCCCCCCATCCAAAAGAGCCCCACTGGTTTAATCTCTAGTACCACACGTGCACACAAAATGATTAAATCTAGCCGGGCGTGGTGGTGCACACTTGAAATCTCAGCACTTGGGAGCTTGGGAGGCTGAGCAGGATAACTGCAAATTCACAAACAGCCTCAGTTACTTAGGGTACTTTGCAACGCAATTTAATAAAACCCTGTTTCAAAATAAAAAATAAGGCTGGGGGCGTAGATCAGAGGTAAAATGCCCTTGGGTTCCATCCTTTGTACTGAAGAGAAAAAAAAAAAAAAAGATTAAATCTGCACTGTTTTTTTTTCCTTTTTTTTTTTTTTGGTGGGTGTTAGATGCAACTCAGGACCTTGTACACACTAGGCAAGCGCATTACCACTAAGCTATACCTCCAGCCCTCTGTATTAACAAACAAACAAACAAACAAAAAGAGATAGGGTCTCAAGTCTAAAGAACACGTGAGTAGCAGAGAACAGAGCCTGCGGTCATCTGGTATGAGGTGGAGGTTGAGGGTCTCCTCTGAATTCTCCGGAAAATCAAAGGCCAGCTCTTGATCCCACAGGCCTGAATTTTTTAGAGAGCCAATATCTGTACACAAAATACTTCTTCCTTCCACCCTTTAAAAACTGGCTCTTTTATGTTCAGTACCATGCCGATTTTGCCAGCTGACTGTACTTTGGTTGTTTTGCAAAACCCACCCACATTAACAGTCCCATCTTGTAGAACATAAGTCCCTTCTACTCTGGACTTTTTCTCCCTGAAATGTAGTTCTCTAGGGACTTCCTCAGTAAAAACTTCTAAAATAAATCACTTCCTGAGAGTTTGTTCCCAGTGTGACCGTAACTTGTTCTTATGGCTTAGTTCCCATCTCCCCAAGAACATGGCCGTCTGGCTGCCCCACATGCTGGATGAGATGCCTGCCTACTGAGCAGGGCGAGTGACTTACGCTGGTTCTGTTTGGGCTGGTTGGTTCTGCCGGGGGGCCGTCCTCTCCGCTTCTTGGCAGGTGGTGGGGCTGGGGTCACAGGCTGAGGCTCTGGCTCTGGCTCAATCTCCACTGCAGGCTCCTCCTCATCCTCGTTGTCATCCAAATCCGGCTCAGCATTTTCTTCTCATGAAATCAAGAAGTACAGGTGGTGGGGTAAAAGGAGTGGTAGAAGAAACAAATGATTACACTCTGAAGTCTCACTTTTCCTTTATTAAGAAAAGTTTCATCGGGCATGGTGGTGCACGCTTGTAATCCCCACGCTTGGGAGGCAGAGACAGGAGGATCGCACAGGTTTGAAGCCAGCCGTGCATGCTGGCTTAGGAGACCCTGTTTCCAAATAAAAAAGTAAAAATAGGTCTGGGAGTGTAGCCTGGAGGTAGAAGGGCTTCCAGGAACCCCAGTACCACCAAGGGGAAAAAAAAAAAAAAAAAAAAATCAATTTTGCAAGCCAGGTGAAGTGGCATATGCATGTAATCTCAGTATTTGGGAGGCTGAGACTGGAGGATCGTGGTTTGTGAACAACCTTAGCTACTCAGTGAGGCACTCTGAAACTTAGTGAGACCCTGTTTCAAAATAATAAAAGCCAAGCATGGTGACGCACGCTTGTAATGCCAGCGTTTGGGAGGCTGAGACCAGAGGATCGCGGTTTGCGGACAGCCTCAGCTACTAGGGAGGCACTCCGCAACTCAGTGAGACCCTGTTTCAAAATAGAGAATAAGAAGCCGGGTGTAGTGGCGCACGCTTGTAATCCCAGCATTCGGGGGCTGAGACCAGAGGATTGCGGTTCACGGACAGCCTCAGCTACTTAGTGAGGCCCTCTACAACTCAGTGGGACCCAGTTTCAAAATAGAGAATAAAAAATAGGGCAGGTTGAATGCCCCCCTGGGTTCCATCCCCAGACCCGGAAAAAAAAAAAAAAAAAAAAAAAGAAAGAAAAAGAAAAAGAAAAGAAAAGAAAAGAAGAAATTGGGCAGGGGATGTACCTCAGAGGTCAAATGCCCCTGGGTTCCATCCCCCGACCTGCCAAAAACCAAAAACAAAAACAAACAAACAAACACCCACAAAACAAAAAAAACAAACAACAACAACAACAAAAAAACCCCACAAAAAACAAGAAAACAGAAGGATCACACAGGATCGAAGACAGCCTCAGCTACTTAGTAAGGCTCTAAGCAACTTAGAGACCCTGTTTCCAAATAAAATATAAAATAGATACCGTATGGGAGTATAGCCTGGAGGTAGAAAAGCCCCTCGGTTCTACCCCCAGTACCACCCCCCCCCAAAAAAAAAAAAAAAAGGACTGGGCATTTTACCTCTGATTTACACCCTCAGCCCAGCCCTATTTTATTTTTATTCTGAAGCAGGGTCTCAGTAGGTTGATTGGAATCTCACTACTTGCTGAGGCTGTCCTTGAACCTGCGATCCACCTATCTCAGTCTCCTAAGTACTGGGATTACAAGCATGTGCCACCACACCTGACCTTTATTATTTTTATTTTGAGACAGGGTCTCACTAAGTTGCCTAGGCTGGCCTTGACCTTGAGATTCTCCTGCCTTAGCCTCCTGAATAGTTGGCATTATAGGGAGGTGACACCACACCAATTATTCACATTTTGTATGGATTGGATGTTTCATTTTTTTCTTTTAGCTGTTGGCCTCAGAATAATGAATTTCAAATTCTTATAGAAATTCCATATTATAAAATTATGTAACAAAAGTTTTAAAGCTGAAAGTAAAATAAACATTCCCTTTTCAAAGATAAAGCAAGATATTAAGTCTGAGATAGACCCTTGGGAATATGATCCTGCTTATATTTCATTGGGTAGTGTGTGTGTGTGTGTGTGTGTGTGTGTGTGTGTGTGTGTGTGTGTGTAGAGAGAGAGAGAGAAAAGAAAAATTCTTGATACACTGTGAGGTCTTATTTATTAGGACAAGTGGTAATAATTCTTTTGGGAATATTACTGATTTTTCTTCTTTTGGTGGCAATGAGGATTAAGCCAAGAGGCATTCTAACTTTGAGCTACACTCCACCCTATTTTGTTCTTCCTCCTATTTTGTAGGATCCTCCTGTCTCCGCCTCCCAAGCGCTGGGATTACAACCGTGCACCACCACATCCAGCTTGTTCTTTTGTTTTGAAACAGAGTCTCACTAATTGCTAAGGCTGGCCATAAACCTGTGATCCTCTAATCTCCACTTCCCAAGTACTGGGAGTAAAGGGATGTTCCAATGCACCCAGCTAATGTTTCTTTTTTTGTGTGTACTGGGATTTAACCCAGGGGTATTTGACCTCTGAGCTATACCCCCTGCCCTATTCTTTATTTGAAACAGAGTCTTACTAAATTGCGGAGGGCCTCACTAAATAGCTGTCTACACACTGCGATCCTCTGGTCTCAGCCTCCCAAATGCTGGGAGGCATTCTACTTCTAAGCTACAACACCAGTACTATTTTTATAGTTTGAAATGGAGTTTCACTATATTAGAGAGGAGCAAGGCATGGTGGCCATGCTTGTAATCCCAGCATTTGGGAGTCTTAGACAAGAGGCTCTTGATTCACACAGCCTCGGCTATTTAGTGAGGCCCTTTGCAACTTAGTGAAACCTTGTTTCAAAATAAAGAATAAAAAATAGGGCTGGAGGGTATAGCTCAGAGGTAGAATACCCTTGGTTCTACCCTAGCAAGGCAAAAAATAAAAACCAAACCAACACAACAAACAAACAAAAACATTAAAAAAATCAAAGTAAAAAACAAACAACTCAAAATCACTAAGAGGGGCATGTCTCTGTGCCTAACCTAATTTTTATTTTATTATTATTAATTTTTTTTTAATATTGGGACAGAACCCAAGGGCATTCTACCTCAGAACTATACCCCCAGCCCTATGTTTTATTCTCAGTATCGAAATAGTCTCACTAAGTTGTGAAGGGCATCAGTAAGTAGCTGAGCCTGGCTTTGAACCTGCAATCTTCCTGTCTCAGCTTCCCAAATACTGAGATTATAAATGTGCGCTACCAAGCCTAGCTCAAGGATGAGCCACCACACCTGGCTTTATTCTTTATTTTGAAACAGGGTCTCAGCCAGAGGTGGTGGTGCACGCTTGTAATCCCAACATTTGGGAGGCTGAGACAGGAGGACGGCAGTTTGCAGCCAGCTTCAGCTGGCCTGGAACCTGTGATCCTCCTGTCTCAGTCTCCCAGGAAGTACTGGGATTATAAGTGTGTGCCACCACATCTAGCTAAGGGAAGTGATTTCTAAGACACACTTAAACCATAACAGATGCAATTCAAGCTTCTAACCTTACTTTAGAGCTACTGTGTGGTGGCACACACTTGTAGGCAGTCAGAGAAAGTTCTAACCCCTTGCCTACTGTTGTGATACAAAGTACACACTGTCTGTTTTCCTCCAAAAAGAACAAGTTATTTAACATACAATCACTTTCTCTGAAACGAAATGTTTAAATTTAGAGATCTGTGGGTAAATGCCTGATTTTTCAGGACAAAATGCCTCATTCTCAAGTGACTGAAATCCTACATGGAGATGCAGGAGCACACTGGTAGGGGGCAGTGTGTCAAAAATAAACTGCTTCTCTCTTGAACTTTTATTTAAGCCCCTGGTGCTGAATTGGCCCAATGCCCAGAAAACTAATAACCTGAGTCAGAATGGGGGGAGGGATCACACAAAAGGTAAATAGGGCAAAGGCTTATTAGATTGGGGAGGTTCTAGCAAAAAGCCTTGAAAAAAGCAGTAGACTTTGCTGGTCATTCTCTGCAAAAGGGCAATAACAGAACACCTGATATGGGATAAATAAGATTGTGTGGCCTTTGTCAGCAGTGAGATGGGAGCCCAGGCTGACTTCCACAGTGGGTGAGAATAGGACAGAAAAAGACACTAGGTTAAAGGCCCCAAACCAAACTCTACTAATTAGTGCTGCAGGAAAAAGAACTGCAGAAATCTATTAGAAACCGCCAATAAGCCGGGTGGGTATGGTGGCACATGCTTATAATCCCAGTACTTAGGAGGCTGAAAAAGGAGGATCACAAGTTTGCGGCCAGCCTCAGCTACTCAGTGAGCCCCTTGCAACTTAGTAAGACCGTTTCAAAATAAAAATACAGGGAGCCAGGCGTGGTGGCGCACGCTTGTAATCCCAGCATTCGAGAGGCTGAGACTGAGGCCCTCTGCAACTTAGTGAGATCCTGTTTCGAAATAAAGAAAAAAAAAAAAAAAAAAAAAAAAGGTGGGGTAGGTGTAGCTTGGAGGTTGAATGCCCAATTTCCATCACCAGTACCCCCCCCCCCACACACACACAAAAGTAGTAGCTCAGAGGTAAATACCTCTGGGTTCAACCCTCAGCACCAAAAAAAAAAAAAAAAAAAAAAAAAAAAGAGGGGGGGGAACCATTAATAATCTATTTAGCCTCAAGATGCTTCTGGCAACATACAAATAGGGAGCAAAGTTGGCCTTGGTGGAGATGAACCACAGATATAAGCAAAGCAGTAGCACAAGAAAGAACAGCACAGGACAGAGTGTGGTACAGCAGGAAGCTCTGCAACTAAGAGAAACCACAGGGATCGCCAAGTTCAAAGTTGTCATGACCATTAGCAATACTTGGGAGTTTCTAATACAACATGATGTCTCCTTAGCCAAAAAAAGGGATCTCATAAAGACTTGCAGTAAAGACTGATGCATTTTTATAAAAGTTAAGTAAACATTATTTATGTGTGTGTGTGTGTGGTACTGGGAACTGAACCCATGGACATCCTACTGCCAAGCTACCACCCCCAAGTCCTTTGGGCAAAATCTGTCACACGTAATTAAATCAAGAAATGAATCACTTACCACTATCAGAGGAATCTTCTTTTTTAGAGCGCATCTTTCTTTTCCTCCCACGTTTACTCTTCTTTGTTTCTCCTCCATTTTCCCCTTCTACACCGTCTGGCCCAGCACAATTATCAGCATGTCTTGCCATGGTGTTCTAACAAAAGGAACAAACCTTCTTTCACACTACTAAAAAAGCTAAAATCAGATCGGAAGTTCTCTTTAGTTTAATAAAATAAAAATTGGGAAAATCCATATTAATCCTAAAAGTTTGGTTATCTGTTAAGTGTATCCAAACTTGTACTCTTCAACTGGGTGTGGGGAGGTAAGAGAGAGAGGTGGGGGGAGAGTGGGAGGGAGGAAGGGAGGGGAAGAGGCTAGAGAACCTCTCAGAAGACAAGGCTGATTACTCTGAGGGAAGGCTCAGCAGTCTTTAGACAAGCAAAGGAGAATCAGATCTCCTGGTCATATGCAGATTCTGGCCAAGGCACCCCCAGGAAAGACCCAAGGAACCAGAGGTGGTGGTGCACGCCTGTAATGCCAGTACATGGGAGGCAGAGACAGGAGAATGTCTGTCAGGTTTCAGGATAGCCTCAGCAAATAGTGAGACTCATCAATCTAGCAAAACTCTGTTTCAAAATAAAGCTGGGCGTGGTGGTGAATGCTTGTAATCCCAGCATTTGAGAGGCTGAGGCAGGAAGATCAAAGTTCGAAGACAGCCTCAGCTACTACTAGTGAGGCCCTTTGCAACTAAGTGAGACCTCATTTAAAAAATAAAATAAAGCTGGGTGTGGTGGCGCACCCCAAGTTTGGGAGGCGGAGACAGGAGGATTGCACAGGTTCGAAGCCAGCCTTGCTGGCTTAAGAGATACTGTTTCCAAACACACACACACACACACACACACACACACACACACACACACACACACACACTCTCTGGGAGTGTAGCCCGGAGGTAGAAGGGTTTCCAGGAACCCCAGTACCACAAAAAAAAAAAAAAAAAAAAAAAGGTTGGGGGTGTAGCTCAGAGGTAGAATGCTCTTGAGTTCAATCCCTGGCACCCCCCTCCCCCGCCAAAGGATCAGGTAGACCTTAGGTAGAAGGTCCCTGGATCTCATTTCCAGTACTGCCTTCCCCCAAGAGTTTCCATCAGTGGGAAAGGGTTCACATAAGGACAGAAAACCTCAAGATGGCGATGACTAGCCCTTTCCAAAGGATGGAACATTTCTATCTTTTTTGTTTTGTTTTGTTTTGTGGTCCTAGGGGTGAAAACCCAGAGGCTTTCTACCTCCGGGCTATACTCCCAGCCCTATTTTTACATTTTATTTGGAAACAGGGTCTAAGTTGCTGAAAGCCTCATTAAGTAGCTGAGGCTGGCTTCGAATCTGCGCGATCCTCCTGTCTCAGCCTCCCAAGCGCAGGGATTATAAGCGTGTACCACCACGCCCGGCCATCTCTATCTTTATAGTGCCTTGCTTTGCGGTGGAATATAAAAATGTAGTACTAATAACCACAATGGGGGAAGTGACATCTTGACCCTTACCCGACGTGTAAAGGTTTTCCCACACTTAGAACAGACAAAGGCCGCAGGGACGAAGTTGGGGTCATGATAGCGCTTGAAGTGCATGTCGAGGAGCTGTTTCTGGCGGAAGGTCTTGTCGCAGTGGCTGCAGGCATAAGGCTTCTCCCCGGTGTGGGTACGCTTGTGCATGATCATGTGCCTCTCCTGAAATAGCAGTATGGAGTAAAGGCCTTAGAGCCTGGCATGGGGTTGCCTCCTCAGCTACAGACTACGTGGATACGGTGACAGGCCCTTCCTCATCAAGGGGCTACTTCAACACTGACAGTCAAAATGATACAGGTATCTTTGCTGAGGTGCAAAATACTGCTGCCATGAATCATAGCACAGAGAGAGCTGCTCACCTCTGGTGGGCAGCTTCTCTAGTTCCCTCCCAAATATCATGCCCTAGGAGGAGGTGAGCTGTGACTCAGATATAATCAACAAGGCCTACGACCTTTGATTTTGGCAACTTTGCTCATAAGCCAGTTTGGAAATACTACCCTTAGAAGTAGCCATCATAGTATGTATACAAAAATCCTCTGCTAATGCCTGACATGGAAAGCCATCAAAAGCTTCTAATTATGACTGTCCTTACCTGTCTACAAGCATAATCACACTGGTCACACTTAAAGCGCTTCTCGTTCTTATGTGATTTCTGATGCTGGATTAGGGCGTAGCGCTCATGAAACACAGCATCGCAGTAACGGCATTTCTTGCCTTGCTCAATATAGGAATGCTGCTTTCGCAAGTGGACACCTGAAAGCAAAACAGAAAGCCAAATTTAACCGGTGAAAATACAAACTATCATTTCAACAATGCATTTCTTCTAAAAATATTATTCCAGTAATCCTAGTACTTTTTAGGCTGAGAAAGAAAGATGGCAGGTTCAAGATCAGCCTCAGCAACTTAGCAAGACTCTTTTTTTTTTTGGTGGTACTGGGGGGTTCCTGGAAGCCCTTCTACCTCCGGGCTACACTCCCAGACCTATTTTTACTTTTTTATTTGGAAACAGGGTCTCCTAAGCCAGCACGCGTGGCTGGCTTTGAACCTGCGCGATCCTCCTGTCTCTGCCTCCCAAGCGTGGGGATTACAAGCGTGCGCCACCACGCCCGGCAGCAAGACTCTTAATAACCTAGTGAAACCCTGTTTCAAAATAAAAATAAAGTACAGCTGGGCATGGTGGCGTATGCTTGTAATCCCAGCGCTTGAGAGGCTGAGACAGGAGGATCGCGCAGGTTCAAAGCCAGCCTCAGCAACTTAGTGAGACCTTGTTTCCAAATAAAATAGAAAATAGGTCTGGGAATATAGCCTGGAGGTGGAGGGCTCCTGGGTTCCAACCTCAGTACACACACACACACACACACACACACACACACACACACACACACACACTCTCTCTCTCTCTCTCTCTCTCTCTCTCTTCTCTCCCCCCCCCTCCTTATTTTTGGTGGTACTGGGGATGGAACCCAGGGGCATTCTACCTCTGAGCTATACCCCCATCCCTATTTTTCAGTCTTTTCGTTTTTGAAACGGTCTGAGTTGAAGGGCTTCACTTAATGGCTGAGGCTGTCTGTGAAGCGCAATCCTCCCGTCTTAATGGCTGAGGCTGTCTGTGAAGCGCAATCCTCCCGTCTCAGCCTCCGGAATGCTGGGATTACAAGCATGTGCCATCATGCCCAGCTTATCTATCTTTTTCACAGTACTGAGGATTGAACCAGGGGACTTTGTAAGTCCAAGCTACACCCTAAGCCCTATTTTGTAGTCTTTTTATTTTTATTTTTTTGTGGTACTAGAGATGGAACCAAGGGGCATTCTATATCTGAGCTATACCCCCAGCCCTATTTTTTTTTAAACATTTTTTTGCGGGTCTGAGGATGGAACCCAGGGGCTTTCGACCTCCAAGCTACACCCCCACCCTATTCTTTATTCTTTATTTTGAAACAGGATCTCACTAAGTTGCAGAGGGCCTCACTAAGTAGCTGAGGCTGTCCTGTCCGCTAACAGTGATCCTCTGGTCTCAGCCTCCCGAATGCTGGGATTACACCTGGCTTTAGACTTTTTATTTTTGAAACAGAGTTTCACTAGTTATAAAGGGCCTCACTAAGTAGCTGAGGCTGTTCATGAAACATGATTCTTCTGTCTCAAGCTTCCCAAATGCTGGGATTACAAGCATGCACCACCACGCCTGGCTGTAGGTCACTTTTAGATCTACAGTTTCACATATGTTAAATATGAAACACCAGTGATATCAAAGCAAGGATGGGGCTAGCAGTGGATAGGTTTTATAAGTCTAACTCAAAGATCTGGAGTAGAAACATAAATTTAAAAATTAGTATGACTAAGCCAGGTGTGGTGGCGCACTTATAATCCCAGCATTTGGAAGGCTAAGATAGGAGGACTATGGTACATGGACAGCCTCAGCTACTTAGTGAGGTCCTTTGCAACTCAGTGTGACACTGTTTCAAAATAAAGAATAAAAAAATAGGGCTGAGGTTGTAGCTTGGAAGTAGAATTTCCTTGGGTTCCATCCCCTGTACTGAAAAAAAAAAAAAAAAAAAAAAAATAGGACTTAAGTGAGACCATGAGAGCTGATGAGATCATTAAGGCAAAGAGTAAAAAGGAAGAGGGGGGTGTGGGGTGGGGTGTGGGGTGTGGGGTGTGTGTGTGTGTGTGTAAAACCCAGGGGCTTTTTACCTCCCCAGGCTACTTTCCCAGACTTATATTTTATTTGGAAACAGGGTCTCACTAGGTTGCTGAGAGCCTCACTAAGTAGCTGGTGTTGGCTTCAAACCTGTGTGATCCTCCTGTCTTAGCCTCCCAAGTACCGGGATTACAAGTGTGTGCCACCACGCCCGGCTTAGTCATACTAATTTTTAAATTTATGTTTCTACTCCAGATCTTTGAGTTAGACTTATAAAACCTATCCACTGCTAGCCCCATCCTTGTTTTGATATCACTGGTGTTTCATATTTAACATATGTGAAACTGTAGATCTAAAAGTGACCTACAGCCGGGCGAGGTGGCGCATGCTTGTAATTCCAGGATTTAGGAGGTTGAGACAGGAGGATCGCAGGATCACTGTCAGCCTCAGCTACTAAGTGAAGCCCTCTGCAACTTAGTGAGACGCTGTTTTAAAATAATATTAAATAGGGCTTGGGGGGGTGCAGCTCAGAGCTAAAAATGTTCCTGCTGGGTTCAATCTCTAGTACTACAAAACAAAACAAACAAGCTAGGGTTATAGTTTTTATTTTTGCAGTACTGGGGATTGAAACCAGGGGCATTTACTTCAGAGCTATACCCTCAGCCCTATTTCTTATTCTTTATTTTGCAACAGGGTCTCACCAAGTTGCAGAGGGCCTAAGAAGCTGAGGCTGGCTTCGAACCTGTGATACTCGTGTCTCAGCCTTCCAAGTGTTGGGATTAGAGGTGTGCACTACCTTGCCTGGCATAAGTATGGGTTATAGTAAAGTTTTTATTGATAAATTCTACTGTGTAACCTTTAACCTAACTATGCATAGGCATAGTTAACACCAAATCCATAAAACAGGCCAATTACTTAAGATAAAGTACAAATTGGTCTGAATTGGTTTGGTCTTAGTCTAAACTATCTTGTGTCACTTCCTTATTTGGGGAATGAAAGCTACTCATTATATAGGTATACTCTGTTTCCTCCCATTATAGTTCTCATAAATTCATGTATGACCTATATTCAGGAGAGAATGCTATAGTTTGACTGCAGCAAGAGAAAAAAGAAATGGGGGAAAAGCAGCTAAGGAATGTTTTTCTTTTCTTCTTCTTCTTATTTATTTGTGGTACCAGGAATGGGACCCAGGAGCATTCTACCTCCAAGCTACATCCTCACCCCTACTTTTTATTCTTTATTTTGAAACAAGATTTCACTGAGTTGTACAGGGCCTCACTAAGTAGTAGCTGAGGCTGTCCTTGAACCCCGATCCTCCTGCCTCTGCCTCCCAAATGCTGGGATTACAAGCGTGTGCCACCACAGCTGGCTTAAGGAATGGCTTTTACTAAGCTGTAGGCCTCCATACATAAAACGTAAAAACATAGAAGGGTTACAAGGGGAAGTTCTTTATGGTTCTCATCTTTTCACGAAGTCTTCTTCAAGATGCTTTGTGCCTCTAATAAATCTACTTACCCAGATCACTTTTCCGGGCTATGACAGTGTCACAGTGGGGACAGTGAAACTTGGCCACATTTTCTGTGTGCTTCTGTAAGATGTGCATCTTCATGGTACCACTCTGGGTAAACCGAGCATGACAAATATAACATTCATAAGGTTTTTCCCCTTAAAAGGAAATACAGAATGGACAAATTAAATAAATAAATACTATGATTTAGTTGGAGGATAACTGAGGTGGCAGGATATGCTAAGCCAGAGAACCGACAATCTTTTTGGAAAGCCCTAGCTCAGTTCCAGCAGCCAGCTCACAACTACCTTCAGAAATGACAACTCCTGAACTGCTGCCAGCCGCCTCTGCTCTTTTCAGCTCCACTATGGAACCCTCCACATAAGAAAGAGGAAGTTCCTATGGCGATGCTTACCTTCAGGGGACACTAGATGGAGGTCCTACATAAGATTTCTTTTTAGAAAAGGATACTATTTAGGCAACTGTACTTGTTAGATACTCTATCTAGACTTTTAAATAATTCTATTTTTCCCTTAAAAGTACTATTTCCATGTTGTAGAAAAACTCAAGTCAAATGAAACAAAATCTACTCTAATATACTTTTCAGAAAAATTAACTCAAAGGATATGCCAGAACTTTGGCTAAGAATCTTCCTTTCAGTACACAATCAGGGATGTAGTATTCACAGGGTCCCATGCAATCCAGTGAGAAGCAGCTCAGTGATACAGGAAGGGAGAAGTCCTACCTGAATGGGTTCTCATGTGTCTTTTCAGCTTGTACGTGTCCCTGCTGGCGTAACTGCACAAACTGCACTGGAACGGCCGCTCTCCAGTATGAGATCGAATGTGACGTTTTAATTTGCTGACCTGAAACATGAAAGCAATCGGACCACTTATGTCCCCGTTAATATAGATTATAACAATGAACACTATGGCTTAAACACAAAGGCTTAGTTTTAGAGTACTTAAGCTAGAAAAAAAATCTATAAGATAGTATTTTTTCTTCTTTTTTATTTTGGTGCTGAGGGTGGAACACAGGGATATTCGACCTCAGCCCTATTTTATTCTTTATTTGAAAACAGGTCTTGCTAGGTTGTTGACAGCCTAAGTTGCCAAACTGATTTCAAAGCTGCAATACTACAGTCTCAGCCTTCTGAGTACTAGGATTACAGTGTGCACCACCATGCCTGGCTACTATTTTTTCTTTATTATTGATTCTAAAACCATATCATTTTTTTATTTTTTGGTGGTACTGGGGGTGGAACCCAGAGGCTTTCTACCTCTGGGCTATACTCCCAGACCTTTTTTTTATATTTTATTTGGAAACAGGGTCTAAGTTGCTGAAAGCCTCACTAAGTAGCTGAGGCTGGCTTCAAACCCGTGCGATCCTCCTGTCTCAGCCTCCCAAGCGTGGGGATTACAAGCGTGCACCACCATGCCCGGCTCACATTATATTTCAAGGGAAGAAAGCAAATGGACAGAAGTATGGATGAGTCAAGAATGATTATCACTAATCCCAAATACTGGAATTAAAGGTATGCATCTGGCTCGTACTTTTATTTATAGTTTTTGGTGGTACTGGGGATTGAACCCAGGGCAGCCTCTCAAGTACTAGAATTACAGACATGTGCCACCATGCCCAGCTGGTACTCAATTCTTCTTCTTTTTTTTTTTTGGTGGTACTGGGGATGGAACCCTTCTACTTCTAGGCTATACTCCCAGACCTATTTTATATTTTTATTTGGAAACAGGGTATCTTAAGCCAGTGCGGCTGGCTTCGAACCTACGTGATCCTCTTGTCTCTGCCTCCCAAGCACAGGGATTACAAGTGTGTGCCACCACGCCCAGCTGACACTCAATTTTAAAAGGTAAATTTCACACTCATTACATCTGTTTTGTGGGGTAGGGTGTGTGTCTTTAGGTCATTTTGGCTCTTTGTATCCTCATACTGGAATCATGATCTACTTAAGTACCAATAAGGAGCTGAAAACTTACTTCTACACTGGCATAATCACACATGGAACACTTAAATGGCTTCTCGTGGGTGTGTTTGTAACGACGATGCCGCACCAACTCTCCACTGGTCACAAAGGCCATGTCGCAGTCTGGGCACTTATGAGGACGAGTACCTAGAGAAAGGAGGGGTAGAAGAAAATGTAAGAAAAAGGGTGGTTAATGATTTTGAATTCAGTGTAAGATTAGATCCGAGTCATCCCTTCAACTCTGCACTAGCCATGTAGTTACGGAAGGTCCAAGCTGAATTTACAACACTAGCCAAAGGATGTGAGAACACACGTCAAACTTCATTCTCTCTTAAATTACTCCTTGGAATCTGTTGCTTTTAAGTATAAAAAACTTATCTCCATTTTGTAAATATTTGGTCATTATGGAGTACAAGTTCATAGAAACCCAATTCTGTTTCAATCCTTGCTAAAAAATACAGAATATATTTTACACTCTGATGTTTCACCAAATACAGGTCACAGAATTAATGAGCTCTAGATAATTTGCTATCAAATCTTACTGTATCTAGATAATACATAACAGGGCCAGTGGGCTGTTCATATTCTTTTTTTTTTTTCTTCTGTTACTGGGAGTGGAACCCAGGGGCTTTCTAACTTTGGGCTATACTCCCAGACCTATTTTATATTTTATTTGGAAACAGGGTCTCACTAAAGTTGCTGAGAGCCTCACTAAGTAGCTGAGGCTGGCTTTGAACCTGTGCAATCCTTCTGTCTCAGCCTCCTAAGTGCTGGGATTACAAACATGCGCCACCTTGCCCAGCTAAAAAAGCTTTTATTAAGGCTCATATTATTTTTTAAAACTATACAAGCTGTTTCCTACGTGAAAACCTTTTTTTGGTAAGTGCTGTTACGTGTGGTAGTGAAAATTGAGCCTAGGGTCATTCTACATACAAACTTTACACTCCCCCAGCCCTTTTTATATTTTGTATCGAAACAGGGTCTTGATAGGTTATTGAGAGTTGCAATATATATATAATTTTTTGGTGGTACTGGGAATGAAACCCAGGGGCCTTCTACCTCCAGGCTACACTCCCAGACCTATTTTCTATATTTTATTTGGAAACAGGGTCTCTTAAGTCAACTGAAGATAGCTTTGAACCTGTGTGATCCTCCTGTCTCAGCCTCCCAAGCACGGGGATTACAAACGTGTGCCACCACGCCCAGCTGAGAGTTGCACTATATTGCTGGGGCTGTCCTCAGCAATCTCGTCTCAGCCTCTGAAGGAGTGGGATTACAGGCATGAGCCACCATGGCCATCTTATAATTTATTTACTTATTTATTATTTATTTATTGTGGTACTAGGGATAAAACCCAGGGGCATTCCACCTCCGAGCTCTACTCCCAGACCTATTTTTTATTCTTTATTGTGAAACAGGGTCTCACTGAGTTGCAAAGAGCCTCACTAAGTAGCTGAGGCTGTCCCCAAACCAACTGCAATCCTCCTGTCTCAGCCTCCTAAATGCTGGGATTATAAACTTGCATCAGCACGCCCAGCTTTAAATTTGTTTTGATTAAATCAATCAAAGAAAGAAAGAAAGAAAGAAATTCCAGGGACTTATTATATCAAAGGTTTTAAAAACCAGTACAACCAAACCACGCGTGATGCCACACACTTGTAATCCCAGCATTTGGGAGGCTGATAGAGGAGGATCACAGTTTGCGGACACCTTAGCTACTTAGCGAAGTCCTTTGCAAGTCAGGGAGACCCTGTTTCAAAATAAAGAATAAAAAAATAGGGATAAAGCCGGGGGTGGTGGTGCACGCTTGTAATCCCAGCATTTGGGAGGCTGAGACCTGGAGGATCACGGTTCGCGGACAATCTCAGCTACTTAGTGAGGCTCTCTGCAACTCAGTGAGACCCAGTTTCAAAATAAAGAATAAAAAATAGGGCAGGGGGTGTAGCTCGGAGGTCGAATGCCCCTGGGTTCCACCCCCAGACCCACACACACAAAAAAAGGATAGGGGTATAGTTCAGAGATAGAATGTCCCTAGGTTTCATCCCCAGTACTGCAAATAAATAAGAACAGTACTATTTTTTATGTGTTTCACTTTAAACAGGTCTAATTCTGTGTTCTGAATGTCAATTCATCTAATTTTTTTTTTTTTTTTTTTTGTAGTACTGAGGATGGAACCCAGGGGCATTCTACCTTCCAGCTACACTTTTAGCCCTAATTTTTATTCTTTATTTTGAAACAAGTTCTCACTGAGTTGCAAAGGGCCTAATTAGCTGAGGCTGGCCACGAACCATGATCCTCCTGTCTCAGCCTCCGAAATGCTGGGATTCCAAGCGAGTGCCACCACGCCCGGCGTCAATATTTTTTATTTTTGTGGTACTAAAGATTGAACCTAGGGGCATTCTACCTTGGAGCACATTCCTTTTGTTTGGAAACAGGGTCTCGGTAGGTTGCTGAGAATCTCACCATGTTTCTAAGGCAGATCACAAACTGTGATCCTCCTTGTTTCAACCTTCCAAGTTGGGATTACAAGTGTGTGCCACCACACTCAGCTTCAATTGATCCAATATTTAAACACTGAAAAAATTTGAGGCCAGCCAAGGCGGACAGCAACTTAGTGACAACTTGCTTCAAAATAAAACATAAGCTTGCTGGCCCATGCTTGTAATCCCAGCATTTGGGAGGCTGAGGCCGGAGGATTGCAGTTCACAGATAGCCTCAGCTACTTAGTGAGGCCCTCTGCAACTCAGTGAGACCCTGTTTCAAAATAAAAAAGAAAAATAGGGCAGGGGTGTGGCTCGGAGGTCAAATGCCCCAGGGTTCCATCCCCAGACCCGCAAAAAAAAAAAAAAAAAGCTGGGTTTCCAAATAAAAATAAAACAAGGGCTGAGGGTGTAGCTCCTAGGTAGAATGCTCCTGAGTTCAATGCCCAATGCTGCCAAATAAATAAAATAAAATAAAAAGAAATACCACACTCAGATAATAGTGACCATGGTAAGCAGATAAAGCTGATACACCACAGCACTTTTCTTTTTTGTGGTACTGGGGATGGAACCCAGGGGCATTCTACCTTCGAGCTACACCCTCAGCCCTATTTTTTATTCTTTATTTTGAAACAGGACCTCACTGAGTTGCAAAGGGCCTCACTCAGTAGCTGAGGCTGTCTTTGAACCGGGATCCTCCTGTCTCAGCCTCCCGAATGCTAGGATTACAAGCATGCGCCACCACGCCCAGCAACACAGCACTTCTATATGTCCAACTCTCCCTTCTTTTATTCTTACAGTACTAGGGATTGAACCCAGAGACACTCTACCTCTGAGCTATATACCCCCAGCTCTATTTAATTTTTATTTTTGAAACGGTCTCAGTCTCACTAGGTTGATGAGTCTCACTACCTGTTGAAATTGTCCTTGAAAGAGTGATCCTCCTGTCTCAGCCTCCCAAGTACTGGGATTACAGGAGGGCACTACCACACTTTAAAAAAGGGTTCAAACTCTTTTTAAAAAAATTTTTTGGACCCAGGAGTGGTGGCGCACAGTTATAATCTCAACATTTGGGAAGCGGAGACAGGAGGATCGCGGTTCGCAGCCAGCCTCAGCTACTTAGTGAGGCCCTTTGCAACTCAGTGAGATCCTTTTTCAAAATAAAGAATAAGCCGGGCGTGGTGGAACCCGCTTGTAATCCCAGCATTTAGGAGACTGAGATCTGGGGATGGCGGTTCGTGGACAGCCTCAGCTACTTACTTAGTGTGGCCTTCTGCAAATTAGAGAGAGACCCTATTTCAAAATAAAGAATAAAAAATAGAGCAGGGGGTGTAGCTTGGAGGTTGAATGCCCCTGGGTTCCATCCCCAGATACACACACACACACACACACACACACACACACACACACACACACCCCTATATACATAAAAAGACTAAAAATCAGACTGGGGGTGTAGCTTGGTAGAATGCCCCTGGATTCCATCCCTAGAACCACTAAAGAAAAAAAAGCAATCTTTTGTTGTTTACCTAGCACAGTCTATGGGAGAGAAAGGACTGCCTTTGGTTGAAACAAGTATGCCAACCAGAAAGCAGCAGACACTGTTACAGAGTGGGGATGTTCATCAGGATGCACCACTTAATGCTACATCCCTTTGTTCACGTCCACGATTCCAAATCATCTCTCATTTGCTATAACATCTTGACATAAAGGCAAGGGTGCCCCTGGAATGTAATACAAGTGCATTTATTTATTTAGCAGCACTGGGGACTGAATCCAGGGGCATTTTTACCTCTGAGCTACACCCCCAGCCCTATTTTTTATCCTTTATTTTTATACAAGATCTAAGTTGTGGAGGGCCTCACAAGTTGCTGAGGCTAGCTGTGAACCTGCGATCTTCCTGCCCAGTCTCACAAGTAATCCCTCCCAAGGGACTACAAGCATGTACCAACTTGTCTGGCTTACAAAGTCATTTAGAAAATAAAAGGGCAGCCTCAGTAATTTAGAAAGATTTTGTTTCAAAATAAAAAAATAGCCAGGCGTGGTGGCGCATGCTTGTAATCCCAGCATTTGGGAGGCTGAGACCGGAGGATTGCGGTTCGCGGACAGCCTCAGTTACTTAGTGAGGCCCTCCGCAACTCAGTGAGACCCTGCTTCAAAATAAAGAATAAAAAGTTGGGCAGGGGGTGTAGCTCGGAGGTCAAATGCCTCTGGGTTCCATCCCCAGACCCGCAATAAATAAATAAATAAAATAAATAAATAAAATAAATAAAACTGTGCTGGTGTGTAGCTCAGAGGTAGAATTCCCCTGGGTTCAATCTCTAGTACCATGGAAAACAAAAAACCAAAAAGGTATATTTCTCACCATTCTATATAATACTCTGGTGTCCACATCTGACTCCTACTGGCTTGGTTAATAATGGATCGATCCTACCAAATCAGATCTGAACCACACAGACTCAATTTATTATTTTCTTTTTTGAGAGGGGAGGCATTCTACTTCCAAACTATAGCCCCAGCCCTATTTTCTTTTTTTTCTTTTTTTTGCAGATCTGGGGATGGAACCCAGGGACATTCGACCTCTAAGCTACACCTCCTGCCCTATGTTTTATTCTTTATTTTTGAGACAGGGTCTCACTGAGTTGGGGAGGGCCTAAGTAGCTGAGGCTGTCCGTGAACCACGATCCTCCAGTCTCAGGAATCCCTCCCGAAAGCTGGGATTACAAGTGTGCACTACCATGCCCAGCTCCTATTTTCTTTTTTTTTTTTCTTTTTTTTTTTTTAGTGGTACTGGGGGTGGAACCCAGAGGCCTTCTACCTCCAGGCTATACTCCCAGACCTTTTTTATATTTTATTTGGAAAAAGGGTCTAAGTTGCTGAAAGCCTAAGTAGCTGAGGCTGGCTTCGAACCTGTGCGATCCTCCTGTCTCAGCCTCTCAAGCGCGGGGATTTACAAGGATGAGCCACCACTCCTGGCTTTTATTTTTCATTTTGAAACAGGGTCTCACTAAATTGCTGAGGCTGCCTTAAAACCTGCACTCATTCTGTCTTAGCCTCCCAAGTACTGAAATTGCAGGTTTGTGCCAATACATTTAGCTTGAATTTCTCATTTTCAAGCTCAAGACTAGGCCAGGACAGAGTACCCATATCAAGGCACACCCATGTTGGTAAGTCCTGTCACATAGCCAGCTACTTTAAAACATATGCTTCTGCCCGGCATTATGGTGCATGCTTGTAATCTCAGCATTTGACTGCAGTTCATGAACAGCCTCAGCTATTTAGTGAGGCCCTTCACAACTCAGTGAAACTCTGTTTCAAAAAATAAAAAAGGCGACTGGCTTGGTGGAGCATGCTTGTAATCCCTGCGCTTGGGAGGCTCAGACAGGAAGATTGCATAGGTTTGAAGCCAGCCTCAGCTACTTAGTGAGGCTCTCAGCAACTTAGTGAGACCCTGTTTCCAAATAAAATATAAAATAGGTCTGGGAGTATAGCCCGGAGGTAGAAAGCCTCTGGGTTCCACCCCAGTACCACCAAAAAAAAAAAAAAAAGGCCAGGCATGGTGGTGCATGCTTGTAATCCCCGCCTGGCCTTTTTTACTTTTTGAAACAGGAAGATCACACAGGTTGAAGCCAGCCTCAGCTACTTAGTGAGGCTCTCAGCAACTTAGTGAGACCCTGTTTCCAAATAAAGTATAAAATAGGTCTGGAAGTATAGCCCAGAGGTAGAAAGCCCCTGGGTTTCACCCCCAGTAACCCCCTCCACACAAGTAAATAAATAAAAAATAAATGAAATGAGAAGACTAAAAAATTGGGCTGAGGGTATAGCTCAGAGGTACACATCCTTGGGTTCCATCCTCAGTAAACAAACAATTATATGCTTCTATTATAGTGTCTTCAAAGTATCAAATAAAACCTATTATCAAATGTCTAAGCAGAGCTGTGCTGGAGGTGCATGCTTGTAATTCAAGCATTTTGGAGGCTGAGATAGGAAGATTGTGGTTTTGCAGATACCCTCTACTACTACTTAGGCCCTTTGCAACCCAGTGAAACTCTGTTTCAAAATAAAGAATAATTAAAAAAAAAAAGGTCTAAGTAGAAACTAGGAAGATACTATAAAATGACTTAGTTGCCATGTGTAGTGGCACATGCCTATAATATCAGTAACTCAGACAGCAGAGATAGGAGAGTGCAGGTTAGAAGCCAGTGTGAGGTAACTTAGCAAGACCCTAATTCAAAATATAAAGAGTTGGGGATATAGCTCATTGTTAAAATGCCTCTGGGTTCAATTCCCAGTATCAGAAAAAATTAAAATAGATAGAATGACTAAGTCACTCAGCAAAGAATATACTAATATACCACATACTGTTTATAGGCCAAAAGACATCTGTTCATTTATTTTTTTAGTGGTGGTACTGGGGATCAAACTTAGGGGCTTTCTACCTCTGAGCTACACTTCTGGTCCTATTTTATTTTTATTTTGAAATAGGGTCTTGCTAAGTTGATGAGAGTCTCACTACTTGTTGAAACTGTCCTTAAACTGTGATCCTTCTATATTTTCCCAAGCACTGAGATCACAGACCTTTATCTCCATGCCTGGCTATGTTTGGTCATATTTATTTAACAACAATCACATCAAATAAAAAACAAGAGCTGTCATATTCAGTCAGGTGGAGAATATAGAGGAAAAACTATTTTGCACGAGGTAGAATATGAATAGAAGAAACTATTCTGTATGAATAACTGAGTGAGAAGACTTGAAGCCAAGTACCTACACTGAAAATACAAAGCACCCAGAAGAAAGCTGGAGAGACCCAGTGCGCAGCCCCTCCACTGGAACCTGCCCGTCACTAACAAGAAGTTAATATTAGGATTATCTGAATATCATATTAAAGTATATCTGGCATCTGAACAAATATTTGAATTGCCAGAATGATGCCTTGAACTTTCTATTTTCAGGTTATAAATTAATTACCTTCCTTGAGGTAAAACAACCAGAAAGAGAAAAAGTTATAGTTTTTTACAAAAGTGTGATTTTACTTTTTTTTTTTTTTTCTTTTGCGGTACTGGGCATGGAACCCAGGGCATTCTACCTGAGCCCCAACCCCAGCCTCCCAAGTACTGAGATTACAAGCATGCACCCCATGCCCAACTGATTTTACTTCTATTTCTCTTGTTTTTCTTTCTCTTTCTTTTTTTCTTTTCTTTCTTTTCTTTTTTTGGTGGTACTGGGGTTCCTGGAAGCCCTTCTACCTCCAGGCTAGAAGGAAACAGGGTCTCCAAAGCCAGCGCATGTGGCTGGCTTCGAACCTGCACGATCCTCCTGTCTCTGCCTCCCAAGGGTGGGGATTATAAGCGTGCGCCACCACGCCCAGCCTGTTTGTGTGTCTATCTGTCTCTCTCTTTTTTTTTTGGTGGTACTGGCAAAGAAAACCCAGGTGCATTCTACTTCCGAGCTATATCCCCTACCCCTATTTTTCAGTCTTTATTTTGAAACAGGGTCTTACTGAGTTGCAAAGGGCCTCCTGTTTCAGTCTCCCCAATGCTGGGATTGTGACACTATGCCCAGCTTGATTTTACTTCTATTTCTAATGTTCTTCCTTAGAGTGACTGACATTTGTTGCTTGGGACTATTTGGGCTCATGTTTTGTCATTGTTGTTAAAACCTCAGCAACATAAAGTTTTTAGAAATTATTCCAGGTAACTACTATAGGTAGCCTATTTCTGAATCATCATTTTTATATCATTTGGATTATTTCTCACTAAACTTTCTTAGCACCTGCCTATAACTAAAAACTGAATAAGTAAAGTCCACTTGCTTATAATAAAAATTAAAATTACCAAAAAAAAAAGCACTACAGGAAGGAACAAAACCTTTCTACTTTAACTTCTTGCTGCTGCAATCAGTTGAGATGACACTTAATCCCAAGCTTTAGCCTTTATCATGCTGTAGTCCCACATTCTTATCCAGTACCTGTGTGTGTGTTAAGGTGATT
This sequence comes from Muscardinus avellanarius, assembly GCF_963383645.1. Classification (NCBI taxonomy): domain Eukaryota; kingdom Metazoa; phylum Chordata; class Mammalia; order Rodentia; family Gliridae; genus Muscardinus; species Muscardinus avellanarius. Next base: position 18,558,019 of record NC_137796.1, read on the forward strand.
CCTCAGGAGGGTGACTGTTCTGAATGCCCTGCCACAGAGATGGCACTTGTGTGGTCTCTCATCAGTGTGGCTTTTCATGTGACGATCCAGATTTGAACGCCGTGGACACGTGTAACTGCAAAGCTCACACTGGAATGTCTTCTTAACACCTATACACAAAATAAAACACTTAACTTGCTGCAGGGTTTCAAAGTGTTAAGATTAACCTCGATCTTTAATTCCTACAAACCCAATCTAAGGAATACTAAGTTGAAATTGTCTCATGTTACTAATAGATTTACTTCTTTAACACTGAAAGAAGTATACTTCTAGACTGGTTAAAGAAAAAACTGCTACTCACATAATAACCTTTAAAAACATATTTACTATAACATAAAGTAAGCTGGTAAGAACAATAAGTGCTTCCCCACCCCTCTCTTTTTTACAGAACTGGGAATTAAATCACCAGGGACATTCTACCTCCGAGTTATACCCCCATTTATTATCCTTTATTTTGAAACAGGGTACTTACTCACCTTTCTTTTTAATTTTTGTTGGCTTTGGAGGTTTCATATTACCAACCACTTTCTCTGCATTTACCTCTGACAGCAGACCTTCCTGCTGCTCTTCTTCAAAATCGTACACGGACACATCCACATCCTTGCCCTCCTCTGTGTAACGCAGCTTGCTCTTTTTGGTTTTCTTTGTTTTTTTGGCTGGTGGCTGATAGTCTGGGTCTTTTTGCCAGCTAGGATCTTCCTGAGGGGGAAGTTCTCCTTGCTCTAGTGTCTCCACCTCTCCATTGGCCCCCACTTTCACTACCTGAAAACCTTCAGGCAAAGGTAAGGTATGACATATCATGGGTTCACTTTCTGGAAGGCCCTCTTTAGACACTTCATTCTCGTAAGCCCCCTGAAGTTCTTCTACTGAAGTGGTAGCAACTGGTACAGTCACAGGAACAGGTACTTGAACAAGCTGAAGCTCTCCTATGTTTATGGGCTGTTCCTCCATATTTACAACCTGCAAGGTTATGATCTGGGTATCATCAACGGCAGCCTCCGCTTCTGGAGCCACTGTACCCTCCATTACTTCAGTTTTCATCTGAAGAAGGGTAGGATCAAGCTGTTCCATCATGACCATTTGTACACTGCTATTGACATCCTGGACTACCTCACCGCCATCGGTCTGGTTCTGGGGTAGGTGGCAAGCATCTTCTTCCTGGCCTCCTTCCCGGCGTCGCTGGTAAGTCTTTCTCTCCTTGCCTTTAATGAAAGTTTCAGACTCTTCCACAATGGCTTCAACAGCCTCACCTTCCATCTCCCCTTCCTTAAGTAAGGAAGAACACATTATTATTTAAGATGAAGTTTATCTAAACAAAGACATACATTTAAACAAGCAAGAACCCTGGTAAATGAATTAGACATCAGTGGTTATACAATGGACATTATGTGCTTCATGATGGAAGAAAAAGCACCTCCGCCTATGATGCAACTGTGTCAGTCAAAACAGTGACACCTGAAATTAATCAAGCCTCTAGATCCCAAATACCAATTAACAGGAAACTGATGACAGGATGTTAAATTACACTCCAGGGAGAAACCCAGTAAGACCCAGTATAAATAAAAAACTGCAGAATTCAGTTTCAACTTTTTTCTGCAAAAAATAAATGACCAGAAGAAAAAATGGGAAGGTTGAAAAGATAACCTATAAACGCAAAGCTCTCAACCCAGAGTGATTTTGCAGGGACATTTGACAAGGTCTTAAGACATTTTTAATTGTTACTACTAGGGTAGGATGTCACTACTGGCATCCCAGTGAACACAGACACTACTGAACATCCTAGGAAGAACAGGTCTACTAAACATCCTAGGAGGAACAGGTCAATCCACCAGAAAGAATTATAGGCCCAGCCACATGGTGGCACATATCTGTAATCCCAGTACTTGGAAGGCTGAGATAGAAAGATCACAGATTTGAGGACAGCCTGGCAATTTAACAGGGCCCTCAGCAACTTAGAGAGACCCTGTTTCCAAATAAGTAAAATAGGGCTGGAGCATAGCTTGAAGGTAGAATACTCCTGGGCTTACTCAGACACACACACACACACACACACACACACACACACACACACACACACACACACACTCTCTCTCTCTCTCTCTCTCTCTCTCTCTCTCTCTCTCCCTCCCTCCCTCCCTCCCTCTCTTTCTCTCTCTTCTCTCCCTCCCCCCACTCTCAGAGGCCCAAGATGTCAATAGTGGTAAGGCTGAGAAACTCTAATACAGGCAAGAAAATGCAACCACTCACAATGTATGAATCTTCTAAAATACCTTGAAACCAATAAATATTTAAACACACACACACACACACCATGAGCTAGGCATGGTGGCACATGCCTGTAATCCTAGTATTTGAGAGGCTGAGACAGGAGGATTGCAGATTCAAGACCAGCCTCAGCAACTTAGTGAGAACCCCCGTACCATTAAAAAAAAAAAGTGTGTGTATTTAACATGAGACAATTAGAAACTTAATCTCTGGATATTTGATAATATTTGCAAATCTAGATTAAATCTTATACATTTCCAGGTGAAAATGTTGGTCAAGAGATACAAAAGCGAGCTGGCTGCCAGGTGTGGTGGCGCACTTGTAATCCCAGCACTTGGGAGGTTAGACAGGAGGATTGCATGGGTTCGAAGCCTGCCCCAGCTACTTAGTGAGGCTCTCAGCAACTTAGTGAGACCCTGTTTCCACATAAAGTATAAAATAGGTCTGGGAATATAGAACAGAGGTAGAAAAGCCCCCTGGGTTCCACCCCCAGTACCACCACCACCACCCAAAAAAAAAAAAAAAAAAAAAAGCGAGCTGCTGGGCGTGCTGGTGCACGCTTGTAATCCTAGCATTTGGGAGGTTGAGACTGGAGGATCATGGTTCACGAACTGCCTCAGCTACTTAGTGAGGCCCTCCGCAACTTAGTGAGACCCTGTTTCAAAATAAAGAATAATAAAAAAAAAAAATAGGGCAGGAGGTGTAGCTTGGAGGTCGAATGCCCCTGGATTCCATCCCCAGATCCTAAAAAAAAAAAAAAAAAAGAAATACAAAAGCTCTACCCCAGCCATATTTTTGGAAAAAATATGCTGAAAGCTAGCCATGAAGCTGTGATCCTCCTGTCCTAGCCTCACCAGTACTTGAGATTACAAGCCTGCACCACCATAACCAGCTACAAAATTTCTGTTACTTGGACTAAATCCTTGAGATTCTACTATGTAACTTGGAGGCTGTATAATGTATTAACAAAAATATATCTAATAATTGAAAATCACTGAAAAGGTATTAAGATTATGTGATGTAATACACATATTAGCTCCACTTAATCATTCCACAATGTATATACATATTTCCTAACATCAATTTTTTATACCATATATATATCATTTTCATTTGTCAATTAAAAATAAATCTTAGCCGGGCGTGGTGGTACATGCTTGTAATCCCTGCGATTGTGAGGTGGAGACAGGATCGCGCAGGTTTGAAGCCAGCCTTGCTATTATATATATATAATAGGTCTGGGAGTGTAGCTCGGAGGTAGAAGGGTTTCCAGGAACCCTAGTACCACCAAAAAAATAAAAATAAATAAATCTTAGGGCTGGAGATGTAGTTCATGGGTAAGGTTCTGGGTTCCACTTCTTTTACTATAAGCAACAAAAACCATATATATCTCTTACATATATTTATAAAACATTCGTAGAGAGCCTTGCCAGTTTTTTTGTTGCTGGAATTGCCTTGCTATTGTTTGAATGATTTGATGCTGGAGACTGAGCCAGGGGCCTCATTGAGCTACACTGGAAGCCTCTTGCCTTGCTGGGTTGTTTTTTTTTTTTTGGTACTGGGGATGGAACCCAGGGATATTCAACCTCTGAGCTATACCCCCAGCCCCATATATTCTTTATTTTGAAACAGGGTCTCACTAAGTTGCAGAGGGCCTAAGTAGCTAAGGCTGTCTGCAAACCGCCTTGTATTAGCCTCCCAAATACTAGGATTACAAGCGTGTGCCACCACATCTGGCTTGCTTGCTGTTTTTAAGTTAAATTATAGCCAGGCATGTGCCTGTAATCCCAGTACTTGGGAAGCTAAGACAGGAAGATTGTAGATTCAAGCATACTCTCAGCCAAGGAGTGAAACTCATCCACTTACTTAGTAAGACTTTGTTTCCAAATAAGAAATAAAACTGGGCTGGGAGTGTAATGCTAACATAGAATGCTTCTGGGTTCCATCCCCAGGAACAGGAACAGGAACAGGAACAGGAACACACACACACACACACACACACACACACACACACACACACACAGAGTAAAAATCTACCTTAGAAAAAAATATGTTGACATAGTTTTTTAAAAATCTATTTAGCTGGGCATGGTGGTACACGCTTGTAATCCCCGCGCTTGGGAGGTGGAGACAAGAGGATCGTGCATATTCGAAGCAAGCTGCTCTGGCTTAAAAGATCCTGTTTCCAAATAAAATATAAAATAGGTCTGGGAGTGTAGCCTGGAGGTAGAAGGGCTCCATTATCCCCAGTATCACAAAAAAAAAAAAAAAAAAAAAAGGTACTATTTAGCTGGGCACGGTGGTGCACGCTTGTAATCCCAGTGCTGAGCCAGAAGGATCACACAGGTTCGAAGCCAACCTCAGCTACTTAGTGAGGCTCTCAGTAATTTAGTGAGACTCTGTTTCCAAATAAAATATAAAATAGGTCTGGGAGTATAGCCCAGAGATAGAAAGCCCCTGGGTTCTACCCCCCAGTAGCCCCCCCCCAAAGATCCTATTTTAGCTGGGCATGGCAGCACATGCTTGTAATCCCAGTATTTGGGAGACTGAGACAAGAGGATCACAGGTTCGAGACCAGCCTTAGCTTCTTAGTAAGGCCCTCTGTAACTTAATGAGACCCTATTCTAAAAATAAATAATAAAAAATAGGTCTGGGCGTGTAGCTTGGAGGTAGAATGCCCCGTGTTCAATCCCCAGTTCTGCAAAACAAACAAACAAAACAACTCTTATATTTATTTATTGTTTTGTGCTGCTGGGGATTGAACCCAGAGGCATTCTACCTCTGAGCTACATCCCCAGCCTATTTTATTTTTTTTTTGAAACAGGGTCTCACTAAGATCATACAAGCCTGGTTGCTTAACCTGTGATTCTCCTGTCACATCCTCCCAGGTACTGGGATTACAAGCATGTGCCATCTTGCCCAGCTAAAGAAGCTTTTATTAAGGCATATTATATATATATATATATATTGTGTGTGTGTGTGTGAGAACCCAGGGGCATTGAACCCAGGGGCATTCTACCTCTGAGCTACACTCCCAGCCCTATTTTTTATTCTTTATTTTGAAACAGGGTCTGAGTTGCAAAGGGCCTAAGAAGGTGAGGCTGTCCATGAACCGCAATCCTCCTGTCTCAGCCTCCTAAATGCTGGAATTACAAGTGTACAAGCGTGCGCTACTATGCCCGGCTTAGCAAACATTTTGATGAGTCTATACATATACACATATCTTGGGACATATGTGGTTGAGGTACTAAAAAGGGTGGTGGGTTTATTTATACATTTAGTTTTGGTGGTAAGAACATTTATCATGGGATTTATTTGTTGCCAGTCTAGGGATGGAACCCAGGACATTCAACCTATGAGCTGCTTAAACCCACTGCCCTATTTTTTATTCTTTATTTTCAAACAGGGTCTCACTAAGTTGTGAAGGGCCTCCCTAAGTAGCTGAGGCTGGTTGCGAACCATGATCCTCCGGTCTGACTCCCAAATGCTGGGATTACAAGTGTGTGCCACCATGCCTGGCTGAAATTTACTTTAAAAAAGAATATAGTGGCCTCAAACCTACAATCCTGTCTCAGCCTCCTAAGTACTGGGATTATAGGTGTCTGTCACCACTCTTGGCTCTAGCCCTTTTTATTTTTGTAGTACTAGGGATAGAACCCAAAGGCATTCTACCTCTGAGTTAGACCCCTAGCCCCTTTTACTTTTTTGTTTTACAACACAGTCTCCCTAGGTCGTTGAAAGTCTCACTACTTGCTGAGGGCCTGTCTTGAACCTGTGATTCTCCTGTCTCCCAAATACAGGGATTACAGGCATCCACCACCACATCTAGCTACAATGTTAAGTATTTCTCATAAGTATGTCCAACCAGTTTTACTTGTACAATAAAATTACATAAGAGGTTTACTGAACCTCAACAACAAAAAGAATATAGGACCATCTTATTAACTATAGGTACTGTGGATTTTGTTTTGTTCCTTTTTTTTTTTTTTTTTTTTTGGTGGTACTGGGGTTCCTGGAAGCCCTTCTACCTCCAGGCTACACTCCCAGACCTATTTTTATATTTTTGAAACAGGGTCTCTTAAGCGTGGCTGGCTTCGAACCAGCGCCGATCCTCCTGTCTCCACCTCCCAAGTGAGGGGATTACAAGCGTACGCCACCACGCCGGCTGTTTTGTTGTTTTCATACTGGGGATTAAACTCAAGAGCCATTTACCTCTGAGCTACACCCCCAGTCCTTTTTATTTTGAAATTGCTGAGACTGGCCTCAAACCTGTAATCTTCCTGTCTCAGCCCCCCAAATACTGGTATTACGTGCACCAGCATGCTTGAATTATAGGCACTATGTTGTATAACTTATCTCTAAAATTCATCTGTCTTACATAACTAAAACTTTACACCCATTGAGCAACAATTCTCCATTTCTCTCTCCCTATTAGCTTTGTTTTTGGCAGGGGTGTATGTGTAACTAGGGATTAAACCCAGGGATGTTCTACCTCTGAGCTAGACTACCAGCCCTATTTTTTTTCCCCTAAGTTGCGGAGGCTGACTTGAAACCCAAGATTCCCCCATTCTAGCCTCCCAAGTACTGGGATGACAGGTGTGTACCACCATGTCAGATTTTAGCCCTGTTTCTTTCTTTTTTTTTTTTAAGTCATTATTAAAACCTGCATTTAGACTCTATTTTGCATGTAGCTAACATATAACACAGCTCCGTTCCTTATCTTCAACTTGACAGTCTGTCTTGCCTATGATACCATGAGTTATCATGGACAAGAACCATTTATAACAAGTAGCTTTTACTCAACACTGTGCCCCTGTTGGCAAGTACTCAATAAACAAATGCTAACCAAATTTAATATATAAGAGAAAACAAAGCCTTGAAGATTGTTTCCAAACAAACAACAAAAAGGGGTGGGAGTATAGCTTGGAGGTAGAATGCCCCTGGGTTGAATCCCCAGTACTACACACACACACACACACACACACACACACACACACACACACACACACACACCAAAAAAAAAAAAAAAGTTTTCTCTAATTCTCTGTAGGAACTACATCCATGCTAACTGCCAGAGAAGATCCCTAAGCTAAGACTAACTGTAAGGCAACACAACACACAACGACTATAGAGAGATGGGCCAGGCATGGTTCTACTATCTAAGAGTTCAGGCACAAAGGTTCAAAGTAAACTTAGCTAAGTTTGGAGAAAGATAACACGCCAGGTATGAGAGCAAAGTGCTTCATAATTGTGGAATTTGAATGAAATCCTGAAATATGGACAGGACGTGAAAGAGCTTTTGGTGTGTGTTTGTGTATGTGCGTATTTTGGAGAGGAAAAGTTAAGATTCTTAGGCAGGATAAATACACGTAGGAATAAGTTATAAGGGTAATAATTGGCTTAAAGCACAGGAGAGAGGAAAGCATAAAAAGTGCTGGTTGTAGCCATGGTCTGGACAGTCTTGAATGACAAAATATGAAGCCTATACAACTTGTTTATTGGGCAGAGAAATTAAGATTCAAGGGCTTGTTTTCCTCAACAAAATGTGTATCTATTTTTGTAAAAACTGCATACTGCATTCAATACCTTTAGGCTTTCAAGGTTTCTCAACGTCTGACTCTGACAGCTTCTTCAGATTTATGTCTTGTACTCCGGCACATACTTTCCCCTTCAGTCAAGCTGTTTGCCTTTTCACTCACACACAGTTCCCATCGCCATTTCCCCTTCGTCTCTGTACTCTATATTCTTCTCATCCTTCTCAAATCCAGCTTATTCTTAGCAGAATAAACCTCTTTGAAGTTCCATGGCCATTACTTTGCTCTAGTGGGTCTGCTGACCCACTAGATAACCACACAATTTTGCTCTTAAAAACATTTCAGTTGGGCGTGTGGTGCACACTTGTAATCCCAGTACTTGGGAGGCTGAGACAGGTTCATGGCCAGCCTCAGCAATTTAATAAGGCCCTTTACAACTTGGCCAGACTCTGTTCATTTTCTTTTTCCTTTTTGTTTGTGGTGCTGGAGACTGAACCCAGGGGAATTCTACCTCCAAGCTACACCCCCCAACCCAATTTTTTCTTCTTCATTTTGAAACAGGGTCTTACTAAGTTGCAGAGGGCCTCACTAAGTAACTGAGGCTGGCCACAAACCCGGTTCCTCATGTTTTAGCCTCCCAAGTACTAGGATTACAAGTATGTGTCACCATGCCTGGCTCACAAGACCCTGTTTCAAACTAAAAAAAAAAAAAAAAAAAAAAAGGCTGAATGTGTAGGGTTGATGTAAAATTTCCCTGAGTTCAATCTATAGTACCACAAAATAAATAAGTATCTCCAATTTTTAAAAATGGTAAGGAAATATATTTAGTATTTTCTAGAGCTTTCTGGGCTTTTGTAGCACACAATTCGAAGAACATAGAAAAATCCATTTTTTTAAATCTCTGGTGTGAATCTGAAGGCTTAGAATATTAGAAACTGCACACAAATAACCAAGCTAAAAGGGGTCACAATTATGACAGGTAGACAAAGAACAGTATAAAGGAATAGAAATGAAACCAATTGTGTTGCCTAGGAGTTGGCTGACAGTATTCTCTCATTGTGAAAAGAACACATGGCATTAGGTGCGTGAACACTGGCATCTACTCAGGTCTCAAAGCAGTAGCTTCTATTTTTATAGATAAACATAAGACAAAAAACATGAAGCCAACAGTCTCCCAGACACTGTTTAGAAGTCTCAGTGCATTCTCTCAAGCAGTATATTCTTTAACCTAGTCTCTCCTCTGAATCAATAACTAACCCAATAGGATGGACCAGGCTTTTCCCTCCACTCCCTGGGGAAGGATGGACCAGAGCTCTCCCCCCAACCCCTGGAAATTGCACTCAGCTGCCTCGCCCTTACTAACAGATCCAATCCCTTCCTATATAGACTACTTTCAATACCTAGTTCCTCTTTGCTCAAAACACAAACACACTCTAACTCTGACATACTCTGGCTCTCTCCTTATAGATTAATACCAAAAAGAAGTGGTTGACATTTACTTCCAAAACAACCTTCCAGATTAGCAAAGTATATTAGTGTAGCTAGGCATGGTAATACTCACCTGTAACCCCAGTGCTTGGGAGGCTGAGACAGGAAGGTCATAGGCTCAAGGCCAGTCTCAGCAATTTAGGAAAACACTATTTCAAAATAAAAAATACCTGGGCATGGTGAGCACACCTGTAATCCTGGTACATAAGAGGCTGAGACAGAAGAATCTCAGGTTTTTGGCCAGTCTCAGCAATTTAGCGAGGCCCTTTGCAACTTAGTAAGACCCTGTTTCAAAATAAAAAGGGCTGGGGGTGTAGCTTGGAGGTAGAATCTAGCCCCTGGGTTCAATCCCCAGTACCACAAATAAGTAAATAAATCAGGGTTGGGGGTATAATTCAGAAGTAGAATATCCCTGTGTTCAACCCCCAGTATCACAGAAAAAAAAAAAAAGAATGTAAAAAATAAAGCACATAAAAGATGTTCGCAATTTCTAATAATATCAACCAACAGTCCAGTTTTCTATTACATGTCCCTATGGACATGTACTTTTCAAGTAGATGAGCTCATATTATACATATATCTTGTAATATTTTCTCTTCAAATCATGTAATAATCTTTCACCTTTTACTTGTAAACATTTTTTATCTTTTTTTTTTTTTGTGATGCTGGGGATAGAACTCAGAGGCCTTCTACCTCTGGGCTATAGTCCCAGACCTGTTTTATATTTTATTTGGAAACAGGGTCTCATTAGATTCCTGAGAGTCAAAGTATTTGAGGCTGCTTGGAACCTGCCTGATCCTCCTGTCTCAGCCTCCCAAGTACTGGGATTACAAGCATGCACCACCACACCTGGCTTGCAGACATTTTTTCTTTTTTCTTTTTTTGGTGGTAATGGGGTTCCTGGAAACCCTTCTACCTCCGGGCTACACTCCTAGACCTATTTTTATACTTTTTTATTTGGAAAAAGGGTCTCTTAAGCCAGCACAGCTGGCTTCGAACCTGCGTGATCCGCCTGTCTCCGCCTCCCAAGCTCGGGTATTCATGCATGCGCCACCACGCCCGGCAGCTTGTAGACAATTTTATACAAGACTTCGCTATCCTAAGAATCTATTCTTTCCAGCCGGGCGTGGTGGAGCACACTTGTAATCTCTGCACTTGGGAGGCTGAGACAGGAGGATCGCACAGATTTGAAGCCAGCCTCAGCTACTTAGGCTTTGAGCAACTTAGTGAGAGCCTGTTTCTAAATAAATTATAAAATAGGGCTAGAGGTGTAGCCGGGAGGTAGAACGCCCCTGGGTTCCATCCCCAGTACTAAAAAAAATAAAAATTAAAAAAAAAATCTATTCCTTCTAAAAAGGACTCATAGCCAGCTCTATGTTGTTCAAATCCTTCCTGCCTTGCCGGGCGTGGTGGCGCACGCTTGTAATCCCAGCATTCGGAGGCTGAGACCGGAGGATCGCGGTTCACAGGCAGCCTCAGCTACTTAGTGAAGCCCTCTGCAACTTAGTGAGACCCTGTTTCAAAATAAAGAATAAAAAATAGGGCTGGGGCTGTAGCTCGTAGGTCAAATGCCCCTGGATTCCATCCCCAGTACCGCAAAAAAAAAAAAAAAAAAAAAACAAACCACCCACAAATCCTTTCTGCCTTAAAACTCCTCTCAACCTTACTTGTTCATTTAGTATCCCCTCCCTCCCTCTCTCTTCTTGTACTGAGGATTGAACCCAGGGAGAGTCTACCTCTAAGCTATACTCTAGCTCCATTTTATCTTTAATTTTGAAACAGAGTTTCTCTAAATTGCTAAGGCTAGCTTTTAATCTGTGATCCTAGTGTCTCAGATTCTATTAGGCACTGAGGATTGAACCCAGGGGCATTCTACCTCTGAGCTACACCCCAGCCCTATTTTATTTTTATTTTGAAACAGGGTCTTGATAGGCTAATGAGAAATCTCACTATTTGCTGAGGCTGCCCTCTCCCCTGCAATCCTCCTGTTTCAGTCTCTCAAGTACTGGGATTACAGACCTGTGTCACATGTCTGGCTGGCTCTATCACCTCTTTTATTTCCTCCCATGCTCAACTCCACATTTCCTGTCTCCAAAGCTTTTCTTCTCTTCCATTCCTCAGCTCACCAGTTTGTGTTCTGTTCCCCAATACTCTAATGGACTGCTCTGAACATAGCAATGACCCTTTATTGGCAAAAACAAGAGATTTTTCTATCCTTATTTGACTTGACCTCTCTGTGGAACTCAACCTTCCATTCTAGGCTTTATCCCAGAATTATGCCAAACCATCAGAAAGCTGGGTATATCTGGACCACATGGCCTTATCCCCTACAGAACTGCTTTCACTGAGTTTTGTTTTGGCATTATGCTGTTGGCTTACACTAAAGGATATGTGGGTGAAATTTCATTTGGAGTTAATGCTTGGAAAAGCTTTTTTCAACAAAATGATTTTTTTTCTTTCACTATAAAACCAATGTAACAGTACCAGGTTACCAGTTTTTAGCTGGCCACATCTTGATCAATTTATTGCCTCAATGTAGTAACTTTCTATTCTTATCTGTATTTTCTGATTTTTTAAAGAAATATATTTCTTTCTTTTTTTTTTTTTTTGGTGGTACTGGGGTTCCTGGAAGCCCTTCTACCTCCGGGCTACACTCCCAGACCTATTTTATATTTTTGAAACAGGGTCTCTTAAACCAGAGTGGCTGGCTACGAACCTGTGCGATCCTCCTGTCTACGCCTCCCAAGCGTGGGGATTACAAGCGTGCGCCACCACACCCGGCTAAAGAAATATATTTCTATAAATATTATTTGTATTTTTATGCATTTCTTCAAATTCTCCCCCCCTCCCTACACCAGGGACATACTATCTCTGAAAATACCCCCAGCCAAATTTTTATTTTTAAAACAGGGTCTCTAGCCAGGCGTGGTGGCGCACGCTTGTAATCTCCGCGCTTGGGAGGCTGAGACAGGAGGATCACACGGGTTCGAAGCCAGCCTCAGCTTAGTGAGGCTCTCAGGAACTTAGTGAGACCCTGTTTCCAAATAAAATATAAAAAAGGTCTGGGGGTATAACCCGGAGGTAGAAAGCTTCTGGGTTCCACCCCCAGTACCACCAAAATAAATAAATAAATAAATAATAAATAAATAAAACAGGGTCTCATTACTTGGGAGGACCACAGGTTTGCAGCCAGCCTCAGATACTTAGTGAGGCCCTTTATCAAAATAAAAAATAGGCCGGGAGTGGTGGCATACCCTTGTAATCCCCGCACTTGGGAGGCTGAAACAGGAGGATCACATAGGTTCAAAGCCAGCCTCAACTACATAGTGAGGCTCTCAGCAACTTGGCGAGACCATTTCCAATAAAATATATAAAACAGGCCTGGGAGTGTAGCCCCTGGGTTCCATCCCCAGTACCACCACCAAAAAAAAAAAAAAAAAAAAAAAAAGTGGGGGGGCTGGGTGTATAGGGGTGTAACTTGAAGGTAGAATGCCCCTGGGTTGAATCCTGAGTAATGCAAAAAAAAAACAAAAAAAACAAAAAAAAACAAAAAAAAACAACAAAAACAAACAAAAAAACACTTGGAAATTGTACATATGTACTATCAATAAATAGAAACCACAGAAAAATAGAATATATGGGAATGTAAAGTTATGCCATTCACATCAATCAAAAGAAAAGTAATGGCCTGAACTCAAAATCTCTAAGAATTATATGAAAACTATAGAGCTCATCCTCAAGTCATTAAGACCTCATTAAATAAGGACACTGCTATTTCTTCTTTTTTTGGTGGTCCTAGCAATTGAACCCAGGGGCATTTTACCTTTGACCTACAGTGCAGTTCTCTTTTATTTTTTCTTTTGAAATGGGCTAAGTTACTGCATGCTGGTAGCCTCAAACTACAACTCTCCTGTCTCAGGTGCCCAAGTACTGGGAATACAGGTACATACTACTGCACCCACAAGGACGCTACTCTTTATATTCATGTTTGGAAATGCTAAACCTTTTAAGGATATTATTTCTTCCAAATTTATATAAAATAATTTTGGGGGGGTACTGGGAGTGGAACCTAGGGACATTCTACTTCTGAGCTACCACCACAGCCCTATTTTTAATTCTTTTTTTTTTTAAACAGGGTCTCACTGAGTTACAGCCTCGCTAAGTAGTAGTTGAGGCTGTCCTCGAAACACAATCCTCCTGTCTCAGCCTCCCAAATGCTGGGATTATAAGTATGCGCCACCATGCCCGATTTATAAAAAATAAGTTTTTTAAACAATTGTCTGAAAAATGAACAAGAGATTGAGGATAGCAAAAAAATTTCTGAAAAACAATGAAATGACCTCCTATTCTCAAATATTAACATTAAAAAGCCACAATAAGCTGGACGTGGTAGCATACTCAATTGTAATCCCTCTATTTGGGAGGCAGGGACTGGAGGATCACAGGTTCATGGCTACCCTCAGCATGTTACTGAGACTGTCTGCAACTCAGTGAGATCATTTCAAAATAAAAGAATAATAGGGCCAGGCATGGTCGTGCACGCTTGTAATCCCCGCGCTTCGAGGCTGAGACAGGAGGACCGCACGGGTTCGAAGCCAGCCTCAGCTACTCAGTGAGGCTTCCAGCAACTTAGTGAGACCCTGTTTCCAAATAAAAAATATATATATATTTAAAAAAAGGTCTGGGAGTATAGCCCGGAGGTGGAAAGCCTCTGGGTTCCACCCCCAGTACCAACAAAAAATAAAAAATAAAATATATATATATAAAATAAAAGAATAATAAACTGGGTGTGGTGGCGCACGCTTGTAATCCCAGCGCTTGGGAGGCTGAGACAGGAGGATCGCACAGGTTCAAAGCCAGCCTCAGCTACTTAGAGAGGCTCTCAGTAACTTAGTGAGACCATTTCCAAATAAAGTATAAAATAGGTCTGGAAATATAGCCTGGAGGTAGAAAATCTCCTGGGTTCCACCCTCAGTACTACCAAAAACAAACAAACAAACAAACAAACAAAAGAACGGGCATGGTGGCACATACCTGTAATCCCAGCATTTGGAACGCTGAGACAGGAAGATCATGGGTTTGCAGCCAGTGTCAGCAACTTATTCAGACCGTTTCAAAATAAAGAATAAAAAATAGGGGTGAGAGTGTAGCTTGGCAGTAGAATGCCCCTGAGTTCAATCCTCAGTATTGCAAAAAATAAGATAACAAAATAGGGTTAGAAATATAGCTCTGAGGTAGAATGCCCATCCTCAGTACCACACACACACAAAAATTTTTTTTTTTTTTTTTGCAGTACTAGAGATGGAACCCAGGGGCATTCTACTTCCGAGCTACACCCTTAGTCCTATTTTTTATTCTTTATTTTGAAACAGGGTCTTACTGAATTGCAGAGGGCCTCACTAAGTAGCTGAGACTACCCACAAACTGTGATCCTCCAGTTTCAGCTTTCCAAATGGTGGGATTACAAGCGTGTGCCACCACACCACCCAACTTTAATAATATATTAATAATCAATACTTATGGTATTGTCACTATAACAGGCAGTCATTTTAAACATGAGAGAATACAGAAATAAGCCTTACCAAAGAAACTGTCATTTTACATGAGCAGAAAAGATGTGTGTGTGTGTGTGTGTGTGTGTGTGTGTGTGTGTGTGTGTGTGTACTAGGCATGGACCTAAGGGCATTCTACCTCTGAGTGATACCCTCATCCTTATTCATTCTTTTATTTTGAAAGTTGAAGATGGCCTCACTAAGTTGCTGAGGCTAGCATCAAAGCTGTGATCTTAGCCGGGCATGGTGGCGCACGTTTATAATCCCAGCATTCGGGAGGCTGAGAACTGAGGTTTGTGGATAGGCTCAGCTACTTGGTGAGGCTCTCTGCAACTCAGTGAGACCCGGTTTCAAAATAAAGAACAAAAAATAGGGCAGGGAGTGTAGCTCGGAGGTCAAATGCCCCTGGGTTCCATCCCCAGACCTGAAAAACAAAAACAAAAACAAAACAAAAAACAAAAAACCTACGATCTTCCTGTCTTAGCCTTCAAAGTACTAGGTTACAAGCCACTCCCAGCAGGATTATTTCATTAAAGGTGCCAGTAAAACTACAATTACTTTGAAAAACCCGGATCTTTAATATACTTGGAATATATATTGTTGTAGTATGAGATAAAAAGGTAGTAACCAGCGTGGCGTGGTGGCGTACACTTGTAATCTCAGTACTTTGAAGTTGAGACTGGAATATTACGCTCCCAATTTAGTGAGACCATGTTTCCAGATAAAATATAAAAAAGTAAAAAAGCCCCTGGGTTCCATCCCAGGTACCAAAAAAAAAAAAAAAAAAAAGGCAGTAACCTCCACCCCCTTTGTGTATGTGGAACTGGGGATGGTCTCCTACCTTCATGCGACCTCCAGCCCAATTTTTTATTCTTAATTTTGAAATGGTCTCACTGAGTTGCAAAGGGGCTTCATTAAGTAGCTGACACTGCTGGCCTTGAACCATGATCTTCCTGTCACATCCTCTCAAATACTGGGATTAGCATCATGTGCCACCATGCTTGGCTACGTGAATAGCTTTCTGATCTAAAAATGACAAAGGCTTTGTGCTTAGAAGCCTAGAAAACAGAAGTAATCAGAGGAAATGACTTAGATTTTTTAACCATCATACAGTAAAATTACATGACAAAAACACACTAAACAAAATTACAAAGAAATGGCCAAAAAAGTAACATCTGTGATAATACATTAACATCTTTATTATATAACACAACTGTGAAGTTTATAAGAAAAAGAAACAACAGACAAAATAGCTGGGCAAAGAACACAGATACATAATTCAAAGAAATACAAATACAAATGGCAGGGCTGGAGATGTTGTTCAGTGACAGAGTACCTGCTGAGCAAGCATAAGACCCAAATTCAAACACCATTAAAAAAAAAAAAAAAAAAAAAAAAAGCTGGGAGTGGTGCGCACGCTTGTGATCCCAGCGCTTGGGAGGCTGAAAGGAGGAGCACACAGGTTCGAACCCAGCCTCAGCTACTGGGTGAGGCTCTCAGCAACTTGGTGAGACCGTTTCCAAATCAAGTATAAAAATAGGTCTGGGAGGATAGCCTGGAGGTAGGAAAGCCCCTGGATTCCACCTCCAGTACCACCAAAAAACAAAGAAACAAACAAAAAAACCTGGGCATGGTGGCACACACTTGTATTCCCAGTACCTAGGAGGCTGAGACAGGAGGATAGCAGGTCAAGGCCAGCCTTAGCTACTTAGTGAGACCCTGTTTCAAAATAAAGAATAAAAAATATTCTTCTGCAGCAGAAAAGGCAAAGGTCAAATTAGTAATGTTGCCACTGTGATATATTTAAGAGTACATTTCTAAGTTATTTTACTACAATTTTATTATACTTTAAAATTTTTTCATCTGTGATTTTGAAAATAATCCTAAAATGGCCAGGTGTGGTGATACACACTTGTGATCCTAGTACTTGGGAGGCTGAGACAAGAGGATTACAGATTTAAGACCAGCCTCAGCTACTTAGTGTGGCCCTTGGAAACCTAGTAAGACCCTGTTTCAAAATAAAGAATAAGCCGGGTGTGGTGATGCATGCTTGTTATCCTAGTACTTGGTAGGCTAAGAAAGGAGAATCTTGCAGGTTCGAAGTCAGCCTCAGCTACTTAGTGGAGTTCTCAGTAGCTTAGTGAGTACCGGTTTCCAAACAAAATATAAAATTGGTCTGAGAATGTAGCCTGTTGGTAGAAAACTTCTGGGTTCCATTCCCAGCACCACAATAAATAAATAAATAAATAAATAGCCGGGCGTGGTAGTGCATGCTTGTAATCCCCGGGCCTGGGAGGCGGAGACAGGAAGATAGTGCAGGTCTGAAGCCAGCTGTGCTGGCTTAAGAGACCCTGGTTCCAAATTTTAAAAAAGAGTATAAAATAGATCTGGGAGTGTAGCCTGGAGGTAGAAGGGTTTCCAGGAACCCCAGTACCACATACATACATACATACATACATACATACATACATACATACATACATACATACGGCTGAGGGTGTAGTTCAGAGATAGAATGCCCCTAGGTTTGACCTCTAGAACTGTGAAAAAAAAATCCTAAAATAAATTATTTTTAAAAATAATTATTAGGTAGTCTAATAGCCCAAAAAATGCAGTCACATGTTCTCCGTAGGTACTTTCGATAACAAAGGTTTAGTGAATAAACCATGCATGATTTCCAGTGTATGAATTTCTACTCTGAGATGCAGACTGAATTAAAACAAATTTGTGAGTTTAAATAATTAAAAAAAAAAAAAAAAGAATAAGCCAGGCATGGTGGCACCTGCTTGTAATCCCCACGCTTGGGAGGCTGGGACAGGAGGATCATATAGTTCGAAGCCAGCCTCAGCTACTTAGTGAGGCTCTCAGCAACTTAGTGAGACCCTGCTTCCAAATAAAAAAAACAGGTCTGGTAGTATAGCCCAGAGGTAGAAAACCTCTGGGTTCCACTCCTAGTACCACCAAAAAAATAATAATAACAAAAGAATAAAAAATAGGGCTGGGGAGCCGGGTATAGTGGCACATGCTTGTAATCCCAGCATTTGGGAGGTTGGGACAGAAGGATCAGGGTTTGTGGCAAGTCTGAGCTACTTAGGGAGGCTCTTTGCAACTCAGTGAGGCGCTCTTTCAAAATAAAGAATCAGGCTGTTGTAGCTCTGAGGTAGAATGCCCTTGGGTTTCATCCCCAGAACTGGGAAAAAAAAAAAAAGGATAGATCTGGGCATCATGGTGCCCTACCTGTAATCTGTAATCCCAGTACTTGGGAGGCCAAGTTAGGAGGATCATAGGCTCAAGGATAGCCTCAGCAGCTTAGGAAGACCCTCAACAACTTAGCAAGACTCCTTTTCAAACAAAAAATAGGGGAAGTAGCTCAGATATAGAATGCTCCCATCTTAAATCTCTATTACCATAGAGTACTACAGAAACAATAACAAACAAAACAGTAAGAAAAATTGCCCTCCTGATTGGTTAATGCTTACTCAATCAAGCCCAAACTCTCCAGCTAAGTAGCTTAGCTACTATGTAGATTGTTCCTATCCCTTCTCCCCATTCACCTCACCTCTCAATACTTCCTGCTGGTAAAATCCACAACAGTGCCTATGGTCTCATTTCCAGCTCAAATCATTTCATGTATCAGTGTCTTAACAACCCTGACCAATGTGGACTGATCTCAAGTTTACTTTTTTGTTTTAACTACAGCATGTTCTACATCTGCATCTTTTCCCCAACAAACTTTTAGCTTTTCAAGGGCAGAAAATAGGCCTTTTACTTCTGTATCCTATATAGCAATGGAAACAAAACAGTGTTAAGTAAACAGTAAACATTCTAATATCAATATTGTCATATGAAGCATATAATAGTTCTTACAGAGGATAAACATAGGAAGGAAACATAAAAAACAAGTTTATATGCTAAATGAAATAATAGCTTTATTATCTTTCTTTACTGCTCTTTATATCATTAAAAAATAATAAAGTCTTAATTACAGGTTACATTAAAAGCAACCCACCATGTAAAACAGCCCGTTGAACCTTTTTTTTTTTTTTTTTTGGCAGTACTGGGGATGGAACCCAGGGCACTCTACAGCCAAGCTACACCCCTAGGTTTTTTTTTTATTATTATTATTTTTTTTGGTACTGGGGTTCCTGGAAGCCCTTCTACCTCCGGGCTACACTCCCAGACCTATTTTTACATTTTCCTTTTGGAAACAGGGTCTCCTAAGCCAGCGTGCGCGGCTGGCTTCGAACCTGCGCGATCCTCCTGTCTCTGCCTCCCAAGCACGGGGATGACAAGCGTGCGCCACTACGCCCAGCTTTTTTTTCTTTATTTTGAAACAGGGTCTCACTAAGTTGCTAAGGACCTCACTAAGTAGCTGAGGCTGTCCGTGAACTGTGATCCTCCTATCACAGCCTCCCAAGTACTGGAATCACAAGCTTGTGCCACCATGCCCAGCTTTGATAAACATATTTTTCTTTTTGGTGGGCTGGAACCCAGGGGCATTCTAATTCGGAGCTACACCCCAAATCTATTATTCTTATTATTCTTTCACTTGAAACAGGGTCTCACTAGGCCGGGCATGGTGGCGCATGCCTGTAATCCTAGTGCTTGGGAGGCTGAGACAGGAGGATCGAACAGGTTCGAAGCCAGCCTTAGCTACTGAGTAAGGCTCTCAGCAACTTAGACCCTGTTTCCAAATAAAGTATAAAATAGGTCTGGGAGTGTAGCCCGGAGGTAGAAAAGCCCCTGGGTTCCACCCCAGTACCACAAAAAATAAAAAATAAAAAAATAAAATAGAAACAGGGTCTCACTGAATTGCAAAGAGCCTCATTAAGTAGCTGAGGCTGTCTGTGAACAGAGATCCTCCTGTCTCACCCTCCCGAGTGCTGAGATTACAAGTGTGGAGATTACAAGTGTGTACCACCACACCCAGCTGAAACCTTTTCTTTTTCTTTCTTTCTTTTTTTTTTGGTGGTACTGGGATTCCTGGAAGCCCTTCTACCTCCGGGCTACACTCCCAGACCTATTTTCACATTTTTTATTTGGAAACAGGGTCTCCTAAGCCAGCGCATGCGGCTGGCTTCGAACCTGCGCGATCTTCCTGTCTCTGCCTCCCAAGCGCGGGGATTACAAGCGTGCCCCACCACGCCCAGCCAGCTGAAACCTTTTCAAAACAAAAAATAAAATGGGACCCGAGCGTGGTGGCTCATGCTTGTAATCTCAGCATTTGGGAGGCTGAGACGGAGGATCTGAAGGAGAGGATCAGACAGCCTCAGCTACTTAGTGAAGCCCTCCACAACTTACTTAGTGATACCCTGTTTTAAAATAAAGAATAAGAAGAATAAAAAATAAAGCCGGGCATGGTGGCGCATGCTTTTAATCCCAGCGTCCCGGAGGATCGTGGTTCACAGCCTCAGCTATTTAGTGAGGCCCTCTGCAACTCAGTGAGACCCGGTTTCAAAATAAAGACTAAAAAATAGGGCAGGGGGTATAGTTTGGAGGTCGAATGCCCCTGGGTTCCATCCCCAGACCCAGAAAAAAAAAAAAAAAAAAAAGAATAAAAAATAGGGCAGGGGTGTAGCTTGGAGATAGAATGCCCCTGGGTTCCACTCCCAGACCTCAAAAAAAAAAAAAAAAAAAAAAAAAAAAAAAAAAAAAAAACAAACCCATAAAACAAAATGGGGATGGGATTATATATAACCCATGTATTTAGATCAAATGTGTCATATAATTCCCAGGAAAAAACCCCAAATATACCTTTTGTTTTGGCAGTACTGAGGATGAAACCCAGGGGCATTTTTCCTCAGAGCTACACTCCCAGCCCTATTTTTTATTCTTTATTTTAAAACAAGGTCTCACTGAATTGCAAGGGACCACACTATGTAGCGGAGGCTATCCATGAACCACAATCCTCCTGTCTCTGCCTCCCAAATGCTGGGATTACAAGTGTGTGCCACCATGCCCAGTTCCAAGATATACTTTTATACTCATCACTGCATAGCTTAGTCACTTAGGGAGATTGCTTTTTATACATAGATTGGTATGTTCATATACTAGAAATAATCCATTTGTTACTGATAATAAGGTACTAAAAAGGACAATTTAGATTTTTTTTTTTTTTTTTTTTTGCAGTCCTTGGGATGAAACCCAGGAGCATTCAACCTCTGAGCTAAACCCGCAGCCTTTTTAAAATTATTATTATTTTGACACAGGTGCTCACTACATTGCAAAGGGCCTCAAGAGGTAGCTATGGCTGTCTGTAAACTGCGATCCTCCTGTCTGTCTCCCAAATGCTGGGATTACAAGTGTGTGCCACCATGACCAGCCTAAGAAGAACAATTTCTGCCAGTCTTATTTTTATTTATTTATTATTAATTTACTTATTTTGCGGTACTGGGGATGAAAGCCAAGGGCATTCTACCTCCAAGCTACACCTCAGCCCTACTTTTTAGTATGTATATATGTATGTATGTATGTATGTATGTATGTATGTATGTATGTATGTATAGTACTGGAAACGGAACCCAGGGGCACTGTACCTCTAAGCTACACCCCCAACCTATTTTTTGGTCTTTTTATTTTATATTTTTTATATATATTTTTTTGCGGGTCTGGGGATGGAACCCAGGGGCATTAGATCTCCAAGCTACACCCCCTGCCCAATTTTTTTTTTTTTTATGGTACTGGGGTTCCTGGAAACCCTTCTATCTCCAGGATACACTCCCAGACCTATTTTATTTTTTTATTTGGAAACAGGGTCTCTTAAACCAGCGAGGCTGGCTTCGAACCAGCGCAATCCTCCTGTCTCAGCCTCCCAACTCCCAAGCGTGGGGATTACAAGCCTGCCCCCCCCTTTTTTTTTGAAACAAGGTTTCACTATGTTGCAAGGCCTCAGTAAGTAGCTGAGGCTGTCTGCAAGCCATGATCCTCTGGTCTCAGCCTCCCAAATGCTGGGATTACAAGCATGCACCACCACGCTTGGCTATTTTATTTTATTTATTTATTATTATTATTATTTTTTTTTTTTGTGGTACTGGGGTTCCTGGAAGCCCTTCTTCCTCCGGGCTACACTCCCAGACCTATTTTATATTTTTGAAACAGGGTCTCTTACGCCAGCGCCGCTGGCTTCGAACCTGCGCGATCCTCCTGTCTCCGCCTCCCAAGCGCGGGGATTACAAGCGTGCGCCACCACGCCCGGCTTGGCTATTTTATTTTTGAAACACGGTCTGAGTTGTGAAGGGCCTCAGTAAGTAGCTGAGACTGTCTGCGAACCATAATCCTCTGGTCTCAGCCTCCCAAATACTGGGATACAAGTGTGTACCACCACACCCAGCTAGTCCTTTTATTTTTGAAAAAGGGTCTCACTGAGTTGTGAAGGGTGTCACTAAGTAGCTGAGGCTGTCCATGAACAATGATCCACCAGTATCTGCCTCCCAAATGCTGGGATTACAAGCATGCGCCACCATGCCTGGCTTATTAGTCTTATAAATAAATTGTTTTATAAATAAAACCCCAACTTTTTGTTTTAATATACTTCCGTCAGCTGAGTGGAGCCTAGCCCTATTTTTCTTTTTTTTTGTGTGTGTGTGACACTGGAGATTGAACTAAGGGCTAACTCTGAGCTACACCTCACACTCTATTTTATTTTTATTTTTGAAACAAGGTATTGCCGGGCGTGGTGGCGCACGCTTGTAATCCCAGCATTTGGGAGGCTGAGACCGGAGGATCGCAGTTCGCGGACAACCTCAGCTACATAGTGAGGCCCTCTGCAACTCAGTGAGACTCGGTTTCAAAAAATAAAGAATAAAAAAATAGGGCAGGGGGTGTAGCTCGGAGGTCGAATGACCCTGGGTTCCATCCCCAGACCCGCAAAAACAAAAACAACAACAACAAAAAAAACAAGGTACTGCTAGGGTTGATGAGAGTGTCACTATTTGCCAAGAATTGTCCCTGAACCTGAGATCTTCCTGTCTCAACTTCTTAAGTACTAGAATTAGAGGCATGTGCACTATGACCAGCTGGAAGATCAGTAGTCTGAGGCCAGGCTGGGCAATATAACAACAAAGAAAGCCAGACAGGCATGGTGGTACATGTGTAATCCTAGGACATGGGAGGCTTAGATAGAAGGGTCAAGTTTAAAGGACAACTTCAGCAACTGGGTCAAACCCTGTTTCAAAATAAAAAACAAGAGCCAAGTGTGGTGGCGCATGCTTATAATCCCCGCGTTTGGGAGGCTGAGACAGGAGGATCGCGCAGGTTCGAAGCCAGCCTCAGCTATTTAGTGAGGCTCTCAACAACTTAGTGAGACTCTATTTTCAAATTAAAAAATTATAAAATAGGTCTGGGAGTATAGCCCAGAGGTAGAAAGCCTCTTGGTTCCATCCCCAGTACCACAATAAATAAATAAAATAAATTAAAAAAAAAAAAACAAAAAATAAAAAACAAGGCAGGCATGGTGGCAAACACTTGCAATCCCTGTACTTGCGAGTCTGAGACAGGAGGATTCACAAGTTGGGGGATAGCTTCAGCAAGTAGTGATACTCTCAGGAAACTAGAGAAACTGTTTCCAAATAATAAATAAAATTAGGCTAGGGTGTGGGTTAAATCCCCAGTACCACACACACACTAAAATAAAATAAGCCAGGCATGGAGGCACATGCTTGTAATCCTAGCATTTGGGAGGCTGAGACCCGAGGATCATGGTTCGCAGACAGCCTTAGCTACTTAGTGAGGCCCCTTGCAACTCAGTGAGACCCTGTTTCAAAATAAAGAATAAAAAATCTGACTGGGGGTTTAGCTCTGAGGTAGAATGCCCCTGGGTTTCATCCCTAGTACCGCAAATAAACAAAACAAAACAAAAGATTAAAAAATAGGGCAGGAGAGTGTTGCTTGGAGGTTGAATGCTCCTGGGTTCCATCCCCAGAACTGCAAAAATAAATAAATAAATAAATAAATAAATAAATAAATAAATAAATATTTAAAAATTAAATAAGAGCCAAGCGTGGTGGCGCATGCTTGTAATCCCAGCATTTGGGAGGCTGAGACCGGAGGATTGTGGTTCACAAACAGCCTCAGCTACTACTGAGTGAGGCCCTCTGTAACTCAGTAAGACCCTGTTTCAAAATAAAGAATAAAAAAATTGGGCAGGGGGTGTAGCTCAGAGGTCGAATGCCCCTGGGTTCTATCCCCAGACCCGCAAAAATAAATAAATAAACAAGTACATAAATAAATAGGGTAGGGAGTGTAGCTGAGAGGTAGAATGGCCCTGGATTCAATCCCCAGGAATACTCACTCAGAAAAAAACGAGAAGCCAGACGTGGTAGCGCACGCTTGTAATCCCTGCACTTGGGAGGCAGAGACAGGAGGATCGCGCAGGTTCAAAGCCAGCCGCGCTGGCTTAAAAGACTGTTTCCAAATAAAAAAGTATAAAATAGGTCTGGGAGTGTAGCCCGGAGGTAGAAGGGCTTCCAGGAACCCCAGTACCACCAAAAAAGAATGAGAAGGGGTTGAGTGGGAAAAGTGATTCAGGCTAAGAAGCAGATAAATATAAGTGATCATTTCTTTCATGGCAATTGGGAAATAACCTTTATCTGAAGCAGTGGTCACCTAGTTGGTCAGATACACTTTTTGCTTCTTTTTTTTCTTTTCTTTTCTTTGCGGGTCTGTGGATAGAAACTGGGGGCATTCTACCTCCAAGCTACACCCCTTGCCCTTTCTCTCTTTCTCTTGCAGGTTGAGCTACACCCCTGCCCTATTTTTTTTATTATTTTCAAACAGGGTCTCACTAAGTTGCGGAGGGCCTAAGTAGCTGAGGTTGTCTGCGAAGATCCTCAGGTCTCAGCCTCTCAAATGCTGGGATTACAAGTGTGTGCCACCATGCCCAGTTTTTGCATCTCTTTTCTGTTAATTTTTAGCATAACAGTTAGGAAATGGTTTTAATTTTTTTTTAAGCAATTAAAGGGGAGCTGGGTGTGGTGATATATTCCTGATATCCCAAAGATTTAGGAGGCTGAGGCAGGAGGATCAAGTTTGAGGTGCCAACTTGAGCACCTTAGTGAGATTCTGTCTCAAAATAAAAAATAAAAGGGTTAAGGGGTATTAGCTTGGGGTTAGTGTGCCCTTGGGTTCAGTTCACAATATAGAAAAAAGTAAGGGGAGGGGAGGAAGTTAAGTTGAAAAAAAGTAAGAGCACTTTTGTTGTTGTTGTTGTTTTGTGGGTCTAAGGATGGAACCCAGGGGCAATCGACCTCCGAGCTACATCCCCCTGCCCTATTTTTTATTCTTTATTTTGAAACAGGAACTCACTAAGTAGCTGAGGCTGTCCGCGAACCATGATCCTCCAGTCTCAGCCCTCTGAATGCTGGGATTACAAGTGTGCGCCACCACGCCCGGCTCAGCACTGGGAATTTTTTTTTTTTTTTTGCAGGTTTGGGCATGGAACCCAGGGGCATTCAACCTCCGAGCTACACCTCTTGCCCTATTTTTTATTCTTTAGTTTGAAACCGGGTCTCACTGAGTTGCAGAGGGCCTCACTATGTAGCTGAGGCTGTCTATGATCCGCAATCCTCTGGTCCCAGCCTCCTGAATGCTGGGATTACAAGCGTGTGCCACCATGCCCGGATTGAGCACTGGGTATTTTGTTTTATTTATTTTTATTTTTAGTGTGGTACTAGGAATGAAACCCAGGGGCATTCTACCTTTGAACTATACCCTCAGCCTTATTACTATTCTTTATTTTGAAACAAGGTCTCACTAAATTGTGGAGGGTGTAAGTAGCTGACGTTGGCTGCAAACCTGTGATCCTCTAGTCTCGGCCTTCAAAATACTGGGACTACAGGTGTTCACCACCACACCTGGATCTTATTTTTTGTTTTGAACTAGTCTCACTAAATTGTTTACTCTGGCCTTGAACCTGTGATCCTCCGGTCTCATAGGCAACCACCACTATACCCAGCTCTACTTGTTACTATTAAAAGGGTACAGTCAATACAAAACAAGTATCCTAATGGGTAGGAAAAAACCTGTTTAAGGAGCTCTGAATTTAGGAAAAAGCTAGTATTACAATATTTGTAAAGACAACAGTGAAGCTACTTCAGGAAGAGGTAAAAGAGTTTCTGATACAAAGAATACATGCTAAACTAATAATTTTTTCACCAAAAAATGCCCAATGCTAGGTACTTAAAAAGAAACAAAGTTTTAACAGTTATATTTCAAGTCATGGAGAAGTGGGGATGCTGTACTCTAGCTATCAAGCAAGGAAAGCACAAGGCACTGGAGGCTGACCTCAAGAGTACGGAGGCACTGTTCACTTCCAGATAAGCTTTGAATTCCACACAGGGCGCAGTTCTCAGTGTCCCTTGTCTGGCAGACAGGCAGAACAAATAACAGCTACACAGTGTGACTAGCGCTGTAACAGGGGCTAACATATTCCCCACCACCCTGGCACAGAGGGCAGTTTATGTGGGTGAAGGGCTTAAGGAGAGGCACTGCTAAAGCTGGATTTTAAAGAATCAGATGGATCTTATTGGGCAAACTACTAGAGAGAAGCATTCTAGCAGAGGTGACAATATATAACAAAAACAAATATTAATGTATGGAATTTGACAAATTTTGTGCAGAAGAAAATAACTATAATCAACTGAAACTAAACCATCTCAAACTTAGTATTGTGATTTGGTTTCAGAGGCCATGTTCTAACCCTTCCTTAAGGACAGTCGATTTATTTCACTTAGTGAACACTTAATACATATAACAAAGACAATGTTTATTAAGAAGTCAACAATGGTGCCACAGTACTAACCAGAAAGCTGATTCCTAAAAGATGCTCTCTGTGAGCCCAAATGACACTTTCACTGGCATGTAGCAATCTAATGCTTCTTCTTATTCTCCCAGGGCTGACTATGTTAAGAGACCACCAGACCCCTCCTCACCTCCAAACCCACATTCCCGAAACTTCAGTCATACTGTCTATGGAATAATCCTAGTCTTTTTATCACCTGGAAAGTAAGAAAGGCCAAGGAGCCAGAGCAAATCTATTACCTCGAATAAATACATTACACAACAGGAATATATTACACATAAAGACATGTAGGGTATACACAACATCTAACATGTGCTTCCGTAAGTTTCTGAGCTCACACAACCTGAGCAGTGGTTCCCAAACCTATTTTTTTTGGGGGGGGTGGTGATATTGGGGGCTAGACTCTCAGACCTATTTTATATTTTATTTGGAAACAGGGTCTCACTAAGTTGCTGAGAGCCTCACTAAGTAGCTGAGGCTGACTTTGAACCTGTAGGATCCTCCTGTCTCAGCCTCCCAAGCGCTGGGATCACAAACTTGAGCCACCATGCCTGGCTCCAAAACCTATTTTACATCACAATTACCTAGTCAATTAAAAAAAAAAATCTGAGTGTGGTGACACATGCTTGTAATCCCAGTACTTGGGAGGCTAAAACAGGAGAGCAGGCTCAAGGCCAGCCTCAGCTACTTGGTGAGACCTTGTTCAAAATTAGGAATAAAATGGCTGAGAGTGTAGCTCCAAGGTAGAATGCGCCTAGGTTTAATATCTAACACCATAATGAACGAATCAATCAATCCATCAAATAATTAAAAACAGGGCAGGCTGCTGGGTGTGGTGGCACATGCTTATAATCCCAGTTCTCGAGACTGCTTCCAAATAAAAAATAAAAAGGTCTGGGGGTGTAGCTCAGAGGCAGAATGTCCCTGGGTTGAATCCCCAGAGCTACACACACACACACACACACACACACCTAAAAACCTAATGTGTTTCAAATACCTATATCATACAAAGGTTTTATCTTTCAAATATTACTGAAACCCTAATGTCTCAACAATATTAATATATAGACCCTACACTGCTTTTCCTAAAATACACACGGAAGAGTTCCTATATAAAAAAAATCTAAAAAACTGTACAGAATAATATGTAATGGGAATTCTATGAAACCAGGAGACTGTTCAATCCAGTCTGGGAAATAAAAAAGGCAGAAGAGCTGGGCATGGTGGTGCATGCTTGTAATCCCCATGCTTGGGAGGCTGAGACAGGAGGATCGCACAGGTTTGAAGCCAGCCTCAGCTACTTAGTGAGGCTCTCAGCAACTTAGTGAGACCCTGTTTCCAAATAAAATATAAAACAGGTCTGGGAGTATAGCCGGGAGGTAGAAAGCCTCTGGGTTCCACCCACAGTGCCACCAAAAAAAAAAAAAAAAAAAAAAAAAAAAGGCAGAAGAGCTTATCCTACATCTATGACCTTGGGTAAATAATTTTTGCCTCTTAGTTTTTCTTATCTGTAAAATGAAGGATTAACAGATGACTTGAAATTTCTTTTGGCTAAGCCGGGCATGGTGGCGCATGCTTAGACAGGAGGATCGCGCAGGTTCAAAGCCAGCCACGCTGGCTTAAGAGACCCTGTTTCCAAATAAAAATATAAAAATAGGTCTGGGAGTGTAGCCCAGAGGTAGAAGGGTTTACAGGAACCCCAGTACCACCAAAAAAAGAAAAAACAATTTCTTTTGGCTTTAATGACATAAGCTTTTTTAGGTTATGAATAAGATTAATCCTTACAGAAAGAAGAGAACCAATACCACTATTTTATAGCTAAAACAAAACCCAAAACTCAAAGCCAGGCATGGTGGTACACACTGGTAATCCCAGTACTTGGGAGGCTGCTACAAGCGGATCACATGAAGGCTGGGTGAATATGTAGCTCAGTGATAGTGTCCCTGGGTAGTACTGCAAAACTAAATAAATAAATAGGAATCTGTCAGGCAAAAATGCTATACCACCACACTTGGCTATTTTATTTATTTATTTATTTATTTATTTATTTATTTATTTATTTATTTACTGGCACTAGGAATTGAACCCAGGGACATTCTACCTCTGAACTACATCTCCATCCCTATTTTATTCTTTATTTTAAAACAGGGTCTAACTAAGTTGCCAAAGGCCTCACTTAAGTAGCTGAAGCTGGCTGTGAACCTGTGATCCTCCTGTCTCGGCCTCCCAAGTGCTGGCATTACAAGTGTGTGCTATTGCCATCACTCCTGGCTTATTTTTTAATTATTTATTTGTGGATCTGGGGATGGAAGCCAGGGGTGCTCAATCTCGGAGCTACACCCCCCTTCCCTATTTTTTTTTATTTTGAAACAAGGTCTCACTGAATTGCAGAGGGCCTCACTGAGTAGCTGAGGCTGTCTGCGAACATTGATCCTCTGGTCTTAGCCTCCTGAATGCTAGGATTACAAGTGTGTGCCACCATACCTGGCTTTATTTTTATTTTGAAACAGGGTCTTACTATAAGGTTGAGAGTCTCACTATATGCTCAGACTGTCTTCGAACCTGAGATCCTCCTATATCAGCCTCCCAAATACTGGGATTACAGGCCTGAGCCATCACACCAGCTCAATTTTTATTTTTTCAAACAGGGTCTCACTAAGTTGCTGAGGGCGGTACCAAACATTTAATCCTTTTCTTATAGCCTCCCAAGTACTGGGACTAGACATACACCATCATGCTCCACAGGGTAGTTGTTTTTATGGCGCCAGGTATAGAACCCAAGGCCTCATACATGATAGCCAAGCATTCTACTGCTGATCTACAACCTCAGCCTGATGTCATTTTATTTATTTTGTGGTACTGGGGATTGAGCCCAGAAACATTCTACCATCTAGCTACACCCCCAGCCTGATTTTATTTATTTGTAAATAGTCTCACAAGGTTCCCAAGAGTCTCACTACTTGCTGAGGCTGTCCTCAAAACTGTGATCTTCCTATCTCACCCTTTTAAGTACTGGGATTACAGCCGAGTGCCACCATGCCCAGCTCTTTATTTATTTATTTTTTGTGGTGCTAGAGACTGAACCCAGGGGCATTCTACCTCCGAGCTACACCCCCAGCCCTATTTTCAATTCTTTATTTTAGTTTTTTGTGGTAATGGAGATGGAACCCAGGGGTATTCTACTTCTGAGCTACACCTCCAGCCCTATTTCTTATACTTTATTTTGAAACAGGGTGTCACTGAGCTGTAAAGCGCTTAAGTAGCTGAGACTATCCACAAACTGCAAAACCGCGGTCCTCCTGTCTCAGCTTCACAAATGCTGGGATTACAAGCATGCGCCATCACACCCGGCTCTCCCTTTTTTATTTTGTTTTTTGTTTTTTTTTTTTTTTTGGTGGTACTGGGGTTCCTGGAAGCCCTTCTACCTCTGGGCTACACTCCCAGACCTATTTTTACATTTTCATTTTGGAAACAGGGTCCCCTAAGCCAGCGCGCACGGCTGGCTTCGAACCTGCGTGATCCTCCTGTCTCTGCCTCCCAAGCACAGGGATTACAAGCGTGCGCCACCACACCCGAATCAGTGTCACTAAGTTGCTGAAGTTGCCCTTGTACCTGCAATCTTCCTGTCTCAGCGTCTCAAGTACTGGATTATAGGCATGTACTACTTTACCCGGCTTGGATATATCATTTTATATATTACAAAAAAAAAAAAAAAAAAAAAAAGGCCAAAGAAGTCACCCCTAATGGACTTGCCCAATGACAAATGCCTTTTAAACTGCAAGGCCTGGTCTCAATGCTTAAAAGAATTTAATTTTTTTATGCTTCTTTTTAGTTTCCTGTTACATTGATCATGGTTTCTCCTCCAGAAAGCTCTTTTCAACAACTTTCGTCAAATCCTGTAACTAGCCAGGTACAATGGTACACCCCTGGAATTCCAGTACTTAGGAAGCTAAGATAGCAGGATTGCAGTTTTGAGGACAGCCTCATTGACTTAGTGAGGCTCTCTGCAACTTAGTGAGATGCTCTCAATTTAAAAAGTAAAATAAAACAGGGCTGGAGGTGTAGCTTGGAAGTTAGATTGCCCCTGAGTTTAATCCCTAGTACCACAAATCACCAATCAATCAAATCAAATCAGGCTGGGATATAACTCAGGAGCAGAACACTCTTGGATCCACTCTAGAGTAAAAAAACAGAAAGAAGAAAGAAAGAGAGAGAAAGGAAGGAAGGACCGACCCTATAACTGACCACGTGTCTGTATCTTGAATACATTTTACAGATTTCTTGCCTCATAATATATATATATATATATATATTTTTTTTTGGGGGGGGGGTGTCTGAGGATAAAACCCAGGAGCATTTGACCTCCGAGCTATACCCCCTGCCCTGTTTTCTATTCTTTATTTTGAAATAGGGTCTCACTCCGTATATTTTTTTAAACGATGGTTAGATGCCATGAAGTAGGTGGCAATACCTTAACCGTATACATGTTAGGCCTGAGGGCCTCTTCCATCCTTGTCAAGGGGAGTGCTAACCCTCTTTCCTTTTATACAACATTCATTCCAGTATTTGAAAGGCTGAGACAGGAAGAACACAGATTTGAGGACAGACTAAGCAACCTAGGAAGACCATATTTAAAAAAAAAAAAAAATAGAGCTGGGTAATCCTAGTACTTGGGAGGCTAAGATAGGAGGATTGCAGGGTTTTTTTTGTTTGTTTTTTTTTGGTGGTACTGCTAGGGGTGGAACCCAGAGGCTTTCTACCTGCGGGCTATACTCCCAGACTTATTTTACATTTTATTTGGAAACAGGGTCTCACTAAGTAGCTGAGGCTGGCTTCGAACCTACGCGATCCTCCTGTCTCAGCCTCCCAAGTGTGGGGATTACAAGCGTGCGCCACCATGCCCGGTACAGGATTGCAGGTTTGTAGCCAACTTCAGCTACTTAATGAGGCCATTTCAAAATAAAGAATAAAACACAGAGCTGGCTTGGTGGTACACACTTGTAATCCAGCATTTGGGAAGTTGAGACAGGAGGATTGCAGTTCTCAGACAGCCTCAGCTACTGTTTCAAAATAAAGAACAACAACAAAAATAGGGCTGGGAGTGTAGTTTGGAGGCAGAATGCCTCTGGGTTCACTCCTCAGTACAAAAAACAAACCAAAAAACCTGAGCCAGTGTAATGGCACCTGTAATCTCAGTACTTGTGAGGCTGAAACAAGAGGATCACAAATTAAAGAACAAACTCAGCAAGTAGTGAGACTATTTCAAAGTAGAAATAAGATACGGTTGGGGGGTGTAGGGCAAAAATAGAATACTCCTGGGTTCAATTCCCAATACAAAAATAAAAACAAAAGTAAAACCTATATTCAAAGAACAGGCAGTATCAATTTGAAAATTTTAATTATTATTTTTTGGTGTGTGTGTGTGTGTGTGTATATATATATATACTGAAGATGGTACCCAGGGGCAGCCTACCTCCGAACTACACTCCCAGCCCAATTTTTTTTTTTTGTCCTTTATTTTTGAAACAGGGTCTCATTGAGTTGCAAAGGGCCTTGCTAAGTAGCTGAGGCTATCTGTGAACCGCAATCCTCAGGTCTCAGCCTCCTGAATGCTGGGATTACAGGGATACGCCAATATGCCTGGCTTGGTGGATAGGGGGTTAAAGCTAGGAGTATTCTACCACTAAGCCACACCCCAGCCCTTTTTATTTTGAGACTGGGGTCTTGCTAAATTGGCAGGATGGCCTCAAATTTGTGATCCTCCTGGCTCAGCCTCCTACATAGCTGGGATTTCAGATGCATGCTACCATGCCCAGCAGAAAAGGTAATTCTTTTTATTTTTGTGTAATGTGGCATTTGAGATTGAACTCAGGGGCATTCTACCTTTGAGCTACCCACACACCCCTATTGTGTGTGTACACGCGTTTCTGGGGATTGGGTCTAGGGGTATTCCACCTCCCAGCTATTCCATAAGCCCTATTTTGAATTTTAGTTTTTGAGACAGGGTCTCACTAAGAACATCACAAGGTTGCTGAGCCTGGCTGTCCCAGCATTTCAGTACTGGGATTACAGGTGTGCACCACCATGTCTGGTTTCTTTATCCCTATTTTATTCTGAAATAGAGTCTAAATTGCAGAATTCCTTGTTAAACTGTCAAGGCTGACCTTGAACCTGCAATCTTCTTGTCTCAGCCTCCCTAGTAGTAGGATTATAGGTCTGCACAACCATGCCTGGCTAAAAAATGTGATTCTTATGTGTCATTTACATTAAAAGAAATACATAAGCCAGGCGTGGTGGTGCACGCTTGTAATCCCTGCGCTTGGTAGACTGAGACAGGAGGATCGCACAGGTTCGAAGCCAGCCTCAGCTACTTAGTTTTCCTGTTTATTTCCCTGTTTCCAAATAAAATATAAAATGGGTCTGGGAGTATAGCCCGGAGGTAGAAAGCCTCTGGATTCCACCCCCAGTACCACACACACAAAAAAACAAAAACAAAAAAACATAAAGCCAGGCATGGTGGTACACGCTTGTAATCCCAGCATTAGGGAGGCTGAGACAGGAGGAACGCAATTCGCGGACAGGACAGCCTCAGCTACTTAGTGAGGCCCTCCGCAACTTAAGTGAGACCCTGTTTCAAAACTAAAGAATAAAAAAATAGGGCAGAAGGTGTACCTTAGAGGTAGAATGCCCCTGGGTTCCATGCCCAGATCCGGGGGAGGGGGGGAAAAAAAAAGCAATAAGTAAGTAACAATACTTAGTAGTTGTTGTAAAATGTAAACAGTTAAGAATAGCTGAATCTGAAGCCAGGCATGAGACTTGTGTTAACCTAGTGAGTATTTTGAAATAAATAAAATTGGGCTAGAGGTGAGCTTGAAGGTAGAATGCCTCTGGGTTCAATCCCCAGTATAAAACACACACACACACACACACACACACACACACACACACACGTGAGCTTGAAGGTAGAATGCCTCTGGGTTCAATCCCCAGTAAAACACACACACACACACACACACACACACACACACACACGCGCGCCATATCTGAAGAATTATCTTTTTTTTTTTTTTTTTGGTGGTACTGGGGTTCCTGGAAGCCCTTCTACCTCTGGGCTACACTCCCAGACCTATTTTTATATTTTTCTTATTTGGAAACAGGGTCTCCCAAGGCAGCTCGTCTGGCTTCAAACCTGTGCGATCTCCTGTCTCCGCCTCCCAAGTGCGTGGATTACAAGCGTGCACCACCACGCCCAGCTCTGAAGAATTATCTTAATAGTCAGGCCCATAATATGGAATTTAGCCATTTAATGACTAGCTACTTAATTTGAATATATGACAAAATCAGATTAGACTCAAGTTATAATATTTTATTCAAAAATTCTGTTTTATAGAATTTGCTTTAAGATGTTTTTGTTTTGTTTTGCAGTGCTCGGGATTGAGCCTAAGGGTATTCTACCTCTGAGCTACATCCCAAGCCCTATTTATTTATTTTTTTGGCGGTACTGCAAATGGAACCCAGGGACATCCTACCTCCAAACTACTCCAGGACAGTACAGAGGCTGTCCTGTCCGCGAATTGCGTTCCTCCTGTCTCAGCCTCCCGAATGCTGGGATTACAAGCGTGTGCCACCATGCCTGGCTATATGTATTTCTTTGTGTGTGTGTGTGTGTGTGGTACTGGGGGTGGAACCCAGAGGCTTTCTACCTTCAAACTATACCCCCAGCCCTATATTTTATTCTTTATTTTGAAACAGGGTCTCACTGAGTTGCAAAGAGCCTAAGTAGTTGAGGCTGCCCATGAACCACGATCCTCCAGTCTCAAGCCTCCCAGATGCTGGGATTACAAGCGTGCTCCACCACGCCTGGCTCTGTGATGATATTTTTAAAAGGACCTGTAGGGCACAATTTCTGGAGTGACAAAATTTAACCACACACACCTGTTTTTCCCACACAGGAAGATACCAAGTTGACAGTTTAAAACACAGAGGCTTAAAGAAAACATAGATGTGTATGTGGTGGGCGGCGGCGGGGGGGGGGGCACACCTGTAATCCTAATACTTGGGAGGCTGAGATAGAAAGATTGGAGGTTCAAGACCAGTGTCTGTAATTTAGCAAGGACTTTAGCAACTTAGCAAGACCCTGCTTCAAAATAAAATAGGGCTGGGGTTGTAGATCTGAGGCAGAATGCCCTAGGTTCATGCTTTAGTACCACAAAAATAATAAATAAATAAATAAATAAATAAATAAATAAATAAATAAATAAAAAAAAAGGGCTTTCATTTCTATTTTATTCCTCTCTACTCGCTTCAGGTATACTTTTAAGAAAAATTGTAGTAGTCTTTTTTTTTGGTGGTAATGGGAGTGGAACCCAGAGGCTTTCTACCTCCGGGCTATACTCCCAGACCTATTTTATATTTTATTTGGAAACAGGGTCTCACTAAGTTGCTGAGAGCCTCACTAAGTAGATGAGGCTGGCTTCAAACCTGTGAAATCCTCCTGTCTCAGGCTCCCAAGCGCGGGGATTACAAGCATGCACCACCAAGCCCGGCTTAGTAGTCACTTTAGATGACTCATTCATATATACCTATCTTATTTTAGCATTTAAAAATTCCACCTCTAACAGTCGGGCATGGAGGCACTTGTAATCCCAGCATTTGGGAGGCTAAGACAGGAAGATTATGCAGGTTCAAAGCCAGCCTCAGCTTAGTGAGGCCCTCTGCAATTCAGTGAGACCCTATTTCAAAATAAATAAATAGGGCTGGAGATGTAGCTCAGAAATAGAATGCCCTGGGTTCCATTCCCAGTACCTAAAAAAAAAAAAAAACTAAAAAAAAAAAAAAAAAACACCCCACTATATTCAATTTTCCCATTATAGAAACACAATTAAGTTATTTTCTCTTATTTTCCTTTCTAAAATTTCAAAACAAGGTCTAAGTTGATGAGGCTGGACTCAAACCTGTGATGCTCCTGTTTCAGTCTCTCAAGTATTGGGATTATAAGGATGCTCCACCATGCCCATTTCATTTTTCTAGGCATAAAGAAGTACATTCAGGTACCTAAATAAAGACTATTTTTATAACCAGAATCCTACTTCTTTAATTTTTTAGTACTAGGGGGAATGAATCCAGGGGCATTCTACCTCTCAGATACACTTCCAAGTCTTTTTTATTTTGAAACAGTATTTCACTAAATTGCTGAGGCTAGCCTTGAACCTGTGATCCTACTGTCAGCTTCCTAAGTACTGGGATTACAGGCATACACCACCACCCCTGGCTTCCCTTTTAAATTTTTGTTTTGTTTTGCAACAGAGTCTCACTAGGTTGCTTCAAGTCTAGCTAAATTGCTGAGGCTGGCCTTGAACCTGCTGCCCTCCTGTCTCAGCCTTCCCAATACTGAAATTACAGATCTGTACCACACTAGGCTATTATGGTCTTTTTCTTTTTGGGGTACTAGAGACTGAACTCTGGAGTATTCAAACTCCAAACTATACCTCCATGCCCTCCTCACCCTCATTTTTTGGCACTGAAGATTAACCAAGGGGATTCCTACCTCTGATATAGAACCCCCCACACCCAATTTTATTTTGAAAGAGTCTCTTGCTAGATTGCTGGGGTTCTTGTTAAATTGCTAAGGCTGAAGCCAGGCGTGCGTGGTGGCACACACTTATAATCCCAGCATTCAGGAGGCTAAGACAGGAAGATCACAGTTTGAGGTCAGCCTCAGCTGACACTGTTTTAAAATAAAGAATAAAAAATAGGGGAGGGAGTGTAGCTTAGAGGTTGAATGCCCCTGGGTTCCATCCCCAGATTGGCATAAATAAATAAATAAACTAATTAATTAATTGCTATGGTTGAACTGGAATCTGCAATCCTCCTGTCTGAGCCTCATTTTACTGGAATTACAAGTGTAGGTTATCATGCTCATCTTCCCACTACAACCTTTTTTTCCCTTTCCTTTTTTTTGCAGTACTGAGGATTGAACCCACGGGCATTCTACCACCAAGATATATCCCAGCCCTATTTTGTGTGTGTGTGTGTGTGTGTGTGTGTGTGTGTGTGTGTGTGTGTGTGGCGCTGGGAATTAAACCCAGGGGACATTCTACCTCTGAGCAACACACCTAGGCCAATTTTTAAAATTCTTTATTTTGGAACAGGGTCTCACTAAGTTGCAGAGTGCCTCACTAAGCAGCTGAGGCTGTCTGCAAACCGCAAGACAGCCTGTCCCAGCCTACCAAATGCTGGGATTACAAGCATGCACCACCATCCCCGGCTGCTATTGTGAAATAGGGTCTCACTAAGTGGAGGACCTAGTAACTGAATAGGCCACGGACCTGCAATACTCCTATCTCAGCCTCCCATGTACTGGGATTATAAGTGTGTACCACCATGCCCGCCAATAATCCATTTTTAAGAGTAAGAAATAGAAAAAGCATTACCTCTCCGTGGCTGCAAAGTCAGTTTGGGGAGGGAAAACTGAACCCAGCTCTCGAGCCCCTGGTCAATAATCTGTCCACTAATGCATCTTGTTCTTTGTTTCCAAGTTCATGATCATTCTAAAAGAGAAGCAAAAATTACATATTATGAACCACTAAAATCACATAAGAACACACAGCATGAAAAATAAAATGAGGACCAACAGGATTGGGAAAGAAATAAGCTATTAATATGTTACTAATTGAGCCATTCTGCAAATTTCTATCAAAAGTCAGGCTTAAATCAGGCATGGTGGCACAATACTTGTAATCCTAGTACTTAGGGAGGCTGAGATAGTAGGATTGCAGGTTCAAGTCCAGCCTCAGCTATGTACTGAGGACTTCTGCAAATTAGTGAGACCCTGTTTCAAAATAAAATATAAAATAGGTATGGGAGTGTAGCCCAGAGATAGAAGGCCCGAGTTCCATCCCCAATACCCAAATAAATAAATAAATAAATAAAACAAAGAATAAAAATAGGACTGGGGGTGTAGTTGGAAAGTAGAATACCCCTGGGTTCAATCCCTAGTTTTAAAAAAATAACAATAAAAAAGCCAGGCATGGTGGCACACATCTGTAATCCCAGTACTTGGGAGGCTGAGACTGAAGAATGGTAGGTTGGAGGACAGCATCAAGTACTTAGTGAGGCCCTTCAAATAAATTCTATTAAACCAATAACACTTACTTACTTTTTAGACATTTGCTAATTTTTTTTTTTTTTTTTTTTTTTGGTGGTACTGGGGTTCCTGGAAGCCCTTCTACCTCCGGGCTACACTCCCAGACCTATTTTTGCATTTTTATTTGGAAACAGGGTCTCCTAAGCCAGCGCGCGGGGCTAGCTTCGAACCTGCGCGATCCTCCTGTCTCTGCCTCCCAAGCGCGGGGATTACAAGCGTGCGCCACCACGCCCGGCTAGACATTTGGTAAATATTTAAAAGACTAAAAATTTGTGATTGTCAAAATAGTATTCCAAGCCGGGAGTGGTGGCACACGCTTGTAATCCCAGCATTTGGGAGGCCGAGACCGGAGGATTGCACAGCCTCAGCTACTTAGTGAGGCCCTCTGCAACTCAGTGAGACCCGGTTTCAAAATAAAGAATAAAAAATTGGGCAGGGGGTGTAGCTCGGAGGCCAAATGCCTCTGGGTTCCATCCCCAGACCTGCAAAAAAAAAAAAAAAAAAAAAAAAAAAAAGTATTCCATTAGCCAGGTGTGGTGGCACACACTTGTAATCCTAGCATTTGGGAGGCTGAGACAGGAAGTTCTCAGCCAGCCTCAGCTACTTAGTGAGACCCTTTGCAACTCAGTGAGACACTGTTTCAAAATAAAGAATAAAAAATAAAGCCAGGGGTGTAGCTCAGAGGTAGAATGCCCCTAGGTTCCATCTCCAGTATTGAAAAAAAAAAAAAGTATTCCATTATAATTATGGCACATATACATACCACGTACCAAAACAATTTAAAAAACCTTTTTTTTTTTTTTTTTTTTTTTTAACGGGGTGCTAGAGATTAAACCCAGGAAGCTCACCCATGCTAGGAGTATTTTTTTTTTTTTTTTGCAGTACTGGGGATGAAACCCAAGGGCATTCTACCTCTGAGCTACATACTATACTCCCAACCCCCCTTTTTAAATTATTCTTTATTTATTTATTTTTATTTTTTTTTGGTGGTACTAGGGGTAGAACCCAGGGGCTTTTCTACCTCCGGGCTATACTCCCAGACCTATTTTATACTTTATTTGGAAACAGGGTCTCACTAAGTAGCTGAGACTGGCTTTGAACCTGTGCGACCCTCCTGTCTCAGCCTCCCAAGCTCGGAGATTACAAGCATGCACCACCACGCACAGCTTAAATTATTCTTTATTTTGAAACAGGGTCTCACTGAGTTGCAAAGGACCCAAATGGCTAAGGCTGTCTGTGAACCGGGATCCTCCTGTCTCAGCCTCCCAAATGCTGGGACTACAAGTATGCGCCACAACGCCTGGCTCAGCTATAAGCTAAATCCCCAAATCCACAATTAATTATTTTTGTGTTACTAGGAGTTGAACTACCTCTAAAGCTACACCCACAACCTAATATTTATTTATTTGCAGTACTGGGGAACTTAGGGGTATTCTACCTCCAAGGTATACCCCTAACCCTATTTTCTATTCTTGTGTGTTTGTGTGTGTGTGTGGGGGGGGGTACTGAGGGTGGAACCCAGGGACTTTTCTATCTCCGGGCTATACTCCCAGACCAATAAATTATAAATTCCAAATAAATTTATACTTTATTTGGAAACAGGGTCCCACTAAGTTGCTGAGAGCCTCACTAAGTAGCTGAGGCTGGCTTCGAACCTGTGCAATCCTGTCTCACCTCCCAAGCACGGGGATTACAAACAGTATAGCCACCATACCCAGCTTCTATTCTCTATTTTGAAACAAGGTCTCACTAAGTTGCAGAAGGCCTCACAAGTTGCTAAGGCTGGCCACAAACCTGTCATCCTGTCTCAGCCTCCCAAATGCTGGGATTACAAGCATGCACCACCACGGCCGGCTTCAATTTTTATTTATTTATTTTTGAGGTACTGGGGATGGAATCTAGGGCATTCTATCTCCTAGCTACACCCCCCAGCTCTATTTTTTATTCTTTATTTTGAAACAGGGTCTCAATGAGTTGCAAAGGGCCTTACTAAGAAGCTGAGGCTGCCCTCCAACCATGATCCTCCTGTCTAAGCCTTCCAAATGCAGGGATTACAAGCATGCACCACCATGCCTGGCTTTAAATTTGTTTTGATAAGAAATTCCAGAAATATATCAAAGCTTTATAAACCAGCACTACCTTTTAAGTGTTTCTCTTTAAAAACTCATGTCTACTTCTGTGATCAGATTGTCAATTCATCCAATATTTATTTTTGATTTTTATTTTTGTAGTACTAGGGACTGAACCCAGGGGCATTCTACCTTGGAGCCACATCCCTGGCCCTTTTTATGTTTTTGTTTGGAAACGGTCTCGGTAGGTTGCTGAGAGTCTCACCATGTTTCTAAGGCT
The DNA here is from genome assembly GCF_963383645.1 of Muscardinus avellanarius. Lineage (NCBI taxonomy): Eukaryota > Metazoa > Chordata > Mammalia > Rodentia > Gliridae > Muscardinus > Muscardinus avellanarius. The sequence goes on from NC_137796.1 coordinate 18,598,189, forward strand.
AGTCCCAAACCTGTGATCCTCCAAGACATTCTACCTCCCAGCTACACCCTCAGCCCTATTTTTTATTCTTTATTTTGAAGCAGGGTCTCACTGAATTGCAAAGGGCCTAAGAGCCAGGCCTGGTAGCTTGTAATCCCCGCGCTTGGGAAGCTGAGACAAGAGGGTGGCACAGGTTTTAAGCTAGCCTGGGCTACTTAGTGAGGCTCTCAGCAACTTAGTGAAACCCTGTTTCCAAATAAAGTATAAAAAAGTTGGTGTGGGAGTATAGTCAGAGGCACGCGCACACGCACACGCACACACAGCCTCATTAAGTATTTGTGGCCGGCAACAATCTGCAATCCTCCTGTCTCAGCCTCCCAAATGCTGGGATTACAAGCATGCACCACCATGCCCAGCTCCAAATTTTTTATTTTTTTATTTTTTTGGTGGTACTGGACTTCCTGGAAACCCTTCTACTTCCGGGCTACACTCTCAGACCTATATTTTTATTTGGAAATGGTCTCTTAAGCCAGCACGGCTGGCTTCGAACCTGCACAATCCTATCTCCGCCTCCTAAGCGCAGGGATTACAAGCATGCGCCACCACGTCTGGCCCAAATTTATTATTTTGAAATAGGGTCTCACTAAATCGCTGAGGTTGGTCGTGAACCTATGATCTGTCTCAGCCTCCAAAATACTGAGATTACAAGCATGTACCATCACACCAAGCCAAAATTAACTCTTAGAGGTACAGTAAAAGTCCTTTAACAGTTTATTTCCTTATCTTTAAGAAGTAGTGGTCTTGCCAGGTGTGGTGGCGCACGCTTGTAATCTCCTTAGCAGGCAGGCAGACAAAATCTGAATTAAGAGTTCCCAAAGCTGGTTGTGGTGGCGCACGCTTGCAATCTTATCATTTGGGATGCTGAGACATGAGGGTCACAGTTCCCACAGTCTCAGTTACTTAGTGAGGCCCTTTTATCTCACACACACACACACACACACACACACACACACACACACACACACATTTTCCAAAGAATTTGACATATGAGGTATTACTAAGAGGAAATCCTTCTCATAATTAAGTAGCCCACAAAACTCAGGTAATATACTTCCTTTTTTTGGGAGGGGGTTTGGGGATGGAACCCAGGAGCATTTGACTTCCGAGCTAACCCCCTGCCCTATTTTGTATTCTTTATTTTGAAACAGGATCTCACTAAGTTGCAGAGGGCCTCAATAAGTAGCCAAACCACGATCCTCAGGTCTCAGCCTCCGGAATGCTGGAATTACCAGTGTGCAACACCACTCTTGGCTATAAGATGATATACTTTCTTATGCCAATTGAAAGAAAAGTTTCCTCTGTTGAGAATTTATAACACAAATAAAGGTTCAGTGTATTTAATCCAAGAAACACTTTTTTTCTGCAGTCTGTGAGCACACACTTGAGAAAGCCAGCCATCCAGCCAGCAACAGACACAAGATATAGACACACAGACACGAGCTGAACCCAGGTTCTTAAACATGTTGAGCATCCCTAAGCCACAACCCTAGTCCTTTTTTGTTTTTATGATACTGGGGGTCGATCCCAGGGTCATTCTATCTGGGCTACACTCCCAGTCCTGTGTCCTGTGTGTGTGTGTGTGTGTGTGTGTGTGTGTGTGTTACTATGGGTCGACCCAGGGGCATTCGACTTCTGAGCTACATCCCCAGATATATTTTTTTCTTGTGTAGTACTGGGAATAAAACCTAAGGGCTACCTCCAAGCTAGTCCCTCAGAACTATTTTTTAAAAAATTATTTTTTTGAGGTACTGGAGATGGAACTCAGGGGCAATTCTACCTCCGAACTACACCCCCAGCCCTACTTTTTATTCTTTATTTTGAAACAGGGTCTCACTGAGTTGCAAAGAGCCTAAGCAGCTGAGATTGTCCGCAAACCACAATCCTCCGGTCTCAGCCTCCCTACGGCTGGGATTACAAGTGTACTCCACCATGCCTGGCTTTATTTATTTTTTATTTTTTTAATTTTTTGGTGGTACTGGGGATGGAACCCTTCTACCTCCAGGCTACACTCCCAGACCTATTTTATATTTTATTTAGAAACAGGGTCTCTTAAGCCAGCAAGGCTGGCTTCGAACCTGCACAATTCTCCTGTCTCCACCTCCCAAGCACAGGGATTACAAGTGTGTGCCACCATGCCCATCCAGCTTTATTTATTTATTTATTTTTGGTGTGTGTGTGGGTCTGAGGATGGAACCCAGGGGTATTCTACCTCCGAGCTACACCCCCTGCCCTATTTTTTATTCTTTATTTCGAAACTGGGTCTCAGTAAATTGCGGAGGGACTCACTAAGTAGTTGCGGCTGTCCTTGAACCACGATCCTCCAGTCTCAGCCTCCTGAAGCTGGGATTACAAGCGTGTGCCACCTTCTGAAACAGAATCTCTCTAAATTGCAGAGGCTCTCACAAATTGTTCAGGCTGGCCACAATTCCATGTACTAGGATTACAAAAATGCACCACCACTCCTGCCTCATATTTTATTTTTATTTGGAAATGGTCTCACCAAGTTAAGGAGTCTTGACTACTGATTGAGGCTGTCCTCGAACCTGTGATCCTCATGTCTCAGGCTCCGAAGTACTGAAATTACAAGCATGCACCACCAGTCCTGGCTACCCCTATCCCCTTAAAATAATTTTTATTTGTAGCCAGGCCTGGTGGCTCCTGCTTATAATCCCAGTATTTGGGAGGCTGAGAGAGGAGGATCACAAGTTCCTAGCCAGCTTTAGCTACTTAATGAGGCCCTCCACAACTTAGTGAGACCCTGTTTCAAACTAAAGAATAAAAAACAGTACTTAGTGAGGCCCTCCGCAACTCAGTGAGACCCAGTTTCAAAATAAAGAATAAAAAGTAGGGCAGGGGGTGTGGCTCGGAGGTCACATGCCCCCTGGGTTCCATCCCCAGACCTGCAAAAAAAATAATAATAAATAAATTTTAAAAAAGAATAAAAAACTGGGCTGAGGGCATAGCTCAGAGGTAGAATGTCACTGGGTTCAATCCCCAGTACCTCAAAAAAGAAAAAAAAAGAAATTATTTGTGATACAAGATCTCTCGCTAAGTTGAAATTGGCATAAAACCTGTGAAACTTGTTTCAGCCTCCAATGTACTAGGGTTAGAGTTGTGCAACACCGTATCTGGCTTTCCTAGCCCCGCTTTTTTTCCCCAAGTTTTATTTTAAAACAGGGTCTTGCTAAATTGTACAAGCTGACCTCAAACTTGTAACCCTCCTGCCTCAGCCTCCTGAGTAGATGGTATTACATGCATGTGCCAGTGCACCTAACCTGGAGTCCATATATTATTACCACTAGTACACTTCAGAGGAAATGGAATATATATATATATGGTACTGGGGATTAAACTCAGGGGCATTCTACCTCTGAGCTATACCCCTAGCCAATTTTTTAAAAATTATTATAAGCCGGCCATGGTGGCGCAAGCTTGTAATCCCCACGCTTGGGAGGCTGAGACAGGAGGATCGCACAGGTTCAAAGCCAGCCTCAGCTACTTAGTGAGGCTCTCAGCAACTTAGTGAGACCCTGTTTCCAAATAAAATATAAAATAGGTCTGGGAGTATAGTCCAGAACTAGAAAGCTTCCACCAAAAAAAAAAAAAAATTATTATTTTGAAATAGGGCCTCACTAAGTTGTGGAGGTCCTCACTAGGTAGCTGAGGCTGGCCACAAACCTGCAATCCTCCTGTCTCAGCCTCCCAAGTACTAAGTACTGATATTACAAGCATGTGCCACCACTCCTGGCCTGGGAATGGAGTTTTATACCCCTGAAAATTCTAAGAGTGAGTCAACAAAATGAGACTCAAGTATGAAAAAAAAACTTATCACTACCACTGGGATATATATCAGTAATCTATATGCAGTGCCACAAATCTGCACTCAATATTAAATCACTGAAAAATGCATAAAGATATTGGCATAAAGAAAAAAAGGTAGTACTAGAGAAAATTCAGGTGACAAATGTGACATGATAGATTAACAGATCCAATTAAGAACCATGGTCTCCAAATCTATACATTATTTTCCACAATTTTTTTTCTTTTTGTGATATTAGGTATAGAATCCAGGGGGTGAACGACCTGAGCTAAACCTGCAGCCCTATTTTGTTTGTCTGTTTGAAACAGGATGTAAGTTACACTTCAAAACTGTAAAACTGCCGGTATGGCAGTACACACTTGTAATCCCAGCATTTGGGAGGGTGAGACAGGAGGATCACAGCTTCCTTACAGCCTCAACTACTACTTAGTGAGGCCCTTTGCAACTCAGTGAGACCATGTTTCAAAATAAAGAATAAAAAATAGGGCTGAATGCCAGGGATAGTGGCCCATGTCTGTAATCCCCACGCTTGGGAGGCTGTGACAGGAGGATCGCACAGGTTCGAAGCCAGCCTCTGCTGGCTTAAGAGACCCTGTTTCCAAATAAAAGATATAAAATAGGTCTGGGAGTGTAGCCTGGAGGTAGAAGGTCTCCAACCCCAGTACCACCATCAAAAAAAAAAAAAAAAAAAAAAAAAAATTGCTGAGGGTGTAGCTCCGAGGTGGAATGCCCCTGGGTTCCATCCCCAGTAACCACCCCCCACACACACATACTGCAAAACTACAATCCTCCTGTCTCAGCCTCCCAAGCAGTGGGATTACAGGCATGCATCACTGTGCCCTGCTGTTAATGTTCTTCCTAAACTTGTTTGTTGTTTTTTAAAGTCATGTATTTTTTCTTTACAGTACTGGAGATTGAACCCAGAGGCATTCTACCTCTGAGATACACCACCAGCTTTATTTTAATTTTGAAACAAGGTCTCATTAGGTTAATGAGTCTCACTATTTGTTGAGGCTGTCCTTGAACCTTCAATCCTCTTGTCTCAGCAGGGGATTACAAGCATGTACCACCACACCTGGCTCACAGTAGGCTTCTGATCTTAATAAATAAAATAGAGTCTATAAAGTAGATAATGTGGGGTGGGTAGGATGCCAGCAGCATCCCTAAAGCAAAACAAAACAAAAACAACAGTCTCTAGAGGTGACTTTCTGCCAGCAAGCACCACTGCAAGGCTCTGTCACCAGACTCCTCCCTAGGGCCTTAGTCAGCCACAGGTGGTCTCTGCCAAGGAACTCCCCACACCACGCAGAGAAGCCCCAGGTGAGTGCCTTGTGTTCTGAATGTCCTTTAAAACACAGTACTTTGGTGGTGCTGTGGATGGAACCCAGGGGCATTCTACCTCCAGGCTATACCCCCAGCCTATGTTTTAATTATTTATTTTGAAACAGGGTCTCACTAAGATGTGAAGGACCTAAGTAGCTGAGGCTGGCCATGACCTGTGATCCTCTTGTTTCAGCCTCCCAAGTACTGGGATTACAAAGCATGTGCCACCTCACCCAGCCAAAGCACAACTTTAAGCCTTTTAGGATTTGTATCTTCTTGTGTGTGTGCATAGTACCAGGGATTGAGCCCAGGGGCACTCTACCACCAAGCTGCCCCCATCTTTTTGTTTTGAAACAAGATCTCACTAGGTTGTTGAAGGTCTCACTACTTTGCAGAGGCTGTCCTGGAAATTGTGATCTTCCTGTCTCAGCCTCCCAAGTCCTAAGATTACAGGCTTTTTTTTTTTTTTTTTGTACTAGAAATTGAACCCCAGGGACAGTCTACCTCTCAACTACACCTCCAGCTCTACTGTATTTTTTATTTTGAAACAGGGTCTCACAAAGTTGCAGAGGCTGACCTCAAACCCACAATTTTCCTGTCTCAGCCTCCCAAATACTAGGATTACAGGCACACATCATCATGCCTGGCTAAAGATAATTTTTACAACTCTTTTTCTTTTTGAGGTATTGGGGTTGGAATTCAGGCATTCTACCTCTGAGCTACACCCCACCAGCTCTGTTTAATTTTATTTTCAAACAGGGCCATACTAAGCCGGGCGTGATGGCACACATTAGTAATCCCCACGCTTGGGAGGCTGAGACAGGAGGATTGCACAGGTTCAAAGCCAGCCTCAGCTACTTAAGTGAAGCTCTCAGCAACTTAGTGAGACTGTTTCCAAATAAAATAGGTCTGGGAGTATACCCCAGAGGTAGGAAGCCTCTGTGTTCCACCCCCAGGAACACACACACACACACACACACACACACCCATACTAAGTTACTGAGGCTTGACACAAACCTGTGATCCTCCTGTCTCAGCCTCCAAATACTGGTATTACAAACTTGTGCCACCACACCTGGCTACAGCTACCCCTGGTTTTTATGTAGGCCAACTTTCTTATAATCTTCCTCATACTGCTAATAAATAAGTAGGTCTTTAGATTACCCATGATGTATCAATTCGTTCAACTCATTTTTTCTATATATTTAGTTTTCTAATAAAAACGAAGTATGATTCCTGGCATAGAGTAATCTCAAAGGACAGCAACTGTGTTACCAAGATCTATACCACTTAAATAGCATAAATAATGTATAAAACCAGGAAGCTCATGACCACACAATAGAGAAACCAGCACAAAAAAGCAAAATACAATCTGTGAAACACAATAACCTGGAGAAATAAGTTTTACTCCTGGTGTAAGCACAAACCTGCTGTACTTTCATTTTTAATCTTGTGAAACTTATTTTAAAATATAAACTATGCAACTTGTTACCCACATTTTCAGAAGGAAAACTGAGAATACTTATTAATGCAATAGATTACATAAATGAATACATTAGATAATTAAAGATGGTTCTACTTCTGCTACTTCATTAACACCATTGCATTTATTTACTTAGTGCAGTTTTACTGTGGAGTAAAGGGAACAGGTACATTGTGTAGGGTTCAAAAATGAGATGTTAGAGCCGGGCGTTGTGGCACAAGCTTGTAATCTCTCAGCATTCAGAAGGCTGAGACCAGAGGATCGCGGTTCACAGACAGCCTCAACTACTTGAGAGGCAACTTAATGAGACCATGTTTCAAAATAAAGAATCAAAAATAGGGCAGGGGCGTAGCTCTGAGGTAGAATGTCCCTGGGTTCCATCCCCAGACCCACAAAAAAAAAAAAAAAAAAAAAAAAAAAAAAAAAAAAGAGAGAGAGAGAGATGTTAGAGCCAGGAGTAGTGGTGCACGCTTGCAATCCCAGCATAGGATCAGAGGTCTCAGACAGCCTCAACTATATAGGGAGGCCCTTTGCAACTCCGTGAGACTCTGCTTCAAAATAAAGAATAAAAAATAGGGGTGGGGGGTGTAGCTCAGAGGTGGAATACCCCTGGGTTCCATTCTCAGTACCAAAAAAGAAAAAAAGTTAGCCAGGCATGGTGTCCCATGCTGGCAATCCCAGCATTTGGGAGACTGAGAGAGGATTACAAATTCCCAGCCAGCCCCAGCTACAAAGTGAGGCCCTCCGCAATTTAGTGAGACCCTGATTCAAAATAAAGAATAAAAAATAGGGCTGGAAGTGGAGCTTGGAGGCAGAATGTCCCTGAGTTTAATACCAAATACTGGAGGAAGGAGAGAAAAAAAAAGAAAAAAGCGATGTTGAAAGTTTACATATGGCCAGGCGTGGTGGCGCACACTTGTAATCCCCGTGCTTGGACGGTGGAGACAGGAGGATCACACAAGTTCGAAGCCAGCCTCGCTGGCTTAAGGGACCCTGTTTCCAAATAAAAATATAAAATAGGTCTGGGAGTGTAGCCCAGAGGTAGAAGGGTTTCCAGGAACCCCAGTACCACCAAAAGAAAAAAAAGAAAGAAAGAAAAAAAAGAAAAAGAAAAGAAAAGAAAGTTTACATATGAAGTGGGTTGCTTCCAGGATCCACAGACTGAGATTATATATGGCAGATCTGACAACTTGGTTTAGCAAAGGTGTTTTTTTTCTTCATAAACTTAACATAGCTTTCCTTCCTTAACAAACGTCAACCCAGATTTTGTTCTTTCCTTAGGAACCCGAGTTGACACATCAATTGCCACAGGACAGCATATTGAGGTGCTAGAATATGTAAGGATAAAAAACAAGAAAACTCCAGCAATTCAACAGAAAGTTTTTAATAATGCAAGAAGACCTAAAGACAGAGTATATTTAAATATCTGCCCTGTTTAAGTTTTTCCCGCCTGTAAAGACGTGGAATTTTAACTTTGCTACAATGATCTAAACTCAAAGAAAGTATGAAGACTCTACAAATGTGAATGTTTACTTAATGCTGAACTATGGGATACAGGAAGTCAGCTACTAAAAAGTAGTTACATTAGACACAGATATTTATAAACCATCGAGTGACCCGGGATTCAATTACAACATCAACCCTCACATTTCAGCGTATGGGCAAATTACCAGTTGAGTCAAGAATAAATTCATTCTGCCCTACTGGCTGGCCCTTTAGAGTGGATTGCACAATCCCGGGGACAGAATCGCCTTCGTCTAGCCCTAGAGCATCAGGTACTAAATGGTGTAGCAAGTTAGCGTCAGGACACTTTAGTGGGAGGCAAACTCCGGGGTCGCCTGGGCAAACGCAGACAACCCATATGCCCGAACTCGGAAGTTTGTCACGTCACTTAAAAATCAAAGAGTGAAATTAAGTTTCGGTCCCTTTGAGATCTCCGAGCGCACAAAGTCAGGCTGCAGTCGCTCACGGGGCTGGGGAGGACCAGCCCGGCCGGAGAAAAACTCCTGGGAGCGGCGCTCGCCTCTCCCGCTCCCCGCGGGGCGCCGGCCCGGCTCTGGGGGCGCCCGAGGCCGGCGGGGGCGGCGAGCGCGCGTCCCCCCGCCCGCCCGCGCGGCGTCGAGCGGCTCAGCCCGCCTCGCAGAGGGAGCTCGCGGCAACTCTGGGGTCCCGTCTCGCAGCCGCAGCAGCGCCGCCTGCGCCACTCGGCGGAGACGGAGACCAGCGGCGGCGGCGGCGGCGCGCGGGCTGGGCGCGACAGCGGGCGGCGGAGCGGCTGCGGACGCGCGGACGGCCGGGTAGGTCCGGGAGCGGGAGGGCTGGCGGGCGCGCGGCCGGCGGAGGGCCGGGGGCCGGGGGCCGGGGGCCGGGCCCCGCCGCGGGAGGGGCGGAGGGCAGAGGGCGGGCCGCGGCCGGAGAGCAGCCGGGCCAGGAGCCGGCCTCGAGGGCAGAGACAAAGGAAGGAAAATGGAGTCGCCGGGCGCGGGCCGCCGCCGCCGCCGCCGCCCGCGGCCTAGCGTGCTGCCCGCGGGAGGCCTAGCGAGCGGGCGCGGGGCGGGCGGCCGGGCCGCGGCGGCGGCGGCGAGCAATGGCGGCGGCCGCGCCGCAGCAGGGACGGTAGAGGGAGACAAACACCCCCCGGCGGCGGCGCTGGCGCCGGGCTGCAGCCAGCGCCGACCGGAGCGGCCCCATCGTGACACCTAGAGGCGGCCCGCGAAACCTCCTCCACCCTGGGCCCCCTTACCTCGCGCCACACCCCCCGCGGCGCCCGCTCCGCCGCCGCTCCACCGCTCCCGCCGCCGGGCGTCCCTGCCCAGCTCCGCGTGCCCGCCCCGGCTGCCGCTGTCGCCGCTGCCGCCAAAGAAGCAGCTCCGCGCACGGTTTAATCGCTCCACAGGCTCGGACACAAAATGGCGGCGGCGCGGTGCAGTGCGCCTGCGTCGGCGCTGCCGGGGCCGCGGGTGCTGATAAGGGAAGGGACGGGTGGGGGGGCCGGCCGGGCGGCGAGTGGAGGGCGGGGGAGGAAAGGTGAGGGGAGGGGTTGGCGCGGGGCAGCATGGGAGGCGGCCCCGGGCGCCAACTTTCAAAAGCGGGCGCGATGGCGTCACGGGGACGCGCCGCGAGTCGCGTAGTCACGCCGCACGCGCCCTCCCGCGCCCTCGCCCGGTCGCGCGTGGGCTCTGCTGGCGCCCGGGCTTCCCGGCTCTCGCTGGGTGGGGCTTCCTGGGCGGAGGTTGCCGCCTCTGGGCGGGCCCGCGTCCCCGCCTGTTAGACCTGGTTCCTTAGCTGCGGTCTCCGGTGCCCCGAACTCCTAAAGGTTTGGGGGCAGTGGGGGTGCTCGGAGGAGGAAGCGCGCGCGGGGCTGGGCCGGGGGGCCCGGGGGGCCCGGGCGGCTTCTGGCCCGGCCCTGCCCAGTCTCCGCCCCAGCCGGGCCCGGATCCGCCCTCCCGAGGCCACCGCATAGCTGCCGGCCACTGAGTAAGCCCGGGTCGGTCTCTTGCGCTCCGGGTTCTTCGGACACAGTCCTGCGCCTGAGAGCGATGGCAAAAAGGACTGTCCTTGTTTAGCGGCTCTTGTTGATCTCCCCGCCCTAGAAGAGGGCGAGGGACTCTTCTGGGTGTCCTTAAACCACCTCAGCCTGGAAAGTCAGAGGAAGACCGGACCCTTCACTTTTATACGGCCGGAAAAGTCGTCTTTTGCAGAGAGGACTCAGTATTTGGAGCGGCATAATTTTGTATTTTAAGATGTTCATATCTTGTTTTTGCCCAAGAGCTTAAGTTCCCTGGGGGCGGAATCTTTCAGCTGCGCCCCTCTCCAGAAGGCGCCTGCCCAACCTGCCCTCCTGAAGTTGACTGAGGCTAATTGCTATGTGTTCCGCTGAATAGGGAAATGTAACTAATACCCCAATTCCATTGCTTTAAATACCGCAGATTATAAACGCACCCATATTAAAGAATAACTTCTGCTCCATCCAAACTATTGCACCGTTGTGAGATTGTGGACCCAATATTGACAAATACTGTTTTCCCCCCAAAGATTTGGTTTTTTACTTTTGTAGTACTGGGGATTGAACCCAGAGGCATTCTACCTTCGAGCTACACCCCCAGCCCGATTTTACTTATTTGGAAACAAAGTCTTGCTAGGTTGATGAAAGTCTTATTACTTGCTGAGGCTGACCTCGAAACTGTGATCCTCCATCACTTACTCCCCAAAGGTTTTTTTGTTGTTGTTCTGGGTTTTGTTTTTTGCGGTACTGGAGATGGAACCCAGGGGCTTTCTACCTCCAAGCTACACCCCCAGCCCTATTTTTTATTCTTTACTTTGAAATAGGGTCAAACAACACTGAGTTGTAAAGGGCCTCACCAAGTAACTGAGGCTGTCCAGGAATGGTGAACCTCCTGTCTTTTTTTTTTTTGGTGGTACTGGGGTTCCTGGAAGCTCTTCTACCTCTGGGCTACACTCCCAGACCTATTTTTACATTTTTATTTGAAAACAGGGACTCCTAAGCCAGCGTGCGCGGCTGGCTTCGAACCTGCGTGATCCTCCTGTCTCTGCCTCCCAAGCGCGGGGATTACAATCGTGCGCCACCACGCCCGGCAAACCTCCTGTCTTAGCCTCCCAAATGCTGGAATTTTAAGCATCCAACACTACACCTGGCTCCCAAAAGTATTTTAAAAATGAAAATAATCAATAAAATGAGTTTTAGTCGGGCATGGTGGCACCCACTTGTAATCCCAGTACTTTGGGAGGCTGAGACTGGAGGATCAAAGATTCCCAGCCAGCCTTAGCAATTTAGTGAGCCCCACACACACACACACACACACACGCATGCAATTTAGACCCTGTTTCAAAATAAAAAATACAGCTGGGCATGGTGGCTCATGCTTGTAATCCCAGTATTTAGGGCTGAGACAGGAATATCGCCATCCATGGACAGCCTTAGCTACTTATGCCCTTTGCAATTCAGTGAGATCCTGTTTCAAAATAAAGAATAAAAAATAGGGCTGGGGCTATAGCTTGGAGGTAGAATGCCCCTGGGTTCCATCCCCAGTACCTCAAAAATAAATAGAATTAAGCTAAGAGTGTAGCTCAGAGGTAGAATGCCCCTAAGTTTCATCCCCAGTACCCCCAAAAAATAATAAATAAATAATACAATAGGATTGAGGGTATAGCTTAGCAGTAGAATGCCCCTAAGTCCAATCCTTAATACCAATAAATAAATATTTTGAAAATGTAAAATCTCCCAGGTTTTTAGATGTTGGCAACTAAATCAAATGTTTGTAAACTTTATGAGCTGATTCGACCATAAGTGTTGGTGAAACACCAGTTCAGGACCCTTGGCTTGAGGAAAGAGAAATTTCAAGACTAAGACCTAAGGCACTCCAATGTTAGAGGGAGTAATGGAGAGGGAGGCTTAGAAGAACAGCCAGGAAGACAGAAGGAAATCTAGAATGCTGAGTTGTGCAATCCAAGGGCACAGAAGTTTCAGGTAGTAGGGGAAGCTCAACTGTCTAGTGCTGCTGATAATTCTGGTAAACAGGCCAGAGCAGAGACTTGGCTATTGAATTTTTCCTTGGTGGTCACTGGAAAATCATCAGTACCTTGGGCTGATTCATATGGGTCAGTTGGGGATGTTGAGTGGAATGGATTATGAGTGAACAGAAAAGTGAAGGAATAGAGGCATCACATGTAGGCAACCTGAGAAGTGTTTTTCTGAAGTGAGCAGAGAAACCTGGGGATAAGTATAGAAGGATGTCAGGTTAAAGAAAGAGGGTTGTTTGTTGCAGTGCTGGGTAGGAATCAAACCCAGGACCTTGAACATGCTAGACAAGTGCTCTACCTCCAGACTGCACCCCCCAGTCCAGAGGTTTTGTTTTATTTATTTATGTTTGTGTGTAGTACTGGAGACTGTGCCCAGGGGCATTCTACCTCTCTGCTATACCCACAGTGTGCCGGTATTGGGAAAGGGCTTCAAAATGTGTTTTAAAATAGCTTTGGGCTGGGCGTGGTGGCACACGCTTGTAAACCCCACGCTTGGGAGGCTGAGACAGGAGGATCGCACAGGTTCAAAGACAGCCTCAGCTACTTAGGCTCTTGGCACTTAGTGAGACCCTGTTTCCAAATAAAATATAAAATAGTTCTGGGAGTATAACTCGGGGGTAAAAAGCCTCTGGGTTCCACCCCCAGTACCACCAAAAAATATAGAGAGAGAGGGGCGGGGAGCTTGGTTATTAATGTGTTGGTATTGGGGAATGACCTTTTTTTTTGAGGGTCTAAGAATGGAACACAGGGGCATTTGACCTCCGAGCTACACCCCCTGCCCTATTTTTTATTATTTATTTTGAAACAGGGTCTCACTGAGTTGTGGAGGGCCTCACTAAGTAGCTGAGGCTGTCTGCGAACCCCGATCCTCCTGTCTCAGCCTCCTGAATGCTGGGATTACAAGCGTACGCCACCAAGCCCGGTTTGGGAATGACTTTAAAATGTATTTGAAAATAACTTTGGTATTAGAAAGCCAGGGAAGAGATCCTACAGACAGGGAAGAGATCCTACAGAATTCCAGGCACAGAGGGTGATTAGCAAGAAAATAGAGGAAGCCCAGGTCTTTTACATTTTAAAGATAAGCAAAATTCTCCAAGGATCTGAGGGGATTCCTTGATAATCAATTAACACATTTTGGGGTGTAACAAAAGGCTTGGGGTCTGTACCAGAGACAGGGCAGGCCTACTGGAAGGAATCCCCACATCAAAAGACCTGCCCCGGAGGGAGAAGGGATCTAGTCGGGTCAGAAAGACCATGTATCTATAAAACTGTTCTTTATCCAAAAGACTTCCGGTGAATTTCTTTTCAAGTCACCCCACTATGTCACCCTCTATGGCGTAGTGCTTTAAGTTCTGTCCTATCTTTCCATCTCTGTAATAATAAAATCCCTTAAGCTTACAGCAAACAGAGAGTTCAGGCTATTCTTTTCCAAGATAGCTCAGAACAAGAACCCACGGCTATATCTCTCACTGTTACGGTTTGGAAGCCCAATTCTTTATTTATTTATCTATTTATTTAATTTGCAGTACTGGGGAAGGAACCCAAGGGGATTCTACCTCCAAGCTACACTCCAGCCCTATTGTTTATTCTTTTTTTGGTGGTACTGGGGATGGAACCCAGGGATATTCTACCTCTGAGTGACACTACCACCAGCCCTATTTTTTACACCCCAGCCCTATTTTTTATTTTGAAACAGGGTCTCACTGAGTTGTAGAGAACCTTACTAAGTAGCTGAGGCTGTCCGGGTGATCCTCCTGTCTCAGCCTCCCAAATGCTGGATTACAAGTGTGCGCCACCACGCCCGCCTATTTATTTTTTGAAACTGGGTCTCTCTGAGTTGCAAAGGGCCTTACTTAAGTAACTGAGGCTGGCCGAGAACTGCGATCTTCCTGTCTCAGCCTCCCAAATGTTGGAATTACAAGCGTGCACCACCACACCCGGCCCTAGCCCTATTTTTAATTTTATTTTGAAACAGGGTCTCACTAGTGTTAGGTTTAAGTTCCCACGGGTGCAGGGGGTGGGGCTGGAAGCTAGGAGGCAGGAAGGACCCGCCTCCTTACCCCACAGAGCTCCGTGATTCCCATGGAGGAGACCACTCCCCTCGATTTAAGGGAGAGGCTGCTATCTCACAGGGACAGAGAGACTTCTACACTTGTGGAAGGCTCTTCCACACCCCGCTAGAGGGGGGTAGGAGAGGGAACTGCCCGGAAAAGTGTGCTGGCCCTCGGGACTAATAAAAGGCTTATGGCATCTATATCGGACGGCTCTGCGTATCTGAGTGCGCAGAGGGACTTGCTGCCGATCAAATCTAACAACTAGGTTAATGAGAGTCTCACTACCTGCTGAGGCTATCCTCAAACCTGTGATCCTCCTGTCCTGACCTCCCAAGTACTGGGGATTATAGGCATGTGCCACCACACTCAGCTGATTGTAGTAGTTTTTGTTTTTGGTATTGGGGATTGAACCCAAGGGCACTCAACATACACAAATCAAATAGGGCAGACTGTAGCTCGGAGGAAGGATGCCCTGGGTTCAATCCCCAGTACCAAAACAACAATAACAACAACAACAACAACAACAAAAAGTTAAAAGATGGTACGGCTCTTTTTTTCTTTTTCTTTTTGTACTGAGGATTAAACCTAGGAGTGTTCTCTCTCCCAGTGACATCTCAGACCTTTTTTATGTATTTATTTATTTATTTATTTATTTTGTGGTTTCTGGGCATGGAACCCAGGGGCTTTCTACCTCTGGGCTACACTCCCAGACCTATTTTATATTTTATTTGGAAACAGCATCTCATTAAGTTGCTAAGAGCCTCATTAAGTAGCTGAGGCTGGCTTCAAACCTTTGTGAACCTCCTTTCTCAGCCTCTTAAATACTGGAATTATAAGCATGCACCACCAAGCTTGCCTAGCTCTTCTTATTTTTTATTTTTCTGTGGTGCTGAGGGTTGAACCCAGGGGCAATCTATCTCCAAGCTACACCCCCAGCCTGATTTTTTACTCTTTAGTTTAAAAAAGGGTCTTGCTGAGCCGGGCATGGTGACACACACTTGTAATCCTAGCATTTGGGAGGCTGAGTCAGGAGGATCATGGTTCACGGACAGCCTCAGCTACTTAGTGAGGCCCTTGCAACTCAGTGAGACCCTGTTTCAAAATAAAGAATAAAAAATAGGGCTGGGGGGTATGGCTTAGAGGTAGAATGCCCCTGAGTTCCATCCTCAGTACCACAAAATAAAATAGAATAAAATAAAATAGGGTCTCAAGCTGGGTGTGGTGGCGCACACTTATACTCTCAGCATTTGGGAGGCTGAGACAGGAAGATAACAGTTCAAGGACAGCCTCAGCTACTACTTTAGTGAGGCCCTTTGCAACTCAGTGAGACCTTGTTTCAAAAAAGAGAATAAAAAGTCAGGCTGTGGGTGTAGCTTGAAGGTAGAATGTCCCTGGGTTCCATACACATACCACACACACACACACAAAAAAAAAAAGGAGTTCACTAAGTTGCTGAGGCTGGCCACAAACCCAGATCTTCCTGTCTCAGCCTCCCAAGTACTGGGATTACAAGCATGCTCCACCACACCCAGCTCTCTCTCTCTCTCTTTTTTTTTCTTCTTTTGCGGGTTTGGGGATGGACCCCAGAGGCATTTGACCTCCAAGCTACACCCCCTGCTCAATTTTTAATTCTTTATTTTGAAACAGGGTCTCACTGAGTTGCAGAGGGCCTCACTCCGGTCTCAGCCTCCCAAATGCTGGGATTACAAGCATGCGCCACCACGCCCGGCATCTCTTTATATTTTTGAAATAGGGTATTACTAAATTGTTAAGGCTGAACCTTATACTGTGAACCTCCTGTACCAGCCGCCTAAATACTGGGATTGCTGGAGTGTGTCACCACACCCAGCTGATGGTAGTTTTGTTGTTGTTGCTTGGGGGGGGGGTGTTTTGTTTTCCGGTACTGGGGAATGAACCCAGAGGCACTCTACCTCCTAGCTGCACCCCTAGTCTTTTATTTTGAAACAAGGTCTCACTAAATTGCTGAGGCTGGCGTTGAACTTTTTTTTTTTTTTTTTTTTTTTGGTACTGGGGGTGGAACCCAGAGGCTTTCTACCTCCGGGCTATACTCCCAGACCTATTTTATACTTTATTTGGAGACAGGGTCTCACTAAGTTGAAAGCCTCACTAAGTAGCTGAGGCTGGCTTCGAACCTGTGCGATCCTCCTGTCTCAGCCTCCCAAGCACGGGGATTACAAGCTTGCGCTACCACGCCCGGCCTTGAACTTGTGATCTTCCTGTCTCAGCCTCCAAAATACTAGAGTTATAGGCACACATCTCCATGCCCGGCTAATGGTAGAGTTCTTAAGCATGTTTATGCATCTTTGGTAGTGATATAGAGAGGAAGAAAGATGGGTTATAAAGGAGAAAGAGGGTTTGCTTGAGACAGAGAAGAATGAAATTCATGGGAGGATCTAAGCAACAGGATTGACCCTGGATAGAAACAGGGATGCTTCCACTGATATTAAGTGTAATGAAGGTGAAGATGGTTGCAAATGCAGGGAAGGGGAAAGCAAATCCTTAGTAGGACTGCTTTGGTGGCATTTGTACCCATTTGAAGTTTGTGATCATGAGTTTTAGTTGAAACGGATGCATGTTGGGCGTGGTGGCGTACTCTTGTAATCTCAGGACTTGGGAGGCTCAGACAGGAGGATTGAGGTTCTCGACCAGCCTCAGCTACTTAATGAGAACCCCACAGTTTACTGACATCCTGTTTCAAAAATAAAGAAAAAAATAGGACTAGAGGTGTAGCTTGGAGGTAGAATGCCCCTGGGTTTCACCCCTAATACTGAAAATAATAAAGAAAAAAAGAAAGGGAGGGAGGGAGGGAGGCTTAGGGGTGTATCTCAGAGGTAGAATGCTCCTGAGTAGTTCAATCCCCAACATCTCAAAAACAAATACATAAAGAAAGAAATGAATAAATAAGATGAATGGCGTGGCGCATGTTCTTTCTTTGTTTTTGTTTTTGTGGTGCTAGAGATTAAACCCAAAGCCTTTGGTGAGTTAGGCAAACACTCCACCACTGAGGTACATCCCCAGCCCCCGCTGTGTGGTTTTTCTCTAGCAACATTCAGCTGGTTGGGTGCAGACATAAAGAAAAGGGATGAGCCAGGTGTGGGAGAGGGGCACACGCCTATAATCTCAGCACTAGGGAAGCTAAAACGGGATGATAATAGGTTTGAAGCTAGCCTCAGCAATTTAGCAAGGCCCTGTTTCCAAATAAAAAATAAAATAGGGCTGGGGGTATAAATTGGAGGCAGAATATCCCGGGTTAATCCCAAGCAAAACACACACACATACACACACCAGAAAAAGAAAGAAAAGAAATGGGATAAACCAGGCATAGTGGCACATGCTTGTAATCCCAGCATTCGGGAGGCTGAGATCAGAGGTTGGCGGTTCGCGGACAGCCTCAGCTACTTAGTGAGATTCTGTTTCAAAATAAAGAATAAAAAAATATATAGGGCAAGGAGTATAGCTTGGAGGTCAAATGCCCCTGGACTCCATCCCCTGACCTGCAAAAAAAAAAAAAAAAAAAGATAGCAGGACATGGGGGCCCATGCTTGTAATCCCAGTATTTGGGAGGCTGAGACAGGAGGATCGCAGGTTCACAGCCAGCCTCAGCTACTTAGGCCCTCCACAAATAAATGAGACCCTGTTTTAAAATAAAGGATAAAAAAAATAGGGCTGTAGCTTGGAGGTAGAATGCTCCTGGGTTTCATCCATAGCACCACAAAAAAAAAAGCAAGAAAGAAAAAAGAGCTGGGCATGGTGTTAACATGCTCGTTTGTAAACCAGTCTCAGCAATTGTGTGTGTGTGGCGGGGGGGTACTGGGGATGAAACCCAGGGACATTCTACCTCTGAGCGACACCCTCAGCCCTATATTTTATTCTTTATTTTGAAACAGGATCTCACTGAGTTGCAAAGGGACTCACTAAGTAGCTGAGGCTGTCCGCGAACTGCGATCCTCCTGTCTCAACCTCCCAAACGCTGGGATTACAAGTGTATAACACCACACCTGGCTCAGCCTCATCAATTTAGTGAGACCCTGTTTCAAAATAAAAAAATAAAATGGGGCTGGGAGTATAGCTTGGAGGTAGAATGCCTCTGGGCTCAATCTCTAGTAACACACACACACACACACACGCACGTGTGCTCACACGCACGCATACACACCAAAAAAAAAAAAAGGAGAGAGAATTTGGTTTTTGGGTTTTTTTTTTTTTTTTGGTGGTACTGGGGATGGAACCCTTCTACCTTAGGCTATACTCCCAGATCTATTTTTTTAAATATATTTTATTTGGAAACAGGGTCTCTTAAGCTAGCAAGGCTGGCTTCAAACCTGTGCGATCCTCCTGTGTCCGCCTCCCAAGTGCGGGGATTACAAGAGTGCACCACCACGCCTGGCGAGAATTTAGTTTTTCAACAATAAGACCCACTTTTCTCACTCATAATCTCAGTTACAGATGGGCATCACCATGCACATTTGTAATCCCAGTATTTGGGAAGCTGACACGGGAGGAATATCGCAGATTTGTGGCCAGCCTCAGCAATTTAGGCACTCCACAACTTGTACCCTATTTCAAAATAAAAAATAGCCAGGTGTGGTGGCACACACTTGTAATCCTTGTACTTGGGAGGCTGAGACGGGAAGATCACGGTTCGTGGACAGCCTCAGGTATTTAGTGAGGCCTTCTACAATTTATGTTTTAAAATTAAAAAATATTTAAGCCAGGCGTGGTGGCCCATGCTTGTAATCCCTGCGCTTGGGAGGCTGAGACAGGAGGATCGCACAGGTTCGAAGCCAGCCTCGGCTACTTAGTGAGGCTCACAGTAACTTAGTGAGACCATTTCCAAATAAAATATAAAATAGGTCTGGGAGTGTAGCCTGGAGGTAGAAAGCCTCTGGGTTCCACCCCTAGTACCACCAAAATAAATAAATAAATAAATAAATAAATAATATTTTTAAAAATAGGGCAGGGGGTGTAGCTCTGAGGTTGAATGCCCCTGAGTTCCATCCCGAGACCTGCGAAAGAAAAAGAAAGAAGAAAGAAAGAAAGAAAGAAAGAAAGAAAGAAAGAAAGAAAGAAAGAAAGAAAGAAAGAAAGAATAAAAAATAGGGCAGATGTTGCTCAGAGGTAGAATGCCCCTGAGTTCAATCCCCAGCACCCCAAACACACACAACAAAATCCTTGTTATTTGCTTTAGATTAGATACTATCCTAGACAGAAGAATCAGAGGTTTGAAGCTATCCTTGGCAATTTAGGGAGACCTGGTCTCAAACTACAAAAAAAAGAGGGCTGGGGAATATAGCTCAGAGATAGAAAGACCTGGGTTCAATCTCCAATACACACACACAAAAAGAGAGATACTATCCTAGAATTGTGTGAAGTATTTGAAAATTTGCATGCAACCCATCTTTTTCTAGAAACAAAATTAGCCCATTTGTTTCTTATGTATACATTAGAACTTGAGCAAATATAAGGCCTTTTTTTTTTTTTTTGGTGGTACTAGGGGTGGAACCCAGAGGCTTTCTACCTCCGGGCTACACTCCCAGACCTATTTTATATTTTATTTGGAAACGGTCTCACTAAGTAGCCAAGGCTGGCTTCGAACCTGTGCGATTCTCCTGTCTCAGTCTCCCAAGCGCAGGGATTACAAGCGTGCACCACCACGCCTGGCTAAATATAAGGCCTTCTTAGAGAAGAAAATTTTCAAATAGATACCTCTGGGATATTTGCATGTTGGGTTCTCTTTGCTAAAGAGAATAGTGTCCGATATACTTTGGAACTTAGTCCGATATACTACAAAGAGTAACAATGCTGACTTGTACATAAATCATTAAATTTGGGAATGGGGATATAGCTCAGTGGTAGATTACTTGCCTAGTATGTTTGAGGCCCTGGGTTTGATCCTCAGCACCACAAACAAAAATGAAAACATCCATGAGTTTTCCCCAGTATTGGGTATTAAACCCAGTGGCACTCTACCACTGAGCTACATCCCCACCCTTCTTATTTGTTGTGTTGAGATAGGGGCTACACTGTCCAGCCTGGCCTTGAGCTCCAGATCCTCCTGAGTTGCTAGGATCGAAGACAGGCGCCACCACACCTATCAGCCTCTTTTTATTCTAGTAACTCCCTAAGACTTTGCCTCAGATCTTTTTTTTTTTTTTTTTGTATTAGTTTGTTTGTTGTTTACTTATTTTGGTGCTGCTGGGGATTGAACCCATGGGCATTCTACCTCTAAGCTACACCCTTAGCCCTCTTTTACTTTTTATTTTGAAACAAGGTCTCACTAGGTTGATGAGGGTCTCACTACTTGCAGAGGCCAGTCTCAAAATTGTGACTCTCCTGTCTTAGCTTCCCAAGTACTGGGATTACAGGCATGTATCACCATGCCATTTATACTTCAGATCATCTGAACAGTAAGCTACAAGAATATCTTCTACAGTTTTGTGGGAAAACATAAGATAGTATGTTTGGAGGGGAAAAACTTCAACTGTATTTACAACCATTTATTGACTATATTAACAACTACAGAACCTCTGAGGCATCAGTTAGAAGCCAGGAATGAGCTCCAAGTAGTTTAGGAGCCTATTTTCTAAAGATGAACCTATGTGCCGCTCTGATTTAGAAGGGTAAAAACTAGCCGGGCATGGTGGTGAACCTTGTAATCCCCACGCTTGGGAGACAGAGACAGGAGGATCGTGCAGGTTCGAAGCCAGCTTCTCTGGCTTAAGAGACCCTGTTTCCAAATAAAATATAAAATAGGTCTGGGAGTGTAGCCTGGAGGTAGAAGGGTTCCATCCCCACTACCACCAAAAAAAAAAAAAAAAAAAAAGAAAGAAGGGTATGAACTGCCAGTGCTTGGGAGGCTGAGATAGGAGGATTGCAGGTTCAAGGACAGCCTCAGCAAATAGACACTCATCAGCCTAGTAAGACCTTACTTCAAAATAAAAATAAAATAGAGCCAGGTGTGGTGGCGCACGCTTGGAATCCCTGTGGTTGGGAGGCTGAGACAGGAGGATCGCACAGGTTCGAAGCCAGCCTCAGCTTCTTAGTGAGGCTCTCAGCAATTTAGTGAGACCCTGTTTCCAAATAAAATATAAAATAGGTCTGGGAATATAACTCAGAGGTAGAAAGCCCCTGGGTTCCACCCCCAATACCACCAAATAAATAAATAAATAAACAAAAATAAAATCGGGCTAGAGGTATGGCTCAGGTGTAGAATGCCCCTGAGTTTAACCACCAGTGTCTAAATAAATAAATATATATAAGAAAATGCGAAAAAAAAAACTCTGGGAAAGAACAAAAGAACATCTTTTCCATGTAGGCAATCTTGATGTGTCCTCCTTTGTGGAATCAGTTCGAATGATGAAGGAAAGGAAAGCCCAAACCAAAAGGATAGGATATTTTCAGGTTGAAAAGAAAACCTGAGGAAGAATAGTGATGTGCTGAGGGCCCGTGAAACAATTGGAATGACAAAAATAGGGGCAGGATTGTTCCCAGCAGTACTAACCCAGACTACACTACCCATGAGAACTGAGGACCCACTCTGTGACTTGAAAAGGGTAGTTTTAGCTCATTATCCAAGAGGTGGTATGGACTGGAAATGTACATAGGTCTAGTTTTGCAGGTATATTGTGCAAGGAGATTTCAAGTACACCCTCATATCCCCCCCCCCACAGTCTCACTCTGAACTACACCCAGCCGCTTTTTATTTTTTATTTTGAAACAATGTGCTGGACATGGTGATACACACTTATAATCCTCCTACTTGGGAGGCTAAGACAGGACCTAGGGTTCGGCTTCGCAGCCAGCCTCAGCTACTTAGTGAAGCCCTCTGCAACTTAGTGAGACCCTATTTCCAAATAAAATATAAAAAAAAAAAAGGTCTGGGAG
Organism: Muscardinus avellanarius; assembly: GCF_963383645.1. Lineage (NCBI taxonomy): Eukaryota > Metazoa > Chordata > Mammalia > Rodentia > Gliridae > Muscardinus > Muscardinus avellanarius. The sequence continues at coordinate 18,620,354 of NC_137796.1, forward strand.
TATAGCCCGGAGGTAGAAAGCCTCTGGGTTCCACCCCCAGTACCACCAATAAATAAATAAATAAATAAATAAATAGGGATAGGGATAGGGATGTAGCTCCAAGGTAGAATGCCTCTGAATTTAATCCCCCAAAAGTACCAAAAGGTAGCCAAGCATGGTGGCGCACACTTGTAATCCCAGCCTTTGGGAGGTTGAGACAGGAGGATCGCGGCGATTCGAGGACAGCCTCAGCTACTTAGTGAGGCCCTTTGCAACTCTGTAAGACCCTGTTTCAAAATAAAGAATAAGCCAGGCGTGGTGGCTTATACTCCTGGTACTGGGAGGCTGAGACAGGAGGATTGCGCAGGTTCGAAGCCAGCCTCGGCTACTCTCAGTGACTTAGTGAGACCCTGTTTGCAAATAAAATATAAAATAGGTCTGGGAGTGTAGCCTAGAGGAAGCCCAGTGAGCCCTGGGCTCCTTCCCCAGTACCACCAAAATAATAATAATAATAATAATAATAATAATAATAATAAGGCTAGAGGTTATAGTTTAAAGGTAGAATGCCCCTGGGTTCCAACCCTAGTACCGAAAAAAAAAAAAAAAATCAGGCTGGGGTGTAGCTTGGAGGTAGAATGCCCCTGGGTTTCATCCCTGGTAACACACACACACACAAAGATAGGAAGAAATAAAGAGGGAAGGAAGGAAGGAAAAAAATAAGCAAATGCTAGTAAAGCTTCTGGCAGAACTTTTTTTTTTTTTTCCTGTACTGGGGATGTATCCTAAGTAGCCGAAGCTATCTGTGAACCAGGATCTTCCTGTCCCAGCCTCCCAAATGCTGGGATTACAAGCGTACGCCACCATGCCCAGCTGTGCCAGAGCTCTTGGTACTAGTAATCATACAAAAAGTGTAGCTTTTTGTTCTTTCATTATATGCTTCCTATTTTCTACCCTCACTCTACTTTTTTTTTTTTTTTTTTTCGGTACAGAGGATTGAACCCAGGGACATTCTACCTCTGAGCTACACCCCCAGCCCTTTTTGATTTTTATTTTGAAACGGGTGTCACTAAGTTGCTGAGGCTGGCCTGGAACCTGCAGCCCTCCTGCCTCAGCCTCACAAGTACTGGGATTACAGGTGAGCAGTACCATGCTCAGCTCCAGTTCCACCTTTGGATGAACTTGTTCTTTCTAGATTCATTAATAGACTCAGTTCATATATGTGACTAGGTTTTTCCCTTAGCCATGAAACCAGGAAAAGGCATAGTTTGAGCTATAATTCTCAGAGCAATTCTGTGTGTGTGGGGTGGGGGGGGCTCCGGATTGAAATTAAGGGTGTTTGCCTGATCCACACCCTAGCCATACTTTATTTTTTTATTTTGAAACAGGGTCTCATAGTGTTAGGAATGCTAGAATAATGTTAGGAATATTAGAAATGTTTGATGTTTGATGAAATGTTTGATGTTAAGTGTTTGAAGTGATATTAGAGTCTTGAGAGGCCTCACCCCTCCCCCGCATAGAACTAAAACCTGTCACCCTCTATCTGTAAGTAACATCTGGTTTTACAACCCCGCCTGAATGCAGGCATGGGTGACTAGGCAGGTACCCTGTACGTGGGAGGGCTCGCTTCTTGGCGGGCTATGACGTGGGAGATTGACTTTCAAACCTATTTGCTGTGATTCACTTTCAAAATGTGCTTCTCTTTAAAATCATTGGCTGTAAATGTCGCACGCGCTTCTCTTTAAATTCATTGGTGCCTGTCTTTAAATTTATTGGCTGTGAGTTTCGCGGTCCCAGATGTAACGGTCCTGGGGGATATAAAGGCGCGGCCAAGAAAGTGCTCGGGGGTCTTGTTTTATTCGCCGGACCTACGTGCCTATGTGAGAGGCTTGACCCTGGCTAGCCAGTTTCTTTTAAATAAACTCTGCCTGCGATTTGCAGTCTCTGTCTGATCCTCTGTTAATTTGAGGTGGGGGCGCCTCCTGGAACCTAATATCTGGGGGCTCGTCCGGGATCCCCCCCCCCCCATAACAGATGACCCCCCGGGAGCAGAGTAAACTTAAAAAAAAAAAAGTCCTAGGCGTTGGGGGAGTGAATTTTTTTCACTCCCGTTTGGGGGAACTCTCGTTCCCGTTTGGGCCGTGGCGGGGTTCTGGCCATTCCCCTTTGGGAGGGTCCTTTTGTGACCCTCATTTGGGAGACTGATTGGTCTCGTTTGGGATAGGTTCACCTCTCGTTGGGCTCGAGCAGACTACAGACACCCTGGCACCAGGTGAAGAACTCATTGAACTAGTCGATCGCCGGCCTTTTAGGTGGATACCATTTGACCTGATTCCGGAACCTGACTGTGACAGGGGTGAGTGTGGTGCGCACCAGTGTGAGAGGACAACTGGTCCGAGCGAGTGCCGAAAGTTGTTGTGTGCGTGTGTATTTGCAGTAGTCTTCTTAATTTTCTTACTCTCTGTCACTTCTATTGCTCAATTTGTACTCATGGGGCAAGCTCAGGTTACCCCCAAAAGTCTTATTCTTTCTCATTTTTCTGAAACCTAAAGGAAAGCCCTGAACATGGGCCTGGTCATCAAGAAGGGTAAGTTTGACACCTTTTGTTCTGCGGAATGGCCATCCTTTGGAGTCGGATGGCCGTCGCAAGGGGTCTTTTTCCACGGACCTTGTCTCCAAGGTCAAGACGATTATTACCTGTCCTGACAGTCTAGGCCATCCTGATCAACTCCCCTATATTCTGGTGTGGGAGGATTTAGTTAAGAACCCACCCCGTTGGCTCCAGCCTCTTCTGCCAGCTACCCTCACTCAGAAGAGAACCTGACTCCCGGCTCGGTTACTCCAGCCCTAGTGTCCAGGGAATCCCCAACGCTGAGCCCCCTCGGGAGAAACCTTTAGCTCCATCCCCAGTTCTCCCAGAAAGTTCACCTTTATACCCTTCCCTGCTGGATTTAGAGGCAGAACGACCACCCCCATATGCCTTCGTGGGTCAGGCACCGAGCACACCTGAAAAGCTCCCCTCCTCATCTTCTTCACCAGGCACATTGACATCAGTGGAGGCTGACACCAGAGGAAGGGGTCAGAAATGAGACCCCGGGGGCTTCATGGACAGGAAGGGGAAAATGAACCCTCCTCCTCGATCCCAGAGGAAAGGGTTTCGGTCCTCCCTGTCCGTGCAATAGGGCAGGGAGGGTCCAATGGGGCACAGCAATATCAATACTGGCCCTTCTCCTCCAGCGACCTTTACAACTGGAGGACCCAAAACCTGCCCTTTTCAGAGGACCCTAAGTGTCTTATAGGCTTAGTGGAATCCATCATGCATACCCACTGTCCCACGTGGGATGACTGCCAGCAGCTGCTGAGAATGCTCTTCACTACGGAAGAGAGAGAGTGTATTCTCAATGAAGCTTGGAGACATGTTCTCAGCGACAACGGGAGGCCCACGACACTCCAGCCGGCCATTGACGAGGCGTTCCCCACACCCGGACTGGGATTTCGGGACAGCAGAAGGTAGGGAGCGTCTCTGAGTATACCGCCAGACTCTGATGACTGGTCTCCAGGCAGCCGCTAGGTGGCCTACAAATTTCGCTAAGGTAAAGGCTATTGTCCAAGAGTAAATCGAAAGCCCAGCCGCGTTTCTTGAATGCTTTTATGATGCCTATCGGCAATACACCCCCATAGACCCAGAGGCAGAAGCCCACAGGTCAGCGATAGTACTCTCTTTTATCAACCAGGCTGCTCCAGACATTAGAAAGAAGTTGAGCAAACAAGAAAATCTGGGGGAACTATCCCTCAGGGAAATGCTGCAGGTGGCAGAAAAGGTTTTTAGTGCAGGGAAACTCAGGAAGAAAGAGAAGAAAGGATGAGAAGAGAGGATAGGGAAACCCAGGAAAGATACAGAAAAGAGGACAGGGAATTCCAGGCCAAAGAAAATCGAAAGCAGCAGAGGGAGATGGTCCGAATCTTCCTAGCAGGAGTAAGAGACCGGAATGGGCCCCAACACAAAGCTGGAGGCTCCATCCCAAGATTAGGCAAGGACCAGTGTTCCTACTGCAAAGAATTTGGACACTGGAAAAAGGAATGCCCAAAGCTAGGAAGGAGAAGAGAAAACAGGAGAGATAAGATAGATAGTAGACGGGAGAGGGAGCGGGCAGTGGAGCAGGCTAGGGTCCTCCTAGCAGGGAAAGAGGACTGAGGAGGACGGGGCTCAGCTCCCCTCCCAGAGTCTTGGGTAACCTTATATGTGGAGGGGAAACCGGTGGGATTCATGGTGGACACAGAAGCACAATATTCTGTATTAAATCGAGCTTTAGGGAATTTAGACCACCAGAAAACCAGCGTGGTCCAGGGGGCCACGGGCTCTAAAGTATGTCCATGGACAAGTGAGTGAACTGTTAACTTGGGAAAACACCAGGTCACTCACTCGTTCTTAGTGGTTCCGGAGAGCCCAGCTTGGGCTGTAACAGGGTCACATGGGGATGGGTCTGCCGAAAATGCTCTAGGTCCTGGCTGAGGGACTCATTGAAAAGGGTTGGGGAGTTCAACCCTTGGGAAAACACCAGGTCACTCACTCGTTCTTAGTGGATCTGGAGAGCCCAGCTCCCTTACTAAGAAGAGATTTGCTTACTAAAATTAGAGCCCGCATCCACTTTGAGCCCAAGGGAGTCGAAGTCACTGATGGGGACGGACAGCCTCTGCACGTATTAACTCTGTCATTGGCTGATGAGCACCGCCTGTATAAGACCCAAAGAGGAACAGAAAACCGGGAGGACATAGCCGTCTGGTTAGAGTGGTACCCCTCCGCTTGGGCTGAGACAGCAGGTATAGGCCTGGCCAAACATGTGCCTCCAGTGGTGGTAGGGCTCAAGGCCACCACCCAACCAATTTGGGTCAGACAGTACCCAATGCCTGAAGAAGCCCGACGAGGCATAGCATCCCACATCCACAGACTGTTAGCAGCGGGGATTCTCAGGCCTTGCCGCTCAGCGTGGAACATCCCACTCCTCCCTGTCAAAAAGCCCAGAGGGTCAGATTATCAACCTGTACAGGACTTAAGAAAAGTTAATGAGAGGGTGGAGGATATCCACCCGACCATGCCTAACCCATACACCCTTCTGAGCCACCTTACTCCATCACATATTTGGTATAGCACTTTGGACTTGAAGGATGTCTTCTTCAGTTTCTCCCTAGCAGAGATCAGCCAGCCACTGTTTGCCTTTGAGTGGCAGGAAGAAAAAGGTGGGAAGGTAGGCCAACTAACATGGAAAAGGCTCCCCCAGGGATTCAAGAACTCCCCAACCCTTTTCAATGAGGCCCTCAGCCAGGACCTAGAGCATTTTCGGCAGACCCATCCCCATGTGACCCTGTTACAGTATGTCGATGACATACTGTTGGCGGCGGCCACTAGGGAGGAGTGTCATGAGGCTACGGGACAGTTGCTCAAGGAACTGGGAGCCCTAGGATATCGAGCCAGTGCCAAGAAGGCGCAGATTTTCCAATGGACTGTTACCTATCTGGGATATAAGCTGCGAGATGGGGCGCGGTGGCTAACCGACGAAATGAAAGAGACCATCCTTTGCATCCCGACCCCCCCCACACACAGCCCAGAAAGTAAGGGAGTTTTTGGGTTCTGCGGGGTTCTGCCGGCTATGGATACCTAACTCTGCAGAGGTGGCCCAGCCCCTCTACGAGGCCACCAGGGAGGCTAAGGAATGGCAGTGGACTGGGGAACATCAACAGGCATTTGAACACCTCAAAAAGGCCCTCCTGCAGGCACCTGCTCTAACTTTGCCTGACCCCCTGAAGCCTTTCGTCCTATATGTGGACGAGAAAAAGGGGATAGCAAAAGGGATATTGACACAGCGGCTCAGGCCATGGAAAAGACCTGTGGCCTACCTGTCAAAAAGACTAGATGTGGTCGCGGCAGGATGGCCCCCGTGCCTTCATATAATAGCAGCCATAGCTGTCCTGGTCAAGGATGCGGACAAACTGACTTTTGGACAGAACTTAAAAATTATAGCTCCACATCCGGTCGAGGGAATTCTGAGACAACCGCCAGGCAAATGGATGACCAACGCTAGGCTCACCCACTATCAAGGACTTTTATTAGACTCTCCTAGAATCATCTTCGCAGATCCAGTGACCCTGAACCCGGCTACCTTGCTGCCCGCACCTGACCTACAACAGCCTCTCCATGACTGCATGGAAATCTTGTCTGGAGTCTCCCAGGTACGAGCAGACTTACAGGACACTCCCTTGCCTAACTGTAAGTTGAATTGGTACACCGACGGTAGCAGCGTTGTACAAAATGGAGACCGAAGGGCGGGAGCAGCAGTAGTGGATCAGGAGGGAGAGGTGGTCTGGAGCAGTGCCCTACCCCCCCGGTACATCCGCTCAAAAGGCAGAACTGGTGGCGTTGGCCGAGGCTCTTGAGCGAGCCGAGGGAAAGCGCGTTAACGTGTACACCGACAGCAGGTATGCGTTCGGCACCATACATGTACATAGCGCCATCTACCAAGAACGGGGGTTCCCGACTGCAGAGGGCAGGGAGCTGAAAAATTTGGCCGAGGTACAGCGACTACTGGCTGCGGTGGAAAAGCCGAAAGCTGCGGCTGAGATGCATGTCCCAGGGTACCAATCAACAAACACCCCAGAGGCGCTTGGTAACCGGCAAACAGATGCAGAAGCCAGGAGGGTTGCAACAGAGGACGTCATATCCATGGCCGCTGTGAGTCTGCCCCTGCCGGAGCTGCCTCCCTCAACCTGAATACTCACCAGGGGACTTGGACTGGATAAGGACTCACTCACAAACAGATGATAAAGTGGACCCAGATAGGTGGCGAAGAGACCCTGAAGGAAGATTGATCCTGCCGCAGAAGCTAGGAAGCTTCCTCCTCACCAATCTCTACCAGACTTCCCACTTGGTCTGGAAAAAGCTACTGAGCCTGTTCACCTCAGCGCAGATCCGGTTTCCATATCAAAATATGATAGCCCGACAGGTAGTGGAGCAATGTCCAGGCTGCACCATGATGAGGCCAGCGCAGAAGGGAGGTCTGCACTCAGGTACTCAGGTAGCGGGGAGGGCCCCAGGAAGAAACTGGGAGGTTGATTTCACTGAGGTAAGACCAGGCAAGTTTGGGTACAAATATTTGCTAGTGCTAGTGGATACCTTCTCAGGATGGGTGGAGGCCTTTCCTACAAAAAGAGAGACAAGCCAGGTGGTAGCTAAGGCCTTACTAGAAGAAATAATTCCCCAATACGGGATTCCAGAGTCAATAGGGTCAGACAACAGTCCAGCTTTCGTTAGTAAAGTCCTCCAAGGACTAGCCCAAGCAATGGGGGTTGATTGGAAGCTACATTGCGAATATAACCCCCAAAGTTCCGGGCAGGTAGAAAGGATGAATCGGACCCTAAAGGAGACCTTGACTAAATTGGTAATGGAGACTGGCGGTGACTGGGTGACACTCCTTCCCTTAGCCATCCTCCGGGTTCGGAACTCTCCGTATGTCCATGGCCTGACTCCCTTTGAGATCTTGTATGGGGCCCCTCCCCCATCATTCAGCGTGCTTTAGCTCGCACAACAGAAAACCTGACCCCAAATTATCTGACAATGCTGCAGGCCCTGTCCATGGTCCAGCAGACAATTTGGCCCCTAATACAGGCTTACTACAAAAAGGATGAAATTCCAAGCCTGGAATATGGAATAGTCCCTGGGGATATTGTATGGGTCAAGCAGCACCAGTCAAAAACCCTAGAACCCAGATGGAAGGGGCCTTATGTTGTGTTGTTTGCTCTAAAGGTTGACGGCATCGGACCTTGGGTGCACTATTCTCATGTGCGAAGGGCTCGGGTCAGCAAGCAGGAGGAGATAGAAAAGTGGGACATAGACGACACCCCACCAACCCGCTAAAGCTGCACCTCACCCGAAGGTCCCAAGATGACAGCCCACCAATATCTTCTTCTCCTCTGCGGAACTCTGATGTGGATGACCAGCACCGCAGCCGACCCCAACCCTCACCGACCGGTAAAACTTACATGGGTACTGAGGAGCGGAGTGACATTTGAGGAATGGAATACAACTTCCTCCATCGCTTCTCCCGGAACTTGGTTTCCTGACCTATATTTTAACCTGGAAAAAGTACTTGGGAGTTTTGATGATGTAGCTTGTTCCCACAAGCCACGAGCTCGTCAGACAATGAGAAAAAATGGATTCTTTGTTTGCCCAGGATATAAAACTGGGGCCTGGAGGCAAAAATGTGGAGGAGCAGAAAGTCTATACTGTGCATCATGGGACTGTGTTGTTACTAATGATGGAGAATCTAGATGGCAGGTGACCCCAGAATTGATAATCATGAGTTTTGTTCGCCCATACCAAAGAACTAGAGTCTGGGATGACAGTAATTTGGTTAAAATCACCTTCACCGAAAAGGCACGATCTGAAACTCGGTGGATGCACGGGCTGTCCTGGGGTTTGACGCTTTTTCAAACACCATGGCATGGTGCTGTTTTTCAGATACTCCTTAAGATGGAGCCAGTTTTTGAACCCTCCCCAGTCGGCCTGAACTCAGCCCTAAGGCCAGCCCCTGTGCCAGTGCCATCCCTTAAGGCGAAGATCCCCCTCGGCTCCCACTAAGCTAAACACAGGCTCCTTGAGGTTGACCACAGCCCCTACAACAGTGTCTCCCACAGCAAGACCAGTGGACCCACTGTGGGGGATGGTCAAGGCTATGTTCACTACCTTAAACAGCACCGCCCCACAACTTACTGAAAACTGTTGGCTGTGTTACATGCCCACACTGCCTTTTTATGAGGCTGTGGGCATAAATAGTACCTTCATCATAAACTCTAGGACTCCCACAGGATGGAAGACCCAACCTGTTGGGTTAACCTTGACCCGGGTGGGAGGTCAGGGAACCTGTGTAGGGACAGTCCCGAGGGATAAAAAGAGACTGTGCCACCACCATCTCTTCCCCTGGCTGGAAAAATAACGTTTGGGTACCTCCCAAGAAGATGTGTGGTGGGCATGCTCCCTCACCAGACTGACCTCACATCTCTCCGGGGCAGTTTTTAATGCCTCCAAAGAATTTTGTATTATGGTGATACTAGTGCCCTGCATTCTTTACCATCCCAGAGAAACACTTTTCCACTATTGGGAAAGAAAGACCCAGTGGGGTGAAAGTTCCAATCAAGTAAGAAGGGAGCCCATCACTACCTTCACCATTGCCACCTTGTTCAGCCTGGGCCTCGCGGGGGCAGGAACAGGTATTGCATCTCTGGCCACACAAAGACAAGTGTTCTCATCTCTGAGAGCAGCTATAGATGAGGACCCAGACCATATAGAACAATCTATTAGTCTCTTGGAAAAATCCTTAATGTCCCTATCAGAGGTGGTCCTCCAAAATCGACGGGGACTAGACCTGCTATTCCTGAAAAATGGGGGACTCTGTGCGACTCTAGGAGAAGAATGTTGTTTTTATGCTGACCATACAGGGGTAGTGAAAGACTCCATGGCCATATTAAGAAAGGGATTAGACAAGCGTAAAAAGGAACGCGAGGCACAAGAGGAATGGTTCGAATCTTGGTTCAACCAGACACCATGGCTAGTGACCCTCCTATCAGCCATTGCTGGGCCCTTGGTTATTTTACTCCTTCTAGTCACTATAGGACCATGCGTCCTAAATAAACTAGTTAGCTTTATAAAGGAGCGCATTAACACCGTCCAGCTCCTCGTCCTCCGGCAACAGTACCAAATAATTCATCCCCCTGAGGATGATTCCTCAGTATGATCAAGAAAAAGGGGGGAATGTTAGAATAATGTTAGGAATATTAGAAATGTTTGATGTTTGATGAAATGTTTGATGTTAAAAGTGTTTGAAGTGATATTAGAGTCTTGAGAGGCCTCACCCCTCCCCCGCATAGAACTAAAACCTGTCACCCTCTATCTGTAAGTAACATCTGGTTTTACAACCCCGCCTGAATGCAGGCATGGGTGACTAGGCAGGTACCCTGTACGTGGGAGGGCTCGCTTCTTGGCGGGCTATGACGTGGGGGATTGACTTTCAAACCTATTTGCTGTGATTCACTTTCAAAATGTGCTTCTCTTTAAAATCATTGGCTGTAAATGTCGCACGCGCTTCTCTTTAAATTCATTGGTGCTTGTCTTTAAATTTATTGGCTGTGAGTTTCACGGGCCCAGATGTAATGGCCCTGGAGGCTATAAAGGCGCGGCCAGGAAAGTGCTCGGGGGTCTTGCTTTATTCGCCGGACCTGTGTGCCCGTGTGAGAGGCTTGACCCTGGCTAGCCAGTTCCTTTTTAATAAACTCTGCCTGCAATTTGCAGTCTCTGTCGGATCCTCTGTTAATTTGAGGTGGGGGCGCCTCCCAGAACCTAAAATCAGTTGGGCATGGTGGCACACAATGTAATCCCGGTACTTAAGAGGCTGAGACAGGATTGAAGGTTCTAGGCCAGCCTAAGCAACTTGTGAAGCCCTCTACAACATATAGCCGGGCATGGTGGCCCATGCTTGTAATCTTAGTACTTGAGAGGCTGAGACAAGAGGATCCCAAATTCTCATCTAGCCTTAGCAACTTAGTGAGGCCTTCTGCAATTTAGTAAGATCCTGTTTCAAAATAAATCAGCTACTTAGTAAGGGCCTTTGCAACTCAGCGTGACCCTGTTTTTTTGTTTGTTTGTTTTTACAGTACTGGAGGTGGAATCCAGGGGCATTCTACCTCCAAGCAACATCCCCCATCCCTATTTTTATTCTTTATTTTGAAACAGGGTTTCCCTGAGTTGCAAAGGGCCTCACTAAGTAGCTAAGGCTGGCCGTGAACCATGATCATAATGTCTCAGCCTCCCAAATACTGTGATTACAAGCGTGCGCCACCACCCAGCTTCTATTTTTCATTCTTCTCTTTTTTAATGTATGTATTTATTTTTGCGGGTTTGGTGATAGAACCCAGGGGTATTTGCCCTCTGAGTTACACCCCCTGCCCTATTTTTTATTCTTTATTTTGAAACAGGGTCTCACTGAGTTGCAGAGGGCCTCACTAAGTAGCTGAGGCTGTCCGCGAACTGCAATCCTCTGGTCTCAGCCTCCCGAAAACTGGGATTACAAGCATGCACCACCATTCCTGGCTTCATTATTTTGAAGCAGGATCTCACTGAGTTGCAAAGGGTCTCACTAAGTAGTAGCTGAGACTGTCCACAAACCTTGATCTTCCTGTCTCAAATGCTGGGATTAAAAGCATGCACCATCACTGCCGGGCGTGGTGGCATATGCTTGTAATCCCCGCGCTTGGGAGGCTGAGGCAGGAGGATCACACAGGTTCAAAGCCAGCCTCAGCTACTTAGTGAGGCTCTCAGCAACTTAGTGAGACCCTGTTTCCAAATAAAGTATAAAATAGGTCTGGGAGTATAGCCCAGAGGTAGAAAGCCTCTGGGTTCCACCCCAGTACCACCACCAAAAAAAAAAAAAGCATGCACCACCAAACGTGGCTCAAAGAAAGAGTTTTAGTGGTGGAAATTTCAGGCAGATAGCAAGGTATTTGGGATGACTTGTTAATAAGTATTTCCTGAGTAATTGCTCAGGACCCAGGTTTATGCTCTAGGCTGGGTAATACCACAGATAAATGATGACCCCAAGGGTAGTGTTTTGAGTTTCCTGACTTCTTTTGTATTGAACATGTGGTATTGTCATGCTCAAAATATTTTTTATTGCTTTTGAGATAAGAGTAGAACCTTACCTGGATTGGGGAGCTGGATATAAGGAGCCCAGAGTTAGACAGATTTTAGAGGCAATCATGAAAGGACATTTCTTGATCACCACTATGTATCTGGCCTTGGGTGTTGGGATAGATAATAAGTGGAGATACAACCTGACTAAATAGAAAATTGCCCTATCTGCTGAATTTGAACCACCAGGAAAATTCTCATGTGACTCTTAGAACCAGGTAAATTGGATAAACCTAACCTGATTTCCTTTATAATAAATATCCAGCCGGGCGTGGTGGCGCACGCTTGTAATCCCCACGCTTGGGAGGCAGAGACGGGAGGATCGCGCAGGTTCGAAGCCAGTCGTGCTGTCTTAAGAGACCCTGTTTCCAAATAAAAATATAAAATAGGTCTGGGAGTGTAGTCCGGAGGTAGAAGTATTTCCAGAAACACCAGTAGCACTAAATAAATAAATAAATAAATCCAGTAGCACTAAATAAATAAACAAACAAACAAATAAATAACAGGAGCCAGGCGTGGTGGCGCATGCTTGTAATCCCAGCATTTGGGAGGCTGAGACAGAAGGATGGCAATAGCCTCAGCTTAGTGAGGCTCTTTGCAATTCAGTGAGACCCTGTTCCAAAATAAAGAATGAAAAAATAGGACTAGGGATGTCACTCGAAGGTAGAATGCCCCTAGTAATGAAAAAAGAAAGAAAGAAAGAAAGGGAAGAAAGAAAGAAAAGAAGAGAAAAGAAGAATAAGTAGGCTGGGCATGGTGGTGCATGCTTATAATCCCAGCATATGGGAGGCTGAGACAGGATGATCATGGTTCGAGGACAGCCTCAGCTACTTAGTGAGGCCCTCTGCAACTCAGCGAGACCCTGTTTCAAAATAAAGAATAAAAAATGGGGCTGGGGGTATAGCTTGGAGGTACAATGCCCCCAGGATCCATCCCCAGTACCGCAAAAAAAAAGAAAGGAAGGTAAAAAGAAAGAATAAAAGTAGGGCTGGGGGTGTAGCTCAGAGGTAGAATGTCCCTGGGTTCAACCCCTCGTTCCACACATACATACAAAAAGTGATGGTTGCACAATTCTGAATATACTAAAAGCCATTGAATTAATTAATTAATTAATTAATTATTTTGCGGTGCTTGGGATTTAACCCAGGGATTATTTACCTATAAGCTATACCTCCAGCTCTATATTTTATTTATTTATTTATTTATTTATTTATTTATTTATTTATTTATTTATTTATTTATTGGTGGTACTGGGGTTCCTAGAAACCCTTTTACCTCCGGGATACACTCCCAGAATTATTTTTATACTTTTTTCTTTGGAAACAGGGTCTCTTAAGCCAGCGTGGCTGACTTCGAATCTGCGCGATCCTCCTTTCTCCACCTCCCAACCATGGGGATTACCAGCGTGCGCCATCACGCCCGGCTTATTTTATTTTTGGGGGGAGAGGTTATATTGTTTTGTTTTTGTGGTACTAGGGACTGCGATCCTCCTAAGCCTCCCAAGTGCTAGAATTACAAGGGTGCCCCACCATGCCTGGCTGATTTTATTTTTTTATCGTGTGTGTGTGTGTGTGTGTGTGTGTGTGTGTGTGTGTGTGTGTGTGTTACTGGGAATTGAACCCAGGGGCCTTCTATTTCTGAGCTTACACCTCCAGCCCGATTTTTATCCTTTTTTTTTTTTTTAAACAGGATCTCACTGAGTTGCAGAGGACCTCACTAAGTAACTGAGGCTGTCTGCAAACGGTGATCCTCCTGTCTCATTCTCCCAAGTGCTGGGATTGCAAGTGTGTGCCACCATGCCCACTTCTATTTTTTATTTTGAAACAAGGTCTCACTAAGTTGCAGAGGGCCTCACTAAGTATCTGAGGCTGGCTACAAACCTGTGATCCTCCTGTCTCAGCCTCCCAAGTACTGGGATTACAAGTGTGTGCCACCACACCAGGCTTATTTTTTATTTTGAAACAGAGTCTTACAAAGTTGAGAAGGGCCTTGCTAAGTAGCTGAGACTGCCCACAAACCTGTGATCCTCCTGGCTTACCTCCCAAATGCTGGGATTACAAGCATATACCACTACACGTGGCAGAACTATATACTTTATGGTTGAGTTGCATGGTATGTGGATTCTCAACAAAGCTGTTTACCAACAACATGGACCAGCAGGTTATGGTGGTGGATACTTGTATTCCTAGTACTTGGGAGACTGAGACAGGAGGATCACAGGTTTGAGGCCAGTGTCAGCAATTTAACAAGACCTTCAGCAACTTTACAAGATCCTGTTTTAAACTAAAAGAAAAAAAAAGGCTGGTGGTATAGCCCAGAGACAGAATTACCCCTGGGTTCAATCCTCAATATCAAAATAAGTATTAAAATAATAGGGACCAGCTGGACATGGTGGCTCATGCTTGTAATCCCAGTACTTGGGAGGCTGAAATAGGAGGATCACAGGTTTGCGGCCTGCCTCATCTACTTAGTGAGGCTCTCTGCAACTTAGTGAAACCATGTTTCAAATAAAATATAAAATAGGTCTGGGAGTATAGCTCAGAGGTAGAAAGTCCCAGGGTTCTATCCCCAGTACAACAAAATAAATAAATAAGGCAGTTTGTGGACAGCCTCAGCTACTTAGCAAGGCCCTTTGCAACTCAGTAAGACTCTGTTTAAAAAAATAAAAAGATAGCCGGGCGTGGTGGCGCACGCTTGTAATCCCCGCGCTTGGGAGGCAGAGACAGGAGGATCGCGCAGGTTCGAAGCCAGCCGCGCGCACTGGCTTAGGAGACCCTCTTTCCAAATATAAAATGTAAAAAGAGGTCTGGGAGTGTAGCCCGGAGGTAGAAGGGCTTCCAGGAACCCCAGTACCACCAAAAAAAAAAAAAAAAAAGATTGCCAGGAGTGGTGGCACACGCTTGTAATCCCCATGCTTGGGAGGCTGAGACAGGAGGATCTGCACAGGTTGGAAGACAGCCTCAGCTACTTAGTGAGGCTTTTTTTTTTTTATTTTTTGGTGGTACTGGGGTTCCTGGAAGCCCTTCTACCTCCGGGCTACAGGGTCTCTTAGCCAACGCAGCTGACTTCGAACCTGCGCGATCCTCCTGTCTCTGCCTCCCAAGCGCGGGGATTACAAGCGTGCGCCACCACGCCCGGCCTTAGTGAGGCTTTCAGCAAATTAATGAGACTCTGTTTCCAAATAAAATATAAAATAGTTCTGGGAGTATAGCCCTGAGGTAGAAAGCCTCTGGATTCCACCCCCAGTACCACCAAAAAAAGTGCCTGAACCCAGGCATGGTGGCGCACACTTATAATCCCAGCATTCGGCAGGCTGATACAGGAGGATCGTGGTCGAGAGGACAACATCAGCTACTTAGGCCCTTTGCAATTCAATGAGACCCTGTCTCAAAATAAAGAATAAAAAATAGGGCTGAAAGTATAGCTTGGAGATAGAATAGCCCTCGGTTCCATCCCCAGCACCACTATAAATAAATAAGAATTAAAAAAAAAATAGGGCTGGAGCTGGGCGTGGTGACGCACACTTGTAATCCCTGCGCTTGGGAGGCTGAGACAGGAGGATCGCGCAGGTTCGAAGCCAGCCTCAGCTGGTTTAAGAGACCCTGTTTCCAAATAAAATATAAAATAGGTCTGGGAGTGTAGCCTGGAGGTAGATAGATGGCCCCTGGGGTCCATCCCCAGTACCACCAAATAAATAAATAAAATTAAGTATACAATAAAAAAAAAAATAGGGCTGGGGGTATAGCTTGAAGATAGACTGCCCCTGGGTTCCATCCCCAGTACTACAAATAAATAAATCAATGAGTAAATGAAAGAAATATTTAGGGTATTTAATCGAGAGGATTCTGATGGCTGGGACAGGATAAGAGGACAAGAAAAAGCCAGGGATGAGGCCCAGTTTTATGGCTTGGGCACCTATGTAGTTGGTGACCCCAAGAGCTCTGGAGAAGCAGATTTTGAGATGTTGAGTTTAATCTTGAAATGGTGAGTTTGAAATGCTTCATATGTTTCAAAAGGAAGTTTCTAACCCTGGCACTGTGGGACGTCTCTACAATTCCAGTACTTGGGTGAGACAGAGGATTGCAAGTTCAAGGCTAGCCTTAGCAATCAGTAAATCCCTGTTTTAAATCAAGAAATAAAAAGGGCTGGGGCATTTGCTCAGTGGCAGTGTGTGCTGGGGTTCAGTGCCTAGTATTATACACCAAAAAACAAAACAAAAAACCAGAAGTTTCCAGTCTGAGCCTGGCGTGGTGGCGCACACTTATAATCCCCGCGCTTGGGAGGCTGGGACAGGAGGATCGCACAGGTTCGAAGCCAGCTTCAGCTACTTAGTGAGGCTCTCAGCAATTTACTGAGACCCTGTTTCCAAACAAAATATAGAAATAGGACTGGGAGTATAGCCCAGAGGTAGAAAAGCCCTTGGGTTCCACCCCCAGGACCACCAAAAAACAAAACAAAAACCAACAACAATAAAAAAGAAGTTTCCAGTCTGCAGTTAGGTGCTGGGGTCTAGAAGTGAAGTGAGAACTGTGCAAATGGTTGTCATACAGCCTCAGCAGCTCCGCAGGTAGGTTGGTGTGAGTAGGTGAGCTAGTCCAGGGAGTGTGTTCTTGTGTGCGTGCGTGTGTGTGTGTGTGTGTGTGTGTGAACACACGTGTGCATGTGTGGTACTGAGGATTCAACCCAGGGCATTCTACCTCTTAGCTAACCCCCAAGCCTTTTTATTTTTTATTTGGAAAAAGGATCTCACTAGGTTGCTGAGGCTGGTTTTAAACCCGAGATCCTCCTGTCTTGGCCTCCTAAGTACTGGGATTACAGGCGTGCACCATCACACCTGGCAGGAGTGTGTACTAAATCGTGAGGAGAGGCCAGGCACGCTTGTAATCCCAGCGCTTGGGAGGCTGAGACAGGAGGATTGCACAGGTTCGAAGCCAGCCTCAGCTACTTAGTGAGACCCTGTTTCCAAATAAAGTATAAAATAGGTCTGGGAGTATAGCCTGGAGGTAGAAAAGCCCCTGGGTTCCACCCTCAGTACCACACACACACAAACGTACACACACACATAGTGAGGAGGCTGGGTGTGGTGGTACACGCTTGTAATCCCAGCATTTTGGAGGCTTAGGAGGATCTGGGTTCACAGACAGCCTCAGCTACTTAGTAAGGCCCTTTGCAACTCAGTGAGACCCTGTTTCAAAATTTTAAAAAGACTAAAACATGGGGCTGGAGGTGTAGCTCAGAGGTAGAATGCCCCTGGGTTCCATCCCCAGTACCGGCAAAAAATAAAATAGTGAGGAGGACAGGCCTAAAGTGTGGAACCCTGTGTAGTGACACTGAAGGGGATACCAGAGGAGAAGGAGGAGGTCCTAAGGTGATAGCTGGAAACATAGGTATTTATTAGTCATAGAAATTCAGCTGCTCTAAGTCGGCATTTCCCGAGTCCATGTGCTTTGAGTGTGTAGCAAGTTCAGCAAAGACTGAGACTACTTGACCTTTGACATCAAATTTAGACGAGTGGCCATCGCCCAATCATAGCCTTCTGAAACGAGGCACCTTCCTTGTAGGCCAATGACAGTCTTCTTTTCTAGATGGTAGATGGTGCTTCCTTAGCAGTTTATATGAGGCACTGCAATCTTCCCAAACTCCCATGTCTTCCATGCCCAGAAAGCCAGGCCCAGCCACCAAGCAAGAGCCGGTGGGGGGTGGATGGTCTCAACAGGGCGCCCCAGGGCTGTCTGGGGAGGGAGGAGGGGAGAGAGCATGTCATATGCCTGGGGTTCAGCAAATTGTTCCCACACACCAGGCACAACAACGCACAAGGAAGGCTCCCCCACTTTGTGGGTGAGACAAAGAAGCAGTCCTCTTCCCACGTGCCAGCCCATCTGCTTCTTTGCCTTCACAAACATGCCTTTTTTTTCTTTCTTCTTTTTTTGGTTCTCTGCAGCTTTGAATACATGAAAAAGAAGAGTAGAGGACGAGAGGAAAGGTAAGGTTGGACGAGGGCACAAGAAGAGGAGCACAGAAGAAGGCTCCAGCAACAACCAACACAATAAATTGCAGCCCAGACCACCTCAGCCTGGCCCCTTTTTTTGCAGTGCGTGTGTAGCAGTTTCCCCTGAGCAGAGCCCTTAGAGGATGGCCCAGGCCTGGCTGTGCCTCAGTGACTCAACGATGGCACTTCTTGGTGTGCCACAGGCCTTGGAGGCCCACTTCCACATGCCACCTTACTGGAGCTGGCACCGGCTTCCCCTGCCCCGGCACCTGTGGTTATAATGATGTCATCAACCTCCCACCCCACCTGCATGGCAGCAGGGTAGGAGCGGGGGAGAGGTGAGGGGTAGCTTTGCCCTGTGTGAGGCCTGTGGAGTAGACGGCGCAGAGAGGGTTAGAAGTGGGAAGACAAGGGTTTGCCCTGCACTGCACCATCTCAGTCTGGGGCCTGAGCCTGGGCAAAGGACACCAGCTAGCCTGACTTGAAGTTACAGATGAGACGATGAGAAGGCTTGAGCGCCTCCACCGAGCCAGGAAGACTTGGGAGGCAAAGGCCTGAGGTCTACGCCCACGAGCCCGGTTCCAGTTCCTGTCCCACGCCTGGTGTACACCCTCAGCTAGAGCTGCACACGAGGCTCCGGTCTTAGCCCCCACCCCCCTGCCCCAGTAGAGAACACAGAAGGGTTCTGTCTCTTCCTAGCACTGGAGAGCGGGAGTTTTCAGTAACAGCCGCGGTTGACCCCTCACTGAAATGACATTTTCCATCCTCCATTTCTTGCCCGGGCCCCACCATTCTGAGGATTGAGCTGCGAGCTTGGGCTGGCTCAGTCACCCCATCCACACTTTTCCAGCACCTGGTGTTCGCTTCCTTTTTCCCCATCACAAAGCTATGTTTTTGGTGCAGGTGGACAGTCGTGCCACACCAGTGGGCCTCTTAGGGAGGATTAGGCCCAAGGGGCTCTGAGAGGTAGGTTGGGGATAGCAACCCTTCTTTAAGGGCAGGTGGGGAAGCTGTGACCATGGCCACTTG
The DNA here is from genome assembly GCF_963383645.1 of Muscardinus avellanarius. Classification (NCBI taxonomy): domain Eukaryota; kingdom Metazoa; phylum Chordata; class Mammalia; order Rodentia; family Gliridae; genus Muscardinus; species Muscardinus avellanarius. The sequence continues at coordinate 18,639,082 of NC_137796.1, forward strand.
ATTGCCTCATCTACCCCATGCCACCCCAGCTGGCCACCTGAAAAGCTGAGCAGCACTATCCCACCCTGGTCACCCTTCATGGTTGCAGAGGGAGCAGAGTTGTGCCAGTGTGTGAGAGCTGATGTGTGCCCTCTTGCTTGGAGGCCACCTGCATCCACATGCAGGTGTTTCCTGTACTCCTTCCTGTTACCGTTTTTTTTGTTTTTTCTGCTCAGTGTGGCTTCCCCAGCAGGTGGTTAAGGCCCCAGCCAATCCTCTTCATATAGGGCTCTAAAGCATTGGGGGTAGGGCGCCTCCAGGGATCTGGGTCACCGCCCTACATCCTCAGGGCGACTGTTGGCACTTCACTGGCTCTTCCAGAGTGCAGGGACACCACACACACACACACACACACACACACACACACACACACACACACACACACACCAATACCCCTGCCCCCGTGATGCTTCTGTGCACATGCTGTCCCACTGCAGTGGTACCACCACAGGCACAAGAGACACAGAGAGGGTTGAGAGAGTGGGAGGCCCTGCACAGGCACCATCTCCCTGGATAAAAATCAAGAAGGGAGGATGATCTGTGCTGAGCCTGGGCCTCCTGCAGGCCCCCCTAGAGCAGTCCTGCCATCCTGAAGTCCCACCACATCCTCTAGTTCCTCCCATAGGACTCTTGACCTCCTGGGTTTACACATTCATGTGCCAGGCAGCTCTGGGGCTGGGGAGCCCTCTCCTGAGAACTCCATTTTCTGAAGCAGCACAAGTCAGTTGGGGGGCCACAGGGTTCTGCAGGTTTGTTATTACACAGGAGACATCTTGGGGAGGGGAGGGACTGGCTGTCCTGGGTCACCGGGCACCTATCTGGATTGCCAGTTCCCCCAAGTCCTCTCAGCTCCTCTCCTCTGCAAGGATCTCCTCCCCTGGCTCCCACAGGAGCTCCTTCAGCCCTTTTGCAGGAAGCTGCCAGAGCCGATGGGAACACCCAGCCGCCTGGCATCTCTGCTGCAGTTCTGCTGCCCCCTCGTGGCCAGCTCATCCACGCTGTGCCGGCTTTTCCACCTGCTTATTACTCTTTGCCCCCTGGGCCACAGCTGTTACAAGGACTGGCACCCTTTGGGACTTCCCTGGGCCAAGTCCACAGTTGAGTCCCACCCGGGGCGGTGGTTCCCGGCCCAGCTGCAGGCTGAGCCTCCTCAGCAATGCCCCTCACCCTCTTCCCCAGCGCTCTCCAAGCCTAGTTCAGCTTCTGGGCTTTCTTCCACCAGGATTTCCAGGGCAAATGCACAAGCTGTTGTCACAGCTGGAGTGGATGCGCTGGCGTCAGGAAGAGCACACCAGAGGGTGTTTGAGCAGAAGGTCAGGAGTGCACCATGTAGGAAAGGCATTTTGCTTTTTTATTTTCTGTAAAACTCTGTAAATAAAATACAAAACCAAGGGATGTGGCGAGGCAGAGGCAGGATGGCCAGGCCCTGGACACTCTGGCATGGATGTGCTGGGAGGCACTTGACTGAGGGCACTGACCCTACCAACCCCGAGGGCAACAGAAGAATATATTAGATTTTCATTGCTAGGAATCTGTGGAGAGGGAGGGGTGTCTGGAGCCAGCCCTCACCCTCCCTGCCAGTGCCTGGTGAGCCCTGAAAATGGGGGGAAAGGGCACTGGGAGCCAGTGGTGGAGAGTTTAGAATGCTGTGCTAGCCATGCTGCTGGGCCCAAAAATCCGGGGCAGGGCATCCAGTGACTCTTCCAGCCGTCGGTGGGCAGACTGTCCTTCTTCCCCTGTAATGCATGAGAATGAGGTCAAGAGTGGCCCTGGACTCTCCCTGGTCTTCTACTCCTGACCCCATCTCACCCTACTCTCACTGCCGAGATGTCCCGGAACCCGCCTGACCCTTGTGTCCCATCCCCCAGCCTCACCACACTGCTGGAGGCTCTGGCGGGCAGCTTCCCTCACAGCTTCTGTGTCTGTCTGGCACAGGTACACCAGGGGCTCAATGCCCTCCGCAGCCTATTAGGGAAGAGGATGTTGGGATGGACTCGGGAGGAGGTAGGAAGGGTCTGGGCATGGGGGTGCCAGACTGGAGAGAAGAGCTGAGTGGGTTAACAGGGGTTACCTTGATGCAGCCCAGAGCCAAGCAGCCAGCCACTCGAGTCTGCACATCCTCGTCCTCAAGCTGGTCCAGGAAGCTCAGGAGGGCCTGGGCAAGGGTGGGAGAGCAGACTTAGCCAGACACTGAGAGCCCGGGACCCTAGCCCTTGCCCTCAAGGGAATGCTGCCCAACTCGTACCCTCTCCCGGAAGGCAGGGCCCAGCGATAGGCTTCGGAGCTGGGTGCTGACAGCAGCCATGACCTTGTTGTTGCCATGGACGAGCAGGGAGCTAAGGGCTCGAAGCCCATCCCTCCGCAGCCGCCCCTCTGGTGCCAACCTCAGGGCCTTCAGCACAACTGCCTGGTCATCGGAGTTCAGATTCCGCACCAGTAACACTGAAAAAAGAGAGTGGAGAATCGGGACAAGGTGGCTAGGCAAGGAGACTCCTAGAATAGGAGGCCTTGTCTTGGGGTCCTCCTGCACACCTGAGCCTGCAGGACGCTCTGTAACCAGTCACTGCCTCACCTTCTTCAGCAGTCTCGGTCACGTAGGCCTCCATGGAGGGGCTGTCCAAGGCTTCGACGTAACTCCAGAACTGGAAGACAGTGAGCTGCTCCCCGGGGCTTGGTTGGGGCCTCCTGGGCAGCTTTTGTCCCAGGGCATCCTCCAGGAACTTCACGCATACTACGGGAGGCAGCACCACAGCCTGAGTCAGGATGGGCCCAGGCTTCTAGGAGGAAGACGGCTCCCTGCCCACACCCTACCCACTGTTATTTCTCCTCAGTGTCCAGCTCATATGCTTAGGGCTGACCGTCCCTAAGGAGCCAAGAAAAGACAAGAGAGGCCAGGTGGACAGCCCACTCACCAGCCTCAGCTAAGCCTTGCTGACGCAGGGAAAGACGGGCACCGTACTGGCTGCAGAAGGTGAGGAACACCCGTTCCACGGGGCAGATGAAGGGGCTGAGTCCCTCTGTGCACTGGTCCCAGAAGGTCAGGAAGCCAGGCCGAGAGGCAGAGAACTGCACAACTGTAAGGGAGGTGTGTATGTTGGTGTGGGAACCCGTCAGCAACAGAGCAGTGAGGAGGAGGCAGACACGTAAATAGGGGTAAGGTAAGGTAGGATCTTCAGGTAGGCACCAGAGCCCAAGTGCAAGGGGCTTTACCTTCCTGGGCAGAGGTGGCAGGGACCTCCCATCGTCTGCTGAGTTCACACACTGCCTCAAGCACTCGTGCTTCCCGCAGAAGCCGTTCCAGGGCCCATGCCTCCTGGCAGCGAAGAGGCCCAAATGTGCCCAATTTCTGAAGAACAAGGTGGCCAAATAGCACAGACCTCAGACTAGGGCATGGGGAGGATGAAGTACATGGACTACTAGCCCCAGCATGCACAGGGAGAAGATGGCAGGGCGCAGGGGACCAGAGTGTGGGAGATATTCCATTCAGTAAGAACCAGATGCCAGGGCCCTGGGGCATTGGAGTATAGAACTCAAGAGGTACAGAGGGCCAGGATAAGGGCAGGCTCCCTGGGACAGGGGTTACAAGGGTAGGGTGGTGGTGGGAGAAATACCACCAGCCTCACCAGGAGGAGGCGACTGCAGTGGTACAGGTGCTGGACCAAGGCAGCGTCCAGGGCTGGACACCCCGTGCTGAGGGGGTGGGCACTGGGTGAGTCAAGGCTGTCCTCAGCCCCAGCCTCCGGGCTGCTTGGGGGCCTGAGAGAAAAATGGGGTCAACCACCCCAGGAGCACACATCACCATCTGGTCATCATTGTTTATTTTTATTAAGCTCCTCCCATCCCAGAATGGAAGAACAGACAATGCACAGACAACAGACACTGGGTAAGGACTTCCAGGAGGAGGAAGGGGCTGTGACCAGCAGAGGTCTTTGGTCAGTTGGCCCAGGGCCACTCCCAGCTAGGACCGCAGAGGCTTCTGGGGCTGGGATGGGCGAGAGTAGGGCTGCAGGCGGGATGGTTTATGAAACGGGGACTGTAAGGGGCGCAAGGCATGGGGCCGTAACCTGGGAAACTGCAGAGGGAAGAGGGAGTGGGCACGGCTCTCAAGTGGGAATTGGTAAAGGCCACTTCGAGACTGAGAACTGAGGGGCCGACGCCTCCGGGACAGTCGGGGTCGAGACAGCCCTCTGTCTCCTGACCAATGCTGGGGGATGCAGGATGCGTGGGGAGGCACTGAAAGAGCCCCATCACAGGGAAAGTCCAAGATGAGGCCAACGGAAAGAGGAGGGGCAGGAGGCTTGTGAGCTGACGGGGGCCGGTGGGGGAGGCAGACACTGCAGAGCCGAGGAGCAGGGTGGCTAGGAGCACTGGAGATAGATGGGGTTGGAGGTGCAGACATCAAGGACACAGGAGGTGTATGTGGGAGTGAACACAAGCGTACCTGCCAGCAAATCCACCCTCACGTGCTCTACCTGGCCCCGCCTCATCTGTTGCCCCACCTTGACCTCCTCCCAGCTCACCTGCTGCTCCTCCACCTGGCGCTGCCCCACCACTTCCCTTCGTCTCTCTCTCACCTAGCCCCCGTCTCACCTGTCCCTAGGACCGTCATTATCTTCATCTTCATCTTCGTTGAGGAAGCTGAAGCTCTCCAGGGCATGCTCCACAGTGATGCTGAGGCTAGAGGCCCGGCTGCGAGTCAGGCCTTGTCTCTGCTGGGGTTGTGAAGAGGGTCAGAGCTGCCGCCACTACCTGGCCACCCTCCCTGTGCTGCCGCAGCCCAGCCCTCCTCACCATGAGCAGACTTTCCAGCCTGGTCACCTCCTGCTCCAGGCCCTGCAGTTCTGGGAACTGGCCACGATAGTCATCCAGGGCAGCCATGAGGGCTCCCAGGGCCTCCTCCAGCCTTCTGTCCCCAGCTTCTCCAGTCGCCCCTGGGGCTGGGGATTGAGCAGCTGTGGCCAGGCTAAGTTCTGAATGCTGGGGTCCAGGGGCTATGGGTGAAGGTGGTGAACTTGGGCTCTGAAGGATGGGCTTTGGGGTATCTGGTACAGAACTTGTGAGAGGTTTCCAGCCAGAATAGGTAGGGCTCGAGTAGGAGGTGCTGGAAGCTATGGAGTCAGCCTGAGTACAGGGAGTGGAGGCTGGGTGGCTACAGGGCAAAAGGTCAGTACTTGGAAGAGTGGGGTCTGCAGAGGGGCTGGGGAGCATAGCAAGATCTCCAGAAGCGGAAGGGCTTATGGTTGTAAGGGTGGGGTTTGTGGTGGTCTGGACTGGGCCTGCAGCATCGTGGGTAGGACTTGTAGTGGTGTGAGTTGGCATCCTGGCCTTGTGGGCGGGGCTTGTGGTAGTGTGAGTGGGGCTTGCAGTGGTATAGGTGGGGCCTGGGATAGTGTGTATGAGGCTTATACTAGTGTGGGTGGGGCTTGGGGTAGTGTGAGTGGGGCTTACAGTGGTGGGAGTGGGAGTGGGAGTGGTGTGGTTAGGGCTGGGGGTGGTATGGGTGGAGCTGGGGGTAGTGTGGGTGGGGCTTACTGTGGAATGGGTGGGGCTTGGGGTGGCTTGGGTAGAGCTTGTGGTCTGGACTGGGCCTGTAGTATTGGGGGGAGAGCCTGTAGTGCTGAGGGTAGAGAGCATGGGTGAGTGGACAGACCCTGTAGTGGTAGAAGGCAGGCTTGGAGCACTGTCGATAGGGCTTGTGGCACTACAGGTGGGGCTTGGAGTCGGGCAGGCAGGGCTTGGCAGCTCAGCAGGGCTAGAGTCTGTGGCCTTATGAGCTGATTCTAGATGTGCGGATGGGGCAGGTTCTGTACATGGAGGTGCAGGGGCAGTTGCACTGAGGCTGGGGCTTATGGCACAACAGCCAGGGTCTATGGCAGAAGGAACATGACTAGGGTGTTCCCCACGAGTGGGATTTGGGTGTGTGGGCAGGCTCCGTCCCAGGACTAGGCTTTCTGAGCCTACAGCCTCCACTGAAGCCTCAGCTAGGGCAGCGTCCACACTGGCCTCACTGATGTGGCTCAGAGTCCTGCTGTAGGGGGTATGCCCATTGGCCAGGGCTGGGGCCATGGCCCTCTCATCCATGGGCCGAGAGCTGGGGGTCTCAGGCCTACGAAAGGCAACTTGGATGGGTGGGGTCTCGGGCTGCTGCATCAGAGGCCTGGGGGATGAATGGCGGGCAGTGCCCGAGAGCTGTGGGCTGGACGAGTCGTCTGAAGATTCAGATGACAGGGACCAGGCTGTCCCATTCTCCAGCTCCTCCTGCCGCCGTAGCATGTTCTAGGAGAGAACGACATTTCAGAAAGGATCACCCCTAAAAAGCCTCCGGGGGATGGTGAGGCCTAGATAGGGCTGTGACTCACATAGAAGGCCTGTTCCCGAAGTGACGGTGTGTCTGGTGGGCTCTGGCTATAGGTGGAGAAGCGCTTGTTGACGGTGGAGGCTTTGTTGACAGTAGAAGCAGCAGAGGGCTGGTCATCCTTGTCAAAGGGGCTAGAAGAGAAGCAGCTGTCAGCAGAGCCACAGCCTTCCTGACCCTGGCCCTAAGGCCGTCAGCCCACCAACCTCCATGTGACTTCCAGGCTGAGCTTGATGGTGCCAAGGTCATTGATGTCCACAGCCACAACCTGGGGCAGAGCAGCAAACAGGTCCTTGGTCTCACAGGAGACGCTGCCCACAACTACGTGGTTGGTCAAACCCTTCAGTTCTGTCACCTGTAGCCAAGAGCACAGAGTGGGGTCACAAGGGTGTAGGGGCCGGGAGCCCCTGGTGATCAGAGGTCTGATCATATCTTCACAGGGCCATGGAGCTATGTGGGGATCACAGGAGTAAGTGCTTCAGGGTCAGGAGGATGATAAGGGATTCACAGGGTCATGGGCTTCTCAGAACTGTCCTGTGGATGCAGGCAGAGACGTCACCTTAATGGACAGGAATTCCGTCAGCAGAGGAAGAAAGACGGTTTCTTCGCTGTCCCACACCTGCTTTCCACTACCCTCGATGTGGCCCCGAAGTTTCCAGCGCTGTCGGCCATATTTCATGCAGATCTGAGGAAACAGGCAGGATGAGGCAGCCCTGGGGGTTGCGACCTCTCTCTCCCAGCCCTTCCCTGCACATCCTCATACCTCATAGTGATCGCCCACACACAGCCTAGCAAAGCCAGCCAGCCCTGGGAGTGCAGAGAGAAGTAGATGAGCCATGTTGGAGGGGGATTGGTTGAGCACAACTCCCTCCTGCTCCCACAACTGAGTACCTTTCATCCGGAGATGAAATTCCCCCAGCTGTGCCTCCAGCTCGCTCTCCAGCAGACACATGCTCTGGGTGAGAGGGAGAGAGAGGGACAGGACAGGAGAGAATGAAGAACCAGTGCTCTCACCAGCCCCGCCACACCCTGTCTCTGGCTCAAGGGCACTCATCCCTCACCTCGGTGTACTCTCGATGCCCCCGAGTAGCCTCAGCAAGGCTGTCCCGAGCTTCTCGGCTCCCTGGGGACCCAGTGCTATAGGCACGGACCATGTTGTAGGCACCATCCCGAAGACGCCGCTGGACACAGTATGCTTCGTACAGCTCATCAATCTGAGAGGTTGAGTGGGGCGGCAGCAGGAAGACTGATGCTCATTCCTGGGCTGTACACCCAGGGTCCCGTACCCCCATCTCCCTGTTAGCCAGCCCCATCTCACTCTACATGCTTACTGCACAAGTACCTTGCTGGCGTGGAACTCCAGTCGTCTCAGGAAGCGTTCAATGGACTTGACTTGCTGGGGGAGAAGTGGGTCAGGAGGGGCCCTAGGCCCAAGGTCCTTTCCTCTCCCCACAAGCCATCCCCTTCCAGCACCATTTTATATATATTCACTCACCTTATCCAAGTCATACAGGAAGCCCTACAGAGGGAGGTGAGAAGGGGTGCTTAGGAGGTCTACATAGGACCCATCCAGACCCATCCTTCAAGACTCAGCAGAAGTGTGCCCCTCTCTAGTGAGTCTTGACCTTTTCTCCAGGAAACACCTGGCATGTCCTTAGTACCATTACAACATAATCTGCTGTCATGTCTGAGGGGGTCCAGCCTCCACTAGGAGCTCCCATGAGCAGGCACAGTGTCCCAAACAAAAAGCGCACAGCAAAGAAGTTGGGGACAGAAAGACCCTTCAGCCCTTTCCTAATACCCCCTTTTAACTCACACCTGAACCCAGTAACCCCTGAAAATAGCCTGATGTCACAAAGACGCGGCCCTGCCCAGCCCCCCACAGCAAAGGCAAAGGGCATCCCTCCCGTCACTCACCAGGCGGGAATTCCTCTTGGACTCCTTTATCTGCCCTTGGAGCTTCTCCTGCTCTTGCTGGTGCACTTCCAAGTAGGCCCTGGAGAGAGGTGATGAGAGTCAAGTGACCTCTCCAGCCTCAAGCAGCCCTGGGCACAGGGCTTTCTTCTTGGAGAGATCTCCAAGAAGAAAGGAGCTGGGGGCTTGGGGAGGGAGGTGCTCACGTCAGGCCCCGCTTGAGTGCAGCATACACCAGGTCCAGCCGCTCTGGCTGTGGCACCTTGGAGGCTGGGTGGGCCACAGAAAACATCCTGGACACGCGGGAGAGTGCTGGAGGCTTCCGTGGAGGCCCCGGTGGACTGAAGACCTGGAAGCTCCTGGAGAAGAGGCTGCGCTCAGAACGCGGGAAACAAGAGTCCCCCAAACCCTCACTGTACACCCGTCCCGACCCCGTCTGACTCCACCGCTCGTACCTGGGCCCTCGCTCGTGGCTGCTGAGGACGCCTGCGAAGGACTGGCTCCTATTGACCCGGGCGCTGAGCAGGCGGCGCTGCGGCCGCACCGACAGGGACATCATGGAATGAGTCCGCGCGGGGCTCCCTGGGGTGGCGGGGTGAGGGGCGGGGAGGGTGTCCAGCACTAGTCGGGTCCTGAAACCCCCTCCCCGCGGCCGGGTCCCGGGGCTGGGGCAGGCCCTTCCCGGTCACCGGGTCCGACCCAGTGGGCTCCGGCCTGGGCGCTCTCGGCCCCGCCGGCGCTAATGACAGGGCAGCCGCGGAGGACTCGGCCTGGGACTCAGCGTGGCCTCGGCTCGGCCCCCACTTCCTGCCGAGGTGCGGGCTCCGCCTGCCGCGGGGCAGGAAGGGGGGGTCGCGCGGGGACCCTCCTCCCGCTGGGAAGGAGCAGGAAAGGGGCGGCGCGCGGGAAGAATGTGCGGAAGCGCCTGTTTGTTTACCCGGGGGCGGGGCGGCCTCCCCAGCCCGGCCCCTCGCCGCCCCCCCAGGACCCCGAGCGCCGGCGCCCCCACCCCGGGAGGCCGCGGGAGGTCAGGGGCGGGGCGCGCGCCGAGCCCGCCGAGCTGCCCGACAGGCCGGGCCGGCGCGGGCTGGGCTCCGGATCATCCGCCCCGGCTGAGCTGCCCCCCCAGTCCCACCCGCTCCCCGGCGCCGCGACGCCACGGCCCCCCCGCCGGGTGCCGGGGGAATCCCAGGGTGGGGGGCAGTGCCGAGAAGTGCCCCGCCCCCTCCACTCTTCCCGAGGCTCGGGCCTGGAAACTGAGTCACAAACGCATGCCTTCACCTCTCCCCCAGGCGAAAAGGGATCCTCGGCAGACCCCCACCCGCTCCGGCAAAGAAGCGACCCCCGGCTCCCAGAATCCGGCCTGCACCCCCAGTGGCCTGCACCCCTGTGGCCAGCCCAGAGCCTTTGCAGCCGCAGGGCCGGTCCTACCTTTCTTCTTGGTGTTCATGGCAGGTACCGGATCGCCCCCTCCCCGCGCTCGTCTCCCGCGTCCCCGCCGGCCCAGGGCCACTCGGTGCGGGCCCCGCTGGGCTCCGCACTCACTCGCGGCCGCTCTGGCTTCGGCTCCTCTCGCCGCCTCCCTCCGCCCAGTTCCTGCCGCCTGACTCAGCCCGCCGGGATGGGGCGGGCCCCGCCGGACTTGGGGGCGCCGAGCCTCTGCCCGCCTGGCCTCCGGGAGGGGTGGCCAGGGGATCCCCTCCGGGAGGGCACTTAGGGGGCCAGGGTCAGGAGTGGGCGCGCGAAGGGAGCTGGCTCCGGGATGAATGTGGAGGGGTAGGATAAGGGGCACAGGAGGACTGCGAGGGAGCTCTAAGACTGGCTGTTGAGGGGTGCTGAGGGAAGGCTGAACAGGCAGAGGGCTGAGCGTTTGGGCTCTAAGCGTGTGGGGAGTGGGGGGATTCGGTGTGTCGGAGTGTCGGGACTGTGCCAGTGGAGCGCTGCGCAGGGGGCTGAGCAGGAGGGTCTGGTAAGTTTAAAGTGTGAGATTGGATCAACCCCCATTTAGTTTGGTTGCCCCTAGGGGGCGCAGAGAATCCCTCGGGCTCCCTACAACACCTGCACCCTTATCCCCATAGAGGAGGTGCTCAATCTAGTTACTTCTCTCAAGCCCAGGAAGAAGTGGTGAGGTCCCACTGCCCGGCTTCCAGGGCTGAGGTTCTATGCTTCTGGTCCCCAGAATACACGGGCTCCCCAGGCCCCGAATCCCCTTGGCGCTGCCTCTTTCCTGCTCCTTACATCTCTTCATTGGCTAGCCCTTGTCCATTTCCAGCATGGGTAGAGGCCATCATGCTCAGGGTCCACTGGGTATGCATTCCCTGACCCTGGAGGAGCTGGATGCTCCCCCACCCCATAAACATTCCTGCTCCTTGTGACTCAATTCTAACACAGGTGTTCACTTTCTCCTGAAGCCCAGGATGTGTCTGGGGGACTGGATTTGTAATAAGTCCACCCCCTCCCCAGGCCTACAGATTCAGCTGCAAGAGGTCCAAGGACTCCATTTGAGAAATGCTAGGCGCTTCTTCCCCCTCGAAGACTAGGCAGCGTGCACCCACTGGAGACCTAAGCGTTCCTTCGTAGTGCCCACCCAATACTGACACTGCTTTCTTCAGCCTTCCTTCTGGGAGGAACGCCCCAGCCTTATGTGCTCTGCAATGCCATCTTCCTAAATCACAGCCACACGATCCATAATCTCCTGACTTCTCCATCACCCTCCACTGCACCTACATTTTATCTGAGACCTCTGGTCCCTTGAGCTCTCAGCTCATTTATTCAACTATTCACTGAGTGACAACCTTGTGCCAAGTATGTGCCAGCCACTGGAGATGCAGCCCAGAATTTCACAGACACCACCCTGCGCGGAACTCACAGCCCGCCTCTGCTTTCTTTCTCTCTGCCAGCTCCTCCTACTTTCCCTTCCTTACCTTCTCTGCACACTCTCCTTCCCCTGCATCCACAGCCGCCCTTCCATCACTAGTCCCATCCTCAGCATTCTGCTCCTCTCTCCCACCTGGCAGAAGCCAACCCTGGCAACCCAACTCCTTGTCTTCACTGTACCTACAAACAGCCTAGAGGTCTTGGCACAGCACCACGGCTGAAACCACAGAGCACTCCTCAACCTCCGCCAGACTCTCACTTCCCACCTGCTAAGTCCTCCTGTATGGCTCCAGCCTCTTCTCAGAGAACATGGATATTTCCAACTTTGTCCACAAGTCGCCAAGCTCAAGTCACCCTCACATGAAAAGTGAGAACAATTCCTGAAACTACTCAAATGCCCATCAATAAATGACAGGATTACTATAGAGCAAAAAGAATAAAAAATACAATTATATGCAACAATAAGGGCGAGTGTGTGTGTGTGTGTGTGTGTGTGTGTGTGTGTGTGTGTTACTAGAGACTGAACCCAGGGGTTTTCTGCCTCTAAGATATACCCCACCCCTATTTTATGTTCTTATTTTGAATCAGGATCTCACTAAATTGTGAAGGGCCTAAGTTGCTGAGACTGGCTTTGAACCTGCAATCCTCCTGTTTCAGCCTCCCAAGTACTGGGAATTACAGATGTGCACCACCATGCCTGGCTTTATGGATGACTATTAACAGACATTATGTTGAGTACAAGAAAAAAGAAGCAAGAGAGGATATATGCATGATTCCCTTGATAATGACGTTTAAAATCAAGCAAAATAGCCAGGCGTGATGGTGCACACTTGTAATCCCAGCATTTGAGAGGCTCAGGAGAATCAGGGTTCACAGACAGCCTCAGCTACCTCAAGACCCTTTGCAACTCAGTGAGAAACAGTTTAAAAATGAAGAATAAAAATTAGGGCTAAGGTGTAGATTGGAAGTAGAATGCCCCTGGGTTCCATCCTCAGTACAAAACACACACACACACACACACAAAAAAAAAAAACAAGCAGAACAGCTGGGTGTGGAATTACACACCTGTAATTCCACTATTTGGGAGGCTGAGACAGGAAGATCCCAGGTTTGAGGACAGCCTTAACAACTAAGTGAGGCCCTCCACAACTTAGTGAAACCCTGTTTCAAAATAAAATAATAAAATAGGGCTGAGGGTGTACTTCATAGGTAGAATGCCCTGCACACACAAAAAGTAATGTTTGTCAACAGAACTCAGAAGTTACTTTTGGGCTATTTTGACTAGAAGGGGGCACAAGAGGTCTTCCAAGCTTTATTTCCTGATTCTATATGGGTGTGTTCCCCTGCAAAAAAAAAAAAAAAAAAAAAGTATCAAGCTGGCCAGGCATGGTGGCACACCCTTATAATCTCAGCATTCAGGAGACCAGAGGATTGTGTGGTTCAAGACTGGCCTCAGCTACTTAGGGAAGCCTCAGCTACTTAACCAGGCCCTTTGCAACTCAATGAGACCCTGTTTCAAAAAATAAAGACTAGCTGGGCGTTGGTGGCGCACACTTGTTATCCCAGTACTTGGGAGGCTGAGACAGGAGGACTGCACCAGTTTGAAGCCAGCCTCAGTTACTTAGTGAGGCTCTTGGTAACTTAGTGAGACCGTTTCCAAATAAACTATTAAAATAGGTCTGGGAGTGTAGCCCAGAGATAGAAGGTCCCTGGGGTTCCATCTCCAGTACCACAAAATAAATAAATACTAAAAAAAAATAGAGCTGGGGACATAGCTTGGAGGTACAATGCCCCAGGTTCCATCCCCAGTACTACAAAAAAAATGTATCAAGCTGTACACTTATGACATATATTTTCCATATGTATATGTATATGCATACATATATATATATTTTTTTTTTTTGCAGTATTGGGGATGGAACCCACGGGCATTCTACCTCCAAGCTATGTCCCCAGCTCTATTTTTTATTCTTTATTATGAAACAGGGTCTCACTAAGTTGAGGAGGGCCTCACTAAGTAGATGAGCTGGCTGTGAACCTGCGATCCTCCTGTCTCAGCCTCTCGAATGCTGGGATTACAAGTGAGCGCCACCATGCCCAGTCCCCAGTCCCATCATTTATTTATTTATGGTACTGGGGGTTGAACCTAGGGGTGTTCTACCTCTGAACTACAACCCCAGTCCTAGTTTTTATTCTTTATTTTGAACCAGGGTCTCACTAAGTTTCGGAGGGCCTCACTAAGTAGCTGAGGCTAGCCGAGAACCTGTGATCCTCCTATCTCTGCCTCCCAAGTATTGGGATTCCAGCATGAGCCACCATTCCAGGCTCCTGTTTGTTTGTTTGTTTGTTTGTTTGTTTACTTTGAAATTGGGTCTTGCTAATCCTGAGGACCTCACTAAATTGCTCACTCAAATCTGCAATCCTGCTGTTTTAGCTTCCCACATACTAGGATTACAGGCATGGGTTACCATGCCCACCTACATATATATATATATATATATATATATATTTTTTTTTTTTTTTTTTTGAGAAGGTGTCTTGCTATATTGCTCAGGCTGGCCTTGAACTCCTGGGCTCTGGTGATCATCCTGCCTCACCCGCCTGAGTAGCTGGGACTATAGGAGTATGACATTGCACCTGGCTATTTTCTGCATATATTATATTTAAAACTAATTTTTTTTTTTTGGTGTGTGTGGTGCTGGGGTGGAACCCAGGGGCTTTTCTACCTCTGGGCTATACTCCCAGACCTATTTTATACTTTATTTGGAAACAGGTTTATTTGGAAACTCAGTTGCTGAAAGCCTCACTCAGTAGCTGAGGCTGGCTTTGAACCTGTGCAATCCTCCTGTCTCAGCCTCCCAAGCATGGGGATTACAAGTGTGCGCCACCACGCCTGGCAAAAAATAAATTTGGATTTAAATAAATACTACAAGTGGCTGGGGCTATAGCTCAGTGGTAAAGTGTGTGCTTAGCATCTTGAGGTCTTGGATTTGATCTACAGCAAAACACACTCAAGAACACACAAGTAAATACAAAAAATGACACCCCTGTGGGCCCTGTGTCTCACTCCAGCAACCCCACTCTCTCTGCTCCATCTCTCCTTTTTTTTTTTTTTTCCCTACCTCCCAGGAGCATTCTACCACTGAGCTACACACCCAGCCCTATTTTTTTTTTTTTTTTTTTTGTGGGTCTGGAGATGGAACCCAGGGGAATTCTACCTCCAAGCTACATCCCAAGTCCTATTTTTTATTCCTTGTGTGTGTGTGTGTGTGTGTGTGTGTGTGTGTGTGTTACTGAGGATGGAACCCTTCTACCTCCGGGCTATACTCCCATATTTATTTTATATTTTATTTGGAAACAGGGTCTCTTAAGCCAGCCAAGCTGGCTTCAAACCTGCGCGATCCTCCTGTCTCCGCCTCCCAAGCACGGGGATTACAAGCGTGTGCCACCACACCCAGCTATTCTTTATTTTGAAACAGGGTCTCACTGAGTTGCAAAGGGCCTCACTAAGTAGCTGAGGCTGTCTGTGAACCCAGATCCTCCTGTCTCAGCCTCCCGAATGCTGGGATTACAAGCGTGTGCCATCACGCCCAGGTCACACTATTTTTTAATTATTTTGAACCAAGGTCTCACTGAGTTACAAAGGGCCTCACTAAGTAGCTGAGGCTGACTGTGAACCGGAGATCCTCCTGTCTCAGCCTCCCAAGTACTGAGATTACAAGCGTGCACCGCCACACCCGACCTCTCTCTGAGTTTCTGGAAGAATGGTCACCTCCATTTCCTCACCACACCCACCTACTGCTGTTCTCACCCGGTCAGTCGGTCTCAGTTGTCAGCCTTCTGTGCTCACCCTCCTGTGACTGGTCCAGACCAGGTCACCAGTGACCTCCCTATTGATGAATCAACCCAGTATCTAAGCTCAGTCCTTATCCTGTTTGATCTCAGTCAAGCTTTTGACTTGGTGGGTCCCTTCCCTTCCTTCCCTTGAATTTCAAAAGGGAATATGCTCCCGGTAGTCCACCTACTTCTCTGGCCACAGGTTTTCTCTTCCACAGAGGCCCTGCTCTTCCGCCCTTCCCTAAATGGACCTCACCCTCCCTGCCCTTAGGCTGTGTCCATCTCCCTCAGCTCAAAGCCTGCAGAATGTTGTTAGCTCCCTTATCTGTCCTTTGGCCAAACCGCTCTTGCAAGCCCTGGGCCTGCATATCCAACTGCCTGCCAGATGCCTTTCTAGGAGCTGACAGTGCACAGTGGCCTGTAAGGGGATGAGCTAAGGTCCCCAAACTTCCCTCCTCACGCCTAAGTCTCCCCAGACTTACCCCATCCACAACAGCCCCACCATCCTTACACCCAGTTGTTCAAGACAGAAACTGGGAGTCATACTGGGTGCCTCAGTTGCCTCCCCCACAAGCACTCAGTCAACCCACTCCTGCAAGGAGCTTTTAAATGTCTCTGGAATCCTCACCTCCACCTCCACAGCCAGAAACTGGGCCAAAACCATCACCAACTCTCCCCTAGAACCTTGTAGTAGCCTCCTAACAGGCTCCCTGCCTCCTCTCCAACCTGCTGCAGGCCACTCATTCTTTAATCCAATAGCAACACTCTCTTCTGAAAATTCCAGTTACAGGACAACGCAAAACAAACAAACAAACAAACAAAAACCGTCCTTTGTTTTTGCTTTTGAGTGCTTTTTCTCTACCAGGCACTGTGCTTAACAAACACCTTCTCATTTAATTTCCACAACAATCCTATGGGTAAATTCTATTTAGCCCCATTTCACAGCTGAGAAACCTGAAACTAACTCACTGTGCGACCTTGAGCAAGACACTTCTTAAGCTTTTGGTCTTCCAACTTCTGTACAATGAGGATAATCATGGCAACCACAACCACCACCTCAAAGAGAAGCTAGGAGGCTGAAGTGAGACGCCTCCTTATAGGGCGAGGTGGGGGAAGGAGGATTGTGTCTCATAGGAATTAACACACTACCTGTTAACACACAGCAAATAATAATTGCTGTTATTATTAATGATTATTAACCTGCCTGAGATCACTCAGCTGCAGGGTCAGGATTCAACAGACTTGTGACTCCAAGACCTTAAATCTTTAATATTCATCTATTCAGACTCTTAAGAAATATCCAAAGCTACCCCCTGCACCACAGGTAAAAGCCCAGATTCGTGTGGTGTGTGTGTGTGTGTGTGTGTGTGTGTGTGTGTGTGTGTGTGTGTGTGTTACTGGGGATTGAACCTGGAGTGTTCAATCAGCTGAGCCATACCCCTAGCCCTACTTTATTTTTACATTTTAAAACAGGGGCTTACTAAGTTGCAGAGGATCTCACTAAGTTGGGGAGCTGGACACAGGCCTGCAATCCTCCTGTTCCAGGCTCCTATGTACTAGTTGTCCCACAGAAGCCTGCCTTCATGCCCAAACTCTTTAATGTGACCCACAAGTGTCTTCTGGGCCTGTCCCCTTCCTCCCAACGTCATACTCCCTCAGCAACAGTGAGCCCCTCTCTTATCTGCAAAGTTCTTTGGCATCAGAGCAGCAGCCTCCATTGCTCCTGTGCCCTCTGCCCACTACACTCAGCCTAAACTCTTCTTCAGGTCTGACTCTCTACATTCTTCCTCCAGCTGCGCACAGTGGCACATGCCTATAAACCCCAGTACTTGGCAGACTGAGACAGAAGGATCGCAGGTTCAAGCCCAGCCTCATCTGGGAGACCCTGTTTCAAAATAAAAAATAAAAGGGGTTGGGGATGTAGCCCAGAGGAAGAATATCCTAGATTTAATTCCTAGTACAAAAATAAACAAATAAAAATTTAAAAAATATGTTCTTCCAGAAAGCCTGCCCGCCATTGGTTCCCCCTTTTGGTGCCTCCATAGCTTCCTCTCTCTGCTCCACAAGATCACATAACTCGGTTGTCAGTTCTCCTTTAGGGTCTGCCCAGCCTCCACACTGAGCCCTGTGGGGCCTGGGGCCTGTCTACTTGGCTCACTACTGAGCCTTCTGGGCCTGAGCACCTGGGAGATGAGGGGTGGAGGGAGCCAAGCTGGGGGCAGGGCCCCCTGGACACTGGACCAGGATCCTCACCTGCAGGGGAGTCTACCCTGACTCCCTACCCCACCTGCTGCCATCCGGCCTCCTGGGGGTGGTGCAGGGTGGTACCCTGGGATTCTGGACCGAGTGCTCATTGCCCCACAAATTTTCTTTTTCTGGCTGGGGCTCTGCCGGCACCTACCCCCTTCAGGAACCAGGATGTGTAACTGTTGGCACAGATTTCCCTGTAAGTGGACACCTGACCATTTCAGAGGGAGCTCCCCTGCTGAGAGTGGAGGGAAAAGGCATAACCCCTTGCGCTAAGAGAGAGGCGCCATCTCAGTTGCTGAGAGTGACTGGTAAGAGCCAGGGTTGTCTCTGAGCTCATGGCCTCCCTACGGTGTGTTCTAGAAATGGGAAAGAATCCAGGTCCTAGCAAGCACAGAGCGGTAGGGAAGGGAACCCTGATCTGTCTAACGACACCAGTTCCTAGCCCCCCAAAACCTCCTAGCGCCGAGACTGGGACATCCTACGGGGCAGAAGGTGCAGAGGCCACGCGCATAGCCCAGCTCAGTGGTATGTCAGGCCAAGCCGAGGAGTCCCCGGGTCCCGCCCCACCCCGCCGCGTGGCCGCCCCGGACCGAGGTAAACAGACGCTAAAAATAACCCGGGCCAGGGGCGGCTGCACAGGAGAAGGGGGTCGCTCCAGAGCCTGCAACTGTCTCTATGGCAACTGCCCCAAACCCGGCTGCTGACGTCACCCCCAGCTGCCAACCCGAGCGCGCAGGGACGAGGGGAGGGAGGCGCGGGCCTGGGACCCCCCACCCCGGAACCGGGCGGAGGCGGCCGGGCGGCCTCACTTCCTGCAGGCCTCCTCCCTGGTCAGCTGGTCACATTCCGGGTCCGCCGCGCGCTGGGAGCCCGGCGGCCTCCCCGGGTCCCGGCCTGGCTGGGACGCGAGCCTGAGAGGCGGCGGAGGAGCGGGGCCGCGGTGACTCACCCGCTCCCTCCCGCCTGCTTTTCCACCGAGGCGGGACTCGGCTGGACGCCTGGCGTGCGACCCTGACTCCCACCCAAGCCCAGACCCCAGACGGCTCACCAGGCTCCTCTCCCGCCTCCGCCTACAGGACCCGGGCCCGGGAGGCAGGTGGAATCATGCCAGTCCTCCTGGTCCCACTCGAGTATTTTGTACCTCAATCCCCAATTTTCATTCCCCCACACTGTCAATACTACGAAGGGGGATGGTGCTTCTAATTCCTGCTTCTCCCCAAGCAGCTGTGTGACCTTGAGAATGTTTCTAACCCCTCTGGGCCTGTTTCTGCCTCTGCCAGATGGTCGTAACCCTTCTCAGCAGGCTGCGCCTCGGCTGCAGGCGGCAGGCCCCGGGCGCGGCCCGCAGCCGGCTCCCCGGCACCGTTAGAGTTGTGTTAGGCTGCACGCGGCGGTGTCTGCGGGGCAGCCTGGACACACGTCGGAACTGGCTTGGGAGGGTCAGCGGGCAGCTCCGGCTTCACCCGGGACAGGAGGTCAGAGAGCGCAGAGGCTGCCTTAGCCTGGCCTCTGGCCCTGAGGCGCAGCCCCTTCCCCAAACCAGTTCTGCAGGGTGCCCGGGCCCAGCTGCGTGCAGAGCCCCCACCGCGGCCTCCACGGCCTGGGACGGGGGTCTGCGTTTCCAGCCCTCGCCGGGACCACGCCGGGCTCCCGCTCTGCTCAGCCGGGCTCAGTCACTGGGTCCCAGCCCCAAAGCGGCTTACATCGGCCCCGAGGCCAGGAAGATGAGCTCATCGCAGAGGCCAGCTGCACCCCTAGTCGCCCCCTCCCCATTCCCAGATCCGCCTCCTCCGCAGCTCGGACGGCGGGAGCCGGGGAGCGCGGCCGTCCGAGGCGGGGCTGGGGCTCCGGCCCTGGGCCTGGTCCCCCCGAGCGCGGGCCGCCGGCCTCGCCGCGGGAGGGAGCGAGGGGAGGCGCCGCCCGGCGCGGCGGGCCCGGAGGCGGCGGCTTTGGTGGGAGCTGCCTCGGCGCCCGGGGGAGGGGAGGGAGACGAGGGCGGGGGTCCCGGGGATGCGGTGATGCGGCGGGGGCCGCGGACCCCGGACCCCCCGGGCGGTGCGATCGGGAGGCACCGGAGCCCCCGGCCGCGGCCCCGGACACGGCGCGGACACTCACATGGCTGCGCTGGCTGCAGGACCTCGCGCTCTCGGGGCGCCGGGCAACGCGGGGCCTGGTCGCGCCGCAGCTGCCGCGGTCGCCGCCGCCGCCGCCGGCCCCTTCCTCCGCCCGCCCCGCCCCGCCCCGCCCCGCCTCCCGCTCCCCCGCGCCCGCGCCCCGGGAGGCGCCCACCGCTCGCTCCGCCCCGCGGGCACCCGGCGGGCGGGAGGCGCCGAGTCAGCCAGCCGCAGCCAGGGGGTCCTGGGGGGCGCGAGGGCGACCGCGGGAACCGGGCGGCTTCCTGGGAACTGCGGGCCGGCCTTGAAATGGGGGTGGGGCGCTAGGGAGTCCCCCCTGCTGGCCCTTCCTCGGGTCCTCGCAGGCCCTCGGTCTCTGAAAGACCACCCGAAAGAGGTCGCAGAGCTCGCTGCTGCTCGCGATGGTTTCTCAAGAGGCAAGCCAGAAGCCTAGCTATCTGACACCTTCGGGGTCCAGAGGTGCCCCCCATCCCGCCCTGACTTTTCAACCAGCCTCAGTTTCCAGGCTGTAGGATCAGGCTGCCCTTTCTGCCATGATGTGGCTGGTAGATCTGGACTCATAGCCAGGCCCTGCACTCACCACTCACGGGTACTGGTTTCAGGCTTTGCTCCTTTAGCATAGGTAGGGGTCCTGCAAGGGTTTGGGAACACAGACTCGGGGCACATGTTGGGGGCTGGAGCGCCATCTTTTCTAAAGCCAGGGCTGGAATGCTGGCCTTCCCTGCGAGTAGATTGAGGATTGAGGTGAGGGCTGAGGGCTTACTCCACACTGGGCTAAAAAGTTCAGCTCTGCTCCCCCATCCCTCCCACTAATCAGGCACCTCTCCATCACTGGCACCCTAAGCCACCCTCTTAAGCTGTCCCTGCCTTCTGCAGCCCTTCATCTTTAGAGGTAAGTCAGACATACCTAGAAGTGGCTGGGGGACTCTAAGAGGTCCCTGAATAGCTGCCTCTGACCCAGGTCCTGAGAACTTTTCTTGACAACCCAGTATAGCAGGGCAGGGACCTTCTGGGCACTGGCATTCTCTCCCTCCTAGGCTCTGCCATATGCCCCTCCGTCTCTCCCAGTTCTCCCCTCTCCAACCCTCTTCTTAGTCTTCTTTTTCCCACCCCCTCTTCCAGAGCCCTGGACACTATGGATGACCTGCCTGTCCCCATGTTTGTCTGAAGAGATCCTCTTCTTCCTATGTATTCTTACAAAGCACCATTTCTCCCCAGGTATCTGCCTGAACTAGAGGCTGAGCCTCTTTGTTTTATGGTACTGGGGGACCCTGGAGCATCCTACCTCTGATCTTCACCTCCAGCCCTATTTTATCTTTTTATTTTTATTTTTTATTTTGCCATACTGGGGATTGAACCCAGGGGCATTCTACCTCCGAGCTACACCCCCAGCCCTATTTTTTATTTTTTTATTTTTTATTTTTGGCAGTACTGAGGATGGAACCCAGGGGCATTCTACCTTTGAGTTACAACCCCAGCCTTATAATTTTATTCTTTATTTTGAAACAGGGTCTCACTGAGTTGCAAAGAGCCTCACTAAGCAGCTGAGATTGTCCTCGAACCACGATCCTCCTGTCTCAGCCTCCCAAATGCTGGGATTATAAGTGTGTGCCACAATGCCACAACACCCGGCTTGTTCTTTATTTTGAAACAGGGTCTCACTGAGTTGCACAGTGCCTCACTAAGACACTAAGATCCTCCTGTCTCAGCCTTCCAAATGCTGGGATTACAAGTATGCGCCATCACGCCTGGCTTATCTTTTTATTTTGAAACAGGGTCTTGGAAGGTTGCAGAGGGCTTCACTAACTTGCTGAGGCTAGCCATGAACTGGCGATCCTCCCGTCTCAGCCTCCCAAATGCTGGGATTACAAATGTGTGCCACCACATCTGGTTAGAGGCTGAACCTCTCTCTAAAATTCACCAAACTGGTACCAGTTAGCCCCTGCCCACCTCTCAGGTCACCTCCTCAGCAAGGCCCTTCTCTGTACACAGCCTCCTCTTGTAACACTGTCCAGCTTCTGGTCCGTTCCCTTCGTGCCACTCACCAGGCCCAGCAGCGTGCCTGCTGGTGTGTGCTGAGGGCCTTCGCTGTGGAGGCAGGGGCCATAGAAGTCCTAGCAACTATTGTCCTGGCTTATGGTGGAAATTTAAGAAATAGTTGTTGAAGGAGTAAGTGAATGCGTGAACTCTCCATGTCCCCATTTATACCATTACACCCTCCTACCCCACCTTCACCTAGCTGCCCATTCCTGCGTGTGTGCGTGTGTGCTTATATGTGTGTGTGGGGGGGGGTGTGTGTGTTGCTAGGGACTGAATTCGGGCATTCTACCTCCAAGCTACACCCCCAGTCCTTTTTATTTTTCATTTTGAAACTGGATCTTATAAGGTTACTGAGAGTCTTGCTAGATTACTGAGACTGACTTTGAACCTGTGATCCTCCTGTCTTAGCCTCCCAAGTACCAGGATTATACATGTGTGCCACCACACCTGGCTCTGTCTAGTCCTCTTGATTCAACTTCCTTAACATTATCTTTTTTTTTTTTTTTCGGGTCTGGGGGTAGAGCCCAGGGGGATTTGACCTCCAAGCTTCACTCCCTGCCCTATTTTTTATTCTTTATTTTGAAACTGGGCCTCACTGAGTTGCAGAAGGCCTCATTAAGTAGCTGAGGCTGTCCGTGAACCACGATCCTCCAGTCTCAGCCTCCCGAATGCTGGGATTACAAGGGTGCGCCACCACACCCGGCTAACATTATCTTTTGAATCAATTTCCCCCCTACCATCAACCACTATCAGTTCTCCATTATTCATCATTCCTGCACTCAGCAAATACCCACTGGGCACCCAGGACCCTGCAGCATGCTGGTTGCTGGGGTGGCAGTGCCATAAAGCTGTCCCTGTGCCTTTCCCAGAGCTCACCAGGGCACTGTCTGAGAAACTCTTTCTCAGTATGGAATTCTGAAGTCCACTTCTAGATGGAACCCAGGGCTTTGTGCTTATTAGGCCCTAAGCTACATCCCCAGCCAGAAAATCCCCACACTGATTGATTGATTGATTGATTGATTGATTATACTGAGTCTTGAGCCCCAGGACATTCTGCCTCTGAGCTATAACCCCAACCCTATTTTTGTTTTTTTATTTGGAAACAGGGTCTCACAAAATTGGTGAGGCTAACTTTGAATCTGCAATCCTCCTGTCTTGCTTCCCAAGTACTAAGATTATAAGTGTGTACCACCACGCCTGGCTACCCTCAGCCCTTTTCCAAATTTTTTAATTATATTTGTTGTTATTAGTATGTGTGTGTGTGTGTGCGCGCATGCATGTGTGTGTATTTGTATGTGCACGTGGTACTGGGGAATGAAGCCAGGAACATTCTACCTCCAAACTACACTCCAAGCCTTTATTTTTTGTCCTGAAACAAGATCTCACTAGTTTGCCAAGAATGTCACTACATTGCAGAGGCTATCCTTAAACCTATGATCCTCCTGTCACAGCCTCCCAAGTACTGGAATTATAGGCATGTGCCTCCACACACATCCCAGTCAGGACTTGGAAAGCTTAAACTGCAGGTTAGAGGTCAGCCTTAGCAACTTAGCAAGACCCTGTTTAAAAAAAATAATAAAAAGAATAAAATTGGGCTGGGAGTGTACCTTCAGAGGTAGAACACCTCTGAGTTCAATTCCCATTATCAAAATTTAAAAACCCATAAACAAAATAAAAATTTTAATTTTGAAACAGTCTCATCTCACTAAGTTGATGAGAGTCTTGCAAAATTGCTGAAGCAGGCTGAGTGTAGTGGCTCTGCTTGTAATCTCAGTACTTGGGAGGCTGAGACAGGAGGATCATAGGTTTGAGGCCAGTCTCAGCAATTTAGTAAAGATCCTGTTTCAAAATGAAAAATAAAATAGGGTTTGGGAGGAGGGCGTGGTAGCACATGTTTGTAATCCCAGTGTTTGGGAGGCTGAAAAAGGAGGATCACAGCTTAGACAACAGCCTCAGCAAGTAGTGAGACTCATCAATCTAGGAAGACCTTGTTACAAAATAAAAACAAAAAAATAGGGTTGGGGGTATAGTTTGGAGGTTGCCCCTGAGCTCAGTCTGAAGTCACACACACACACACACACACACACACACACACACACACACACACACACACATGACGGCTGGAGGTGTAGCTCAGAGGTAGAATGCTTCTGGGTTCAACCTGCAGTACCCAAATAAAACAAATTGCTGGCCTCAAACCTGCCATGCTCCTGTCTCAACCTCCCCAGTGCTGGGATTATAGACATGTGCCACCGGCCCCCGCTAAAATCTCTACTTTTTTTCCTTTCTGTACTGGAGATTGAGATTCTACCTCAGTGCGACAGCTACAGCCCTATTATTTATTTACTTATTTATTTATTATTTATTATTTATTATTTATTTATTTAGGTCTGGAGATGGAACCCAGGAGCATTTGACCTCTGAGCTATACCCCCTGCCCTATATTTTATTCTTTATTTTGAAACAGGGTCTCACCAAGTTGCAGAGGGCCTCGCTAAGTAGCTGAGGCTGTCTGTGAACCGTGATCCTCAGCCTCCCAAGTACTAGGATTATAAGCCTGTGCCACCACACCCAGCCCAGCTAAATCTCCTTTTTTTTTTTTTTTTGTACTGGGGATAAAACACAGGGGCATTCTACCTCCGAGCTACACCCCTAGCCCTATTTTTAATTCTTTTCTTTTCTTTCTTCTTTCTTTCTTTTTTTCTTCCTTTCTTTCTTTCTTAAATTTTTTTCAGGTCTGAGGATGGAACTCAGGGGCATTCTACCTCCAAGCTACACTCCCTGCCCTATTTTTGCTCTTTATTTTGAAACGGTTTCACTAAGTTGCAGAGGGCCTAAGTAGCTGTGGCTGACCACGAACTGCGATTCTCTGCGATTCAGCCTCCTGAATGCTGGGATTACAAGCGTGCACCACCATGCCCGGCTTTATTCTTTATTTTAAAACAGGTCTCACTGAGTTGCAAAGGGTCTAACTAAGTAGCTGAGGCTGGCTGTGAACCACAATCCTCCTATCTCAGCCACCCAAATGCTGGGATTACAAGTGTGGGTCACCACACCGGGGCTTCAGATCTCCCCACTTTTTTTGGTGGTACTGGGGTTCCTGGAAACCCTTCTATCTCTGGGCTACACTCCCAGTACCTCTTTTTATACTTTTTAAAATTTGGAAACAGGGTCTCTTAAGCCAGGGCGGCTGGCTTTGAACCTGCGCAATCCTCCTGTCTCTGCCTCCCAAGCGCGGAGATGACAAGCGTGCGCCACCAGGCCCGGCCAGATCTCCACTTTTAATAGGTGGTTCAGCCCGGCGTGGTGGCGCACGCTTGTCATCCCCGCGCTTGGGAGGCGGAGACAGGAGGATCGCGCAGGTTCGAAGCCAGCCGCGCGCGCTGGCTTAGGAGACCCTGTTTCCAAAAATGAAAATGTAAAAATAGGTCTGGGAGTGTAGCCCGGAGGTAGAAGGGCTTCCAGGAACCCCAGTACCACCACCACCAAAAAAAAAAAAAAAAAAAAAAAAAAAAAAAAAATAGGTGGTTCTTTTATTCTTTACAATCACTCACCCACTGAATCTGTCCTGTGTCTGGTCACATCTCTGCATTTACAGCTTATTCTTGGGGCTGGGCTACCGTCTTTTCTGGCCTTCTTATCTCCATTTTTATTCCCAGAAGTTGGTCTCCACCTGACAGCACAAGCAGTCTTTGTATGCTGTGGAGTGTGGCGATACTGCAGATTGAACCCAGGGGCATTCTACCTCTGAGCTACACCCCAGCCTATTTAATTTTATTTCAAAACAGGTCTAAGTTATTGCCCGCTGACCTTGAATCTATGATTGTCCTGCTTTAGCCTCCTAGGTACCGGGATTGGCTACAAGTACTAGGAGTGATCTTTTAAATCATGAATTCGATCATATTGTTCTACAAATTATGAATCAGATCATATTGTTCTCCTGCTTCGGAGGCTTCAAGTGTTCTCCACTGCCCTTGGGATAAGTCCAGACTGATAGGGCCTCCAGGGCCTTTGTATCTGGCATAAAATGACCTCCCCTCCCCTCCCACCCATGCTGCACCCAGCTTGTGCTACCCTGGCTTTCCTTCCCCCAGCCCGCAGAAGGCTCCCTGGGTCCTTACCCTTTGGCCTCTGCCTTTTCTCCCAGAATCCTTTCTGCCTGGGTTGTAACTCCCCCCCCCCCCATTCGCTTGAATTAAAAAAAAAAAAAAAAAAAAAAAAAAAAAAAAAAACCAGCTCAAATTCCCTCTCCTGTGGGAACCTGTGTCCTCCAGTTTCCCACTCACCCCCTCTGCGGGCCCATCAGTCCCTGTTGTCCTTGTCTGTGACCAGGCCCATGACCAAAAGCACTAGGTATGGATGGGACTCCGTGAGCAGATGGCACACCCACAGCTTCACCTAGCCCTCCCTGCCCAAGGGCCTCTAGGGATGGGCAGCATCTGAGGGCCACGGGGTGCTGGAGACCTCCAAGGTTTCTTCCAACATTCAGTGAGCTGGGCTAGGAAGGGTATAGCTAAAACCCTCTTCCCAGAGGAGATACCTGCGGCTCAAGACAGGAAGAAACTCTACATAGTCATGGGGTAGAAAGGGCCAAATACGAGCTCCGACCCAACTGTCAGTGATGGTTGAGCTCTGCCTGCGTCAAGCACTGCTCCTGGAACACATGCACCCTGCCCAGGGTGCATACTAGGGCATAAAGGAATCATGAGCACTTTTTGTTGGAGGGGGTACTGAAGGTTGAACCCAGAGGCATTTTACTTCTGAGCTACACGCCCAGCCCTATTTTTTAATTAATTAATTAATTAATTTATTTATTTATTTATTTATTTATTTATTGGTGGTACTGGGGTTCCTGGAAGCCCTTCTACCTCCAGGCTACACTCCCAGACCTATTTTATATTTTTTTTATTTGGAAACAAGGTCTTTTAAGCCAGCGCAGCTGGCTTCGAACCTGCGCGATCCTCCTGTCTCAGCCTCCCAAGCGCAGGGATTACAAGCGTGCGCCACCACTCCCGGCTTATTTTATTTTTTATGCTGGAGATTGAGTCCAGGGGCATTCTACCTCTGAGCTACTTTCCCAACCCTATTTTTTTTTTTTTAAATGGGGATTGAGCCCAGAGGCAGTCTACCTCCAAGCTACACTCTCAGCCCTACATTTTTTTTTTTTTCAGTCCTGGGGATTGAACCCAGGGGCATTCTACCTCTGAGCTACACCCCCAGCTTTATTTTTCATTCTTTATTTTGAAACAGGGTCTCACTGAGTTGCAAAGGGTCTCACTAAGTAGTAGCTGAGGCTGTCTGCGAACCACGATCCTCCTGTCTCAGCCTCCCAAATGCTGGGATTCAAACGTGTGCCACCATGCCCAGCCTATTTTTTTTTTTTATTCTTTATTTTGAAACAGGGTCTCACTAAGTTGCAAAGGGCCTTGATAAGTAGCTGAGGCTGGCTACGAACCCGCAATCCTCCTCTCAGGCTCCCAAGTACTGACTGGGATTACAAGCGTGTGCCACCACGCCTGGCTTCCCAGCCCTATTTTTTTAATCTTAATTTTGAAACAGGGGCTCACAAAGTTGCAGAATGCCTCACTAAGTAGCCGAGACTGGCCGCGAACCTGACATCCTCATGTCTCAGTTTCCCAAATACAAGGATTACAAACATGCACCACCACACCCGGCCTATTTTTTTTTAATTTATTTTATTTTATTTTTTTGGTGGTACTGGGGTTCCTGGAAGCCCTTCTACCTCCGGGCTACACTCCCAGACCTATTTTATATTTTTGAAACAGGGTCTCTTACGCCAGCGCGGCTGGCTTCGAACCTGCGCGATCCTCCTGTCTCCGCCTCCCAAGCGCGGGGATTACAAGCGTGCGCCACCACGCCCGGCCTATTTTTTATTTTGAAACAGGTTCTCACTAAATTGCAGAGGGTCTTACTTAGTAACTGAATCTGGCTGCAAACCTGCAATCCTCTTGTTTCAGCCTCCCAAGTACTAGGATTATAAGCATGAAGATAGAAGCCAGAGGCATTGTACTTTGGAGCTACAATTCCTATTTTTTATTCTCTCTCTCTCTCTCTCTCTCTCTCTCTTTTTGCGGGTCTGGGGATAGAACCCAGGGGTATTCGACCTTCGAGCTACACCCCTTCCCTATTTTTTATTTTTTATTTGAAACAGGGTCTCACTAAGTTGCGGAGGAACTCCCTAAGTGGCTGAGGCTGTCCGCGAACCGCGATCCTCCTGTCTCAGCCTCCCGAATACTGAGATTAAAAGCGTGCATCACCACACCCAGCTTTATTTTTTATTCTGAAACAGGATCTCACTGAGTTGCAAAGAGCCTTACTAAGTAGTTGAGGCTGCCCATGAACTGTGATCTTCCTGTCTCAGCCTCCCAAATGTTGGGATTACAAGCGTGTGTCACCACACCCAGCTGTAAATTTTATTTTATTTATTTTTCATAGTACTGGGGATGGAACCCAGGGGCCTTCTACCTCTGGGCTACATTCCCAGACCTATTTTATATTTTGTTTTGGAAACAGTGTCTCACTAACTTGCTGAGAGCCTCACTAAGTAGCTGAGGCTGGTTTCGAACCTGCGCGATCCTTCTGTCTCAGTCTCCCAAGTACTGGGATTACAAGTGTGTCCCACCATGCCTGGCAAATTTTTTTTTTTTTTTAAACAAGGTCTAAGCCTGGCGTGGTGGCACACAGTTGTAATCCCCGTGCTTGGGAGGCGGAGACAGGAGGATCGCGCAGGTTCGAAGCCAGCCGTGCTGGCTTAAGAGACCCTGTTTCCAAAATAAAAAAATATAAAAAGAGGTACTGGGCCGGGCATGGTGGCACACGCTTGTAATCCCCGCGCTTGGGAGGCAGAGACAGGAGGATCGTGCAGGTTCAAAGCCAGCCACGCATGCTGGCTTAGGAGACCCTGTTTCCAAATAAAAATGTAAAAATAGGTCTGGGAGTGTAGCCCGGAGGTAGAAGGGCTTCCAGGAACCTCAGTACCACACACACACACACACACACACACACACACACACACACACACACACACACAAGGTCTAGCCGGGCGTGGTGGTGCATGCTTGATGCTTGTTATCTCCGCGCTTGGGAGGCAGAGACAGGAGGATTGCACAGGTTTGAAGCCAGCCACGCTGGCTTAAGAGACCCTGTTTCAAAAAAAAAAAAAAGTATAAAAATAGGTCTGGGAGTGTAGCCCTGAGGTAGAACCCCAGTACCACCAATAGATGATAGATAGATAGATAGATGATAGATCGATCGATCAAGGTCTCACTAAGTTGCGGAGGCTAGCCTCCCACCTGTGATCTTCCTGTCACAGCTTCCTGAGTACTGGATTACAGGAGTGTACCACCACCCTGGCACTTCTTTTTTGTGTGTATGTGGTGCTAGGGATGGAACCCAAGGGCATTCTACCTCCAAGTCACACCCCAAGCCCTATTTTTTATTCTGTATTTTGAAACAGGGTCTCACTGAGTTGCAAAGGCCTCACTAAGTAGCTGAGGCTGGTCGGGATCCTGGATCCTCCTCCTGTTTCAGCCTCCCAAGTGCTGGGATTATAAGTGTGCACCATCAATGCCTGGCTTTGGCATGGGCACTTCTAACCTGGAAGAGTTCACATTCTTGTAGAGGTGGACTTAGCTGTTAAAAAATAAAAAAAATCTCTCTCCCAGATGGGAGAGGGTGGCGAGAGCCCAAATAAGCCCTGGGTGCTCACACATGGTGCTGCCTGTTCTACTTTGGGAAGTTATGCCGTTCTTTTCCAAAACTCGAGAAAAATGGGGGCTTCGCTTGCCCCACCTCACCGCCTCCATGGGTTACAGCTCTGTGGTGTGCAGCTCCCCCGCCCCCACAGCTTTCTGTGAAGAGACAAAATAGAAACCTGTCCCTGACTGTGCTGGTGGCCACATCATTCATTCATTCTCCAGATAGTCAGCAAGCATGTGTGGAATGCCTGCTGTCCACCTACCCTGGGGGAGGAGGCCAGAGGTAAGGCCACCCCAGACCTGCCCCCGGGCGCTTTCTGTCAAGCAGACCAGGTAAGAACCCAAGTCTCTGTGCCTTCTGTGTCATCAAAAGCTGAGAGTGAGCCAGGTGTAGTGGCACAGGCTTGTAATCTTGATGCTGAGACAGGAGGGTCACGGGGTCGCAGCCAGCCTCAGCAACTTGTGAGGCCCCCTGCAACTGAGACCCTGTTTCAAAATAATGAATAAAAAGTAGAGCTGAGAGTGTAGCTCAGAAGTAGAATGCCCCTGAGTTCAATCCCCAGTAACACACATACACACACACACACACACACACACACACACACACACACAGAAAGAAACAGCTGAGAGTGAGTCAGGCATGCCTTCCCACGCTTGAGAAGCTGAGACAGGAGAATCACAGGTTTGCAGCCAACCTCAGCAACTTCCCAAGGCCCTCTGCAACTTTGAAACCCTGTTTCAAAGTAAATAATAAAATCGGGCTGGGGGTCTAGCTCAGAGGTAGGATGCATCTGGGTTCAATCCCCAGTACTTAAAAAAAAAAGAAAGCTGAGAGTGTGTATATGTGTGATTGCGTGTACGTTTGTGTGTGTGTGTGTTTAGGAAGGGCTGTGTGGGGAAGGGGCCCTTAGTGTGGCATGCTGTTGCAGGCCCTTGGTCTCCAGGCAGGCAGAGGGCAGGTCCCTGGAGGAGCGTCTGAAGCAGGAAAGGCAGCAGAGTTCAAGGCACAGGAGGAAGAGTCCCCTCCACTGGAAGGAAGCGAAAGCCCAGAGCTGCAGAATTGCACTGTCTGCTTTGGGGAGAGGCTAGTCATGAGAGCGGGTGCTGGCTGAGGAACATAGGGATCTTACCCTTGGGGTGCTGGAGTCCCTGGGCTTCAAGCTAGGGCTTTTGTGGTCATATCTGTGCTTTGCAAAGGTCTCTCAGGCACTGTGTGTGGGAGGGGAAGCAAAGAGGTGTGTCCCATTTCTAGAGAGTTGATGGTGGCTTGGTCCTGGGCCGGTGCAGTGGGACAGAGAGAAGGAGACATTCAAAGGATGTTCCAGAGGCTGAATGCAGATCTGGGTGACCTGTGAGATGTGGGGTCTGGAGAGAGGGAGGATCCTAGGTGGGCAGGGGCTCTAGGCCTGGGTGGTAGATAGATGGTAGTATTTTCAACCAGGTAGGGGGACCTGGAGGATCAGGTTAGAGTGAAGATGACACAGTTTGGGCAGGTGGCATCGTAGAGGTCTGGGACCATCCTGGAGGAGGTGTTCAGAAGGCACCTGGACATGTGACTAACGAAAAGTGAAGTCTGGCTGGAAACAGCTTTTGGAGGGGACAGTGGTCAATCAGGTCACCAAGGGGTCAAATGGACCAAAAGTTTCAAAAAAGTGGCCTGATATGAGCCAGGCATGGTGGAGCACGCTTGTAATCCTAATACTTGAGAGACTGAGACAGGAGGATCCCAGGTTCAAGGACATTCTTAGCAAATAGTGAGACTTTCATCAACCTAGAGAGACCCAGTTTCCAAATTAAAATAAAATAGTGGGTGTAGCATGGAGACAGAATGCCCCTGGGTTCAATCCCCAGTGCCACATATACATATAAGAGAAAGAGGAGGAGGAGGAGGAGGAGGAGGAGGAGGAGGAGGAGGAGGAGGAGGAAGAGGAGGAGGAGGAGGAGGAAGAGGAGGAGGAAGAGGTGGAGGAGGAGGTAGAGGAGGAGGAAGAGGTGGTAGAGGAGGAGGAGGAGATGACTGGCCTGCTAGATCACTTCAATGGACAGGAGGATCCATTGGAGGGCCCAGGGCCCATTGGAGGGTCCATGGAGGCAGGTTTGAGAGCGATAAATGTGGGACCATATGCCTGTACCCCAAACCAACCTCCAGCCTGGACCTGGTTCCCATCGCATGTGTCAAAGGGCAAGTACCAAAGATGCTGCCATGTTCAAGCCCAGGCTTTGCCACTTCTGTGGTCTTGCAGTCTCTTATCTTTCTGGTGCTTTATTTTATTTTATTTTTTCACTATATTGAACCCAGGGGCATTCTTCCTCTGAGCTACAACCCCAGCTCTATTTATTTATTTATTTATTTATTTATTTATTTATTTATACTGAGAATTTAACCCAGGGGCATTCTACCTCCAAGCTGCACCCCCAGCCCTATTATTTTATTCTTTACTTTGAAACAGGGTCTCACTAAGTTGCAAAGGGCCTTAATTAGTAGCTAAGATGGGCTGCAAACCTGCAATCCTCCTGTCTCAGCCTCCCAAATGCTGGGATTACAAACATGTGCCACCATGCCTGGCTTCTTTTTTTATTATTTTATTTTATATATATATATATTTTTGGGGGGTACTGGGGATGGAACCCAGGGCTACATTCCCAGCTCTTTTTTATTTTTTATTTTGTCTATTTATTTTAGTACCAGGAACTGAATCCAGGAACATTTTATCTCCGAGCTACACCCCTGCCTCCTCCTATTTTTTTTTTTTTTTTGAAAGTAGGGTCTCACTAAGTTGCTGAGAGCCTCACTAAGTAGCTGAGGCTGGCTTTGAACCTGTGCAATCCTCCTGTCTCAGCCTCCCAAGCGCTGGGATTACAAGCGTGTGCCACCACATCCGGCTCCTCCTTTTTTGGTACTGGGGGATTGAACCCAGAAACATTCTACCTCCCAGCTCCACCCCAGCTTTGTTTTATTTTTTGTTTGGAAGCAAGGTCTTATTAAGTTGCTAAGAGTCTTGCTGAGCTTCTGAAGCTGGCCTAGAACCTATGATTCTCCTGTCTCCGCATCCTGGCTCTTTTTATTTTTTAAGTTTTGAAACAGGGTCTTGCTAAGTTACTGAGTGAAAGGACAAAGTTTGATCACACCAGAGACCACCTTGTAGCCAAGAGATTTATTGGAGGGGCCGGTATGAAAGGAAGAGAGAGAGAGAGAAAGAGAGAGAGAGAGTGAGAGAGAGAGAGACAGACAGACAGACAGACAGACAGACAGACAGAAGGGGAGAGAGAAAGAAGAATCCGGGAAGAGAGAGAGCATGTGCTGGGATCAGGGTTATATAGGGGCTTGGGGTTACAGATTGGGGGCTAATGCCCTTTGAACTAATTGGCTAGAGTCCCATGGGAGGGGGTCGTGCGGCCAGGTAATTGGCTCGGGGTCAGTGGGGAATGTCCCTTTCACTGATTGGCCAAGGGCACCAGGAGGGGGCAGGTCTCCCAGGCAAGGGACCAGGTTTCAGAGGGGGATGGTAGCTTAACTGGTCAGACCAGGGCCTTTCAGGACACTTAGCTTATGGGGGGGGGGGATCTGAAATAAGAACTGAATTCATCTAACACTGAGGGCCTTGCTAAATTGCTGGCCTCAAATCTGTAATCTTTCTGTTTCAGTCTCCCAAATACTGGGATTAGGACTATACATCCAGCTCACTGTGTGTGTGTGTGTGTGTGTGTGTGTGTGTGTGTGTGTGTGGTACTAGGGCTTGAAGCCAGAGGTATTCTACCTACAAGCTACACCTCAGCCCTATTTTATTTTTATTTTGAAAGAGAGTCTAGGTCGATGAGAGTCTCACTACTTCTGATGCTGTACTTGAATCTCTGATCTTCCTGTCTCAGCCTCCCAAGTACTGGGATCACAGGCTGGGCCAGCACACCCGGGTCATATAATCTTATTAATAATCAACACAATGAAAATATAAGTGTAAAACATAAACAATACGTGCTTTTTTGCCTCTGAGATTGGCAGCAATGAGCAGGATGTGCAAGTGGACACTCTCAGGAGAGTGGGAATTGGTTTGCGTGTTTCAGAGTAATTTTTTCAGTATATTTCAGATTGGCAAGCACAACCCTTCCTTTCACCCTGCCATTCTTCCTTGGGACATTTATCCCAAAGATGTAGTCATCCAAGCAGAAAAATGTCTATGCCTGAGTTGTCGATTACTGGCTTGTTTAATGAGGGCTAAATGGATGCACAGCTCATCATCAGGATAGAAGGGGCTAAAGGAGTTTTATGCATGCCAAGACAACTCCATGCTACTGAAAATGGATGTCTGGCATGTACTGAGCAACTACTCTGTATCCGGTATCATTTTGGATTTTGGGGACACAGTGGTGGACCAGGTAGGCAGGGTTCCTGCTCTCAAGGAACATTTACACCCTAGCCCAAAGAGACATAAGGAATAAGTTAACGTATAAACTAGATGATTTTAGAGAAAGAAGATCTATGGGGGAAACAAGCCAGGGTGGTGAGGTTTGGAGTAACGGGGCTATTTTAGTCAGGGTGGCCAAGGAAGTCCTCTTTGAGGTAGTGATGTTGGAGCTGAGACCTGAATGACAGCAAGGAAGCATCCCAGAATGAACCAGAGGAAGAGGGAACAGCAAAGGCACGGCTGGAGGTGGGCGCTTGCTGGCTGTGTTGGAGTTGTGTAGGCTGGAGAAGAGGAAGGCAAGTAAGGGCAGAGCAGGGAGGGTCCAGCAGGATGGGGAGTGGGTCTTAGATCTCTGAAAATGGCTTAATACCAGTAGTGACCATCACGGCTGGCTATTACGATTTCACTCACTTGGACTTTCTTTTTTGTAGTGTGTGTGTGTGTGTGTGTGTGTGTGTGTGTGTGTATGTGTAGTATTGTGGCTTGAACCTGGGGTATTCAGCCTCTTGAGCTACACCCCAAGCTTTTCTCCTTTCTTTCTTTCTTTCTTTCTTTCTTTCTTTCTTTCTTTCTTTCTTTCTTTCTTCTTTTTGTGGTACTGAGGATGGAACTCAGGGTCATTCTACCTCTAAGCTACGCCCCCAGACCTATTTTCCTATTTTTTATTCTTTATTTTGAAACAGGGTCTCACTGAGTTTCAAAGGGCCTCACTAAGTAGTAGCTAAGGCTGCCCTTGAACAGTGATCCTCCTGTCTCAGCTCCCGGATGTTGGGATTACAAGCGTGCGCCACCATGCCCGGTGTGGCTTGTATTTCTTTACACTACGAAGCATTGTAATGAATATGACATCAAAAGTGACATGGCTGCCTGTGCCACCAGTACTTGGGAAGCTGACACAGGAGGACATCAGGTTCAAGGCCAGAATGCCATCATTTAGCAAGACCCTGTTTCTTTCTTTCTTTTTTCTTTTTTTTTTTTTTTTTTTGTGGAACTGAGGATTGAACCCAGGGGCATTCTACCTCGGAGCTACACCCCCAGCCCTATTTTATTTTTATTTTGAAACAGGATATCACTATGTTTCTGTGAGTCTCACTACATGCTGAGGCTGTCCTCAAACTTGCCATCCTCCTGTCTCAGGCTCCCAAGTACTAGGATTATTAGTGTGTGCTACCATGCCCAGCTAAGACCCTGTTTCAAAATAAAAAGTAAAGCCGGGTGTGGTGATGCATATTTGTAACCCCAGTACTTGGGAGGCTGAGATAGGAGGATTGCGCAGGTTCGAAGCCAGCCTCAGCTACTTAGTGAGACCCTGTTTCTAAACAAAAATATAAAATAGGTCTGGGAATGTAGCCTGGAAGTAGAAGGCCCCTGGGTTCCATCCCCAGTACAAAAAAAAAAAAAAAAAAAAAAAAAAAAAAAAATATATATATATATATATATATATATATATATATATATATATATATATATGGCTGGGGTGTAGTTCAGAAGTAGAATGCCCCTGGGTTCAATTGCCCTGTACCGTACAGCAAAAAAGAAAAGAAAAAAAAGTAAAAGGGCTGGTGGTGTAGCTCAGAGGTAGAAGCCCAACCCATCCCCAAACACACAAAGTGACATGGCCTTTATTTACTGGGACATCTCCTGGCTGGCACACGCACTGGGAGGTGTAAGTTTTCTAAGTTGGGCAGGCAGCTTCTCTGGGAACTCGTCCAAGACCGAGTTGTCTCTGCCACTTTCCATGCTGGTCCAGCTTTGGCCTCCAGGGGGCGCTGCGATCAGGGAGCAGGGCCGTGCAGGGCTGGCGTGGGCAAGGGGTGGGGTGGCTGTGTCCCGCGGGTTGGGCTGGGCGCCCTTCCTTCCTTCCTGACTCCCTTCTCCTAAGGGACAAGTGGGAGGGACGTCCTTGCCTCTCCCAGATCATGGGATGTACTCCCCTGGGATCCTTTCAGGTGGGGCTCCCTGACAGACTTCTGTGTATGGTGGATAGTTTATTTCTGGGACTTCCTATCATTAGAAATATTATGACAGCGACTTGGAAGGTCTCGTGGTGGGAAGTGTCCCGGCCACCAGGATAATGGCCTAGGCCCAGGATCCCCGAATTACTGACCCCTCTGCTACAGCGAAGCCCGTCCGCAGTTAGTCTTTGGCGCCACCGTGTGGGATGTGTGTGCACTGCAGGTGCAGTCCTGCCCAAATAGACAACTCCAGGGGTGCCCCACAGCTCACAGTCCTATATTAGTGAATGAATAGACACTGCGGTGTGCAGGGCACAATCTTTCCAACCCGGTATGGCGGCCCTGTTCACATTCACACCTGACCATCATAGGTCAGGGACCCTGGAACACCACTGCCACCGCTGAAACCTCCAACCCCCCAAACCTCCTTAGAAGGGACAAGTGTTTCCTGTCAACCTGCCAAATGCTGGGATTACAAGCGTGCACCACCATGCCTGGCTTCTTATTCCTTATTTTGAAACAGGATCTGCAGAGGGCCTCACTAAGTAGTAGCTGAGGCTGTCCGCAAACCACGATAATCCTGTCTCAGCCTCCCAAATGCTGGGATTACAAGCATGTGTCACCATGCCCTGTGCTTGTATCCTTTATTTTGAAACAGGGTCTCACTTAAGTAGCTGAGGCTGTCTGTGAACGGTGATCCTCCTGGCTCAGCCTCCCAAATGCTGAGATTACAAGTGTGTACCACCACGCCCGGCTCCTATTTTTATTTTTTAGTTTGAAATAGGGCCTCATTGTCGGGGGTGGTGGCGCACGCTTGTAATCCCAGCATTCAGCCGGTTGAGACTGGAGGTCTGAGACAGCCTCAGCTACTTAGTGAGGCCCCTTGCAACTCAGTGAGACCCTGTTTTTTTTTTTTTTTTTTTTTTGGTGATACTGGGGGTGGAACCCAGAGGCTTTCTACCTCCGGGCTATACTCCCAGACCTTTTATATATTTTATTTGGAAACAGGGTCTCACTAGGTTGCTGAGAGCCTCACTAAGTAGCTGAGGCTGACTTCGAACCCGTGTGATCCTCCTGTCTCAGCCTCCCAAGCGCGGGGATTACAAGCATGCGCCACCACGCCCGGCATGAGACCCTGTTTTAAAAGTCCTTGGTCTCACCGTGCTGGTACAGAACAGCGGGATGGCCTCTGCATGTGGACTCTGCCCCTTCTCACTTTCCCACGGGGCCCTCACCCCTGGCTTCCCCATGTCTCCCCATTTTTCCACAGGCTGGTGTATGTACCCGAACATTTTTTCTTCAGTACTAGGGATGGAACCCAGGGGCATTCTACCTCCAAGCAACACCCCAGCCTTATATTTTATTCTTTATTTTTAAACAGGGTCTCACTAAGTTGCAGAGGTCCTCACTAGCTGAGGCTGACTTCGAACCTGCGATTCTCCTGTCTCAGCCTCCCAAATGCTGGGATTACAAGCATGCACCGCCACGCCCGACTGTACCTGAACATTTTTTTCTTTCTTTCACCTGACTAAATCCTGCTTGCCTTTTGTGTCTCAGCTGTGACACCACTCCCTTTGGGATTGCTTTCATGGACCCCAGGCTGGATGGAGAACCTCTTCTCTGTCCTCACAGTGCCCCATGCTCCCCCCATCACTGTGCTGGTTTACCTGTCTCCCTTCCAAACAGTCTACCTGCTTCTGACCAGCGCTCCCCACTCCAAGACCAGACCCGGGGGCCCGCCAGGGTTCCATCATAAAAACCATTAAGGAGCCGGGCGTGGTGGCGCACACTTGTAATCCCAGCAATGGGGAGGCTGAGACAGGAGGATCGCAGTTGAGGACAGCCTCAGCTACTTAGTGAGGCCCTTTGCAACTCAGTGAGACCCTGTTACAAAATAAAGAATAATAAATAGGGTTGGGGGTGTAATGGAGGTAGAATGCCCCTGGGTTCCACCCCTAGTACCAAAATACACACACACACACACACACACACACACACACACACACACACACACACACACAAAATCCATGGAGTTCCAGGAAGGTCAAGGCCATACTGGAGTCACCACAGTGAACCGGTGGCCAGGTTGGGAAGGGACCCAAGGCTCTTACCTTCCCCTCCAGGGCAACCTTGCTTCCCCAGATGCCATTGTGAGCTGAGTTAGGATCTGTGAAGGCCGGTGGGACATGGACCAGAGGAAGCTGTCTTGGGGGAAAAGGCAGCCATCATCCCAGGCTCTTGAGAGCCCAGGGTGCTGTCCCAGGAAGCCAAAGGGGCTGGTGTGCAGGTGACCGCGGGTCAGCTCATACCACGAGAGGACCTGATGGCACTGCTGCTCCCACGGGCCCGAGTTCCTGCGGGGTGCTGGCGGCAGCTGTTATGGTCCTCAGGTTAATTATTCTCAACATCATAGAGAAGGGAATGTGCTGAGGTGGCGCTCCCCGCACTGGGCCTCGGCTTCTCCTGACGCATTCTGCTCCCACCAGCGTGAAGTCTGACGAGCGGCCCACCAGCTGGCAGGCTCAGCATCCGCGCCCCACCGCGGCCCAATGGCTCCTGGCTCTTCCCCAGGCTGCCTCCTGGGCCCCTCAGCCTTTGCTCCTCTGTGCCTGCGGCCAGCTCAAAGGGTGGCCTCGCCCACTTGCCCAGGGAGCTCAGTAAACTGATGAGCTGCAGTGCTCTGTAAATGGCCAGAGAGTAGCCGGCAGGCCGCCAGGCACGCAGGAGATGCCCTCTCCACTTTACTGAATTTGCTAAGCAAACAAATAGCCCAAAATAGAATAGAAAGGACCCATCCAGTACTTTTTTTTTTTTTTTGTATTGGGGATTAAACTCAAGGGCATTCTACCTCTGAGCTACGTCCCCAGCCCTTTTTCTTTTTTCTTTTTTTTTTTTTGGCAGTACTTGGGGTTGAACCCCAGAGCCATTCTACTTTCCAGCTACACCCTCAGCCCTAATTATTTTTAGTTTGAAATAGGGTCTCACTGAGTTGCAGAGGGCCTCACAAGTTGCTAAAGCTGGCTGCAAACCCGTGATCCTCCTGTTTCAGCCTCCCAAGTACTGGAATTACAAGTGTGCATGGCTTTTCTTTATTTTTTTCTTGTTGCTGTTGTTTTTTTTTTTAAATTGAACCCAGGAATATTCTACCTCCAAGCTACATTTTCAACCCTATTTACTTACTTACTTATTTATTTTGGTACTGGGAATTGAACCCAAGGGCATTCTACCTCTGAGCTATACTCTCAGCCCTATTTAATTTTTAATTAATTAATTTTTTGTGGTACTGGGGGTGGAACCCAGGGGCTCTTCTACCCCTGGGTTATACTCCCAGATCTATTTTATACTTTATTTGGAAACAGGGTCTCACTAAAGTTGCTGAGAGCCTCACTAAGTAGCTGAGGCTGGCTTTGAACCTGTGCGATCCTCCTGTCTCAGCCTCCCAAGCGCTGGGATTACAAGGTTGTGTGCCACTATGCCAGGCTTAATTTTTTATTTTGAAACAGAGTTTCACTAAGATGCAGAGAGTCTCACCAAGTAGCTGAGGCTGGCCTCAAACCCGTGATGCTCCTGTCTCAGGCTTCCAACTACAGGGTTTACAAGCATGTGCCATCGTGCCCAGGTATTATATTATTATTTTTAAAAACAGAGCCTTGCTAAGTTGCTGAGGGTCTTGCTAAATTGCTGAGGCTGGCTTCCAACCTGCAATCCTCCTGTCTCAACCTCCTAAACACTGGATTACGCGTGTGCTACCACACCCAGCCTTTTGTTGTTGATTGTTTCATATTGCTTTTGTGGTCCTGGGTATTGAACCCAGGGGTCTTCTAACCCTGAGCTACACCCCAACCCTATTTTGTTTTTTATTTTGAAACAATCTAAGTTGCCAAGGCTGGCTTTGAACCTGCAATCCTCCTGTCTCAGCTTCCCAAATACTGGAATCCCTCCTGTCTCAGCCTCCCAAATCCTAACATTCACCCGGCTCCATCTAGTCTTTCCTGGTGCCTCTGTCCCCATACTGTTCTCCTTGAAGGTCTTTGGAACAGCCCTGCTCTCTCTGTTGCAGGCAGAGGCCTGGAATTCAGCCTGACCTCCTTTATGTCTGATCATTCCTCTCCTAGGAGCAATGGGCATAGCGAAGCCCTCCAGGACCCCCACCCCAGTGGCCACGCACCCCGAACTTTCTTCCTCGTGTCTTCAAGCGCAGCGGTGACTCGCTTAGTGGCCATGAGCCGTCTGGGACCGTGGAGCCGCGCTCACCTCTGCGTGCCTGGCCTTTCTCAGGAGCTCGCTGGTGCTCAGTGATTACCTGTTGGATTGTGAATGGCCGGAGGCCGTGGGCACAGGGAGGCTCTCTCACACAAGAGCTTTCTGGGTCCTTGCGATTTCTCTATTCTTTCTCACTGTTGGTTTTCTCCCGAGTTCCCAGAATAGCAGAGCAGCTTGACAGTTTCACACTAAAACTTAAAACTTTCCCTGAGATTCCTCCTTGCTTATTCCTGGAATCTGCTTTCCACCCCCCTCGGTTGATAAAGCCCAGGACTCACTCACTCACCAGCAGCCCCTTCTTCCCCGGGATTTCTTGCAGGAAACCTGAGAGCTTTTTCACTCCACCACCCTGTCCCTGGCTTTTCTTATCTAAAACCCTAGATTTGTTGCCTCGTGAGAAGAGCAGAGTTGTTGGTTTTTCCCTGACTTAGGCAGACCTCATTAACCCAGAGCCCTGTAGCTCCAGGGGTGAGCCCTGAACCTTTGCAACTTCATTGCCCTGTGAAGACATAAAATCCCCCTTGCTTCCTCACTGAGTTTCCACATAATACAGTCTCTGGTGCTTCCTGGACATTTAAAAAACTATAAGTAGCTGGGCATGGTGGCACATGCTTGTAATCCTAGTACTCGGGAGGCTGAGACAGAAGGATCACAGGTTCACAGCCAACTTCAGCAACACAAGGCTCTCTGCAACTTACTGAGAGCATGTTCCAAAATAAAAAAGTAAAATAGGGATGGGTGTGCAGCTCTGCAGTGGACTGTCTCTAGGTTCAATCTCCACACACAAGAAAGCTTTAAGAAGCTGGGAGTGGTGCCGCACGCTTGTAATCCCTGCATTCGGGAGGCTGAGAACAGAGAGGATCGCGGTTTGAGGACAGCCTCAGCTAATTAGTGAGGCTCTCCACAACTTAGTGAGACCCTGTTTCAAAATAAAGAATAAAAAATAGGACAGGGAGTATAGCTCGGAGGTCAAATGCCTCTGGGTTCCATCTCCAGACCCACACACACACAAAAAAAAGCTCTAAGACTTTCATATTTCTTTTATTCAGTACTGGGGATGGAACTCCGGGGCATTTGACCTCCAAGCTACACCCCCAGACCTATATTTTTATTCTTTATTTTGAAAAAAGTTCTCACTGAGTTGCAAAGGGCCTCACTAAGTAGCTGAGGCTGTCCTCGAACCACGATCCTCCTGTCTCAGCCTCCCAAATGCTGGGGTTACAAGCATGAGCCACCACACCCGGCTGGAATATTTCATATTTCTAATTTCCTTCCCTCCTTTCCTTTCCCTCCCTCGTTCTGTCCCTCCCTCCTTCTTTCCTTGCTAGGAATTGAACCCAAGGGCATTCTATCTCTTAGCCATGACCTAGCCCTATTTATTTATTTATTTATTTATTTATTTATTTATTTATTTATTTATTTATTTATTTAATTGCAGTACTGGGGATTGAATCCAGGGGCATTGTATCTCTGAGCTACATCCTCAGCCCTATTTTTTTTTTTATTGTTTTATATTTTATTTTATTTTTTGTGGGACTGAGGATGGAACCCAAGGGCATTCTACCTCCGAGCCACACATACAGCCCTATTTTTTATTCTTTATTTCGAAACAGGGTCTCACTGAGTTGCAAAGGGCCTCACTAAGTAGTAGCTGAGGCTATCCAAGAACCACGATCCTCCTGTCTCAGCCTCCCAAATGCTGGGATTACAAGTGTGAGCCACCACACCTGGCTTCTTATTTTTTATTTTGAAAAAGAGTCTCACTAGGTTGCTGAAGGTTGCACTAAATCACTGAGCATGGCCTTGAACCTGAGATCCTCCTGTTTCAGCCTCTCAAGTACTGAGATTACAGGCATATGCCACCACACCAGGCTTATGACAAAACTATTACAAGGACTCTGAAAATTATAACCTTGCACAAAAGCCTCCACAACTACACACACACACACACACACACGCTCACACACACACACATTCACCTACCCACCTATTTAACCTTGGACTGATGTCATCGTTGTTGGTAATACTTAAGGATAACTGTTTCAAAACAACTTATGTTAACCTTCCTCATTTCCCCTTAAAAATCTTTGTCTTCCTTTGCCTCCGTGGGTGCGCCTGTGATCCATCACAGCACTCCTATCCCGGGTTATAATCCCCTGTTTATTCCTGCGTAAATTCATTTCTTTAGTAGCCGTTCTCTGTGATGTTATTTTAGGTTGACGCACTTGCTCTGCCCTGGTCTTGGAACATTTTACGCAGAACATAATTTGTGGGAGTCAGGGCAAGATGAAATGCAGAGTGTCTCATTCAAAATTATTATAAATTCCAAGAGGGTGACAGCAGAGGCTGGAAACAATCAAGGGATCCTTCTGAGCTTGGAGCCTGTGTGTCTTCACCGACGTCGAGCCCAGGAAGCCCAGTCGGCTTCCACCACTGAATCATAGTAGATGGCCAATGACACCTTTAGTAGAGAGAGCCCACGTACTTGGTCCAGGGTACAATTTGGGAACTAATCATGCATTGGTCCAGGGAGCTCTTTCTGTGAAGTGACTACTAGTAATCAGCTATCCTCAGAGTGTGTGTGTGTGTGTGTGTGTGTGTGTGTGTGTGCATTTAATGTCATGGGTTCTGTGTCTAGATGTTTCTGACTAATGCCCATCACCCCAGAAGGACATGCTTTAGTGCAATCAAGTAGACTCCGGGAAGCAGAGGCAGGTAGACCCTCAGCCTGGGGTAATTCAGCCCAGAGATGGGTTTTGCAGGAGTCCGTAGCCCTGAGAGGACAGAGCTGTGGGGTTGTAACCCTGAATCGGGTAGAGCAGGCTCAGGGAACGGGAAGGGGAACTGTAATACAGCTACAAGGGGGTGTGAATTTACTTTTTTTTAAAATTAAAATCCCAAAACAACCCGGGCATGGTGGTGCACGCTTGTAATCCCAGCATTTGGGAGGCTGAGACACAAGGATCCGGGTTCGCGACAAGCCTTAGCTACTTAACAAGGCCCTTTGCAACTCAAGGAGACCCTGTTTCAAAAGATAAAGAATATAAAATGGGGCTGGGGGTGTAGCTCAGAGGTAGAATGCCCCTGGGTTCCATCCTCAGTACTGCAAAAAAAAAATCCAAAACAAAAACTATACATATTTTTCATATTACAAAGCAACGCGAGGCTGTGGGGCTGGGGACGTAGCTTAGTAGGAGAGCAATTGCCTAACGCGTATGAGGCCTTGGGTTGGATCCCCACCAATGGGGGAAGGGGAGAAGCAATGTGTGCTTGTTACAGAAAACACAAGCAAGCAGAAA
The DNA here is from genome assembly GCF_963383645.1 of Muscardinus avellanarius. Classification (NCBI taxonomy): domain Eukaryota; kingdom Metazoa; phylum Chordata; class Mammalia; order Rodentia; family Gliridae; genus Muscardinus; species Muscardinus avellanarius. Next base: position 18,682,167 of record NC_137796.1, read on the forward strand.
GAAAGAAAGAAAAAACAAAAAATAAAAAACCAAAGCACAGACAGATAAATAAGTAGGTACCTAGTGATAGACTCCATTAAGGTAATGATAGGTTCTAGGTAGTAGTTATATACAAATCCACTATGAAAATTTTTTCAACTTGACAATCTATTTGAAAACATAAATAATAATAATATGTTGTAAGAAAAACACTCCTAGGACCATCTGCCCAGAGACAATCATGTTTCAGATGCCCCTAGGGTTTTCTTTAGGAACCTCTTTTATGCTCTTGTAGACATGTGAATATTTACGTTTTATTTGTGTGTGTGTGTTGGGGGGGTACTGGGGATGTAACCCAGGAGTATTCTTTTTTTTGGGGGTGGTACTGGGGTTCCTGGAAGCCCTTCTACCTCCGGGCTACACTCCCAGACCTATTTTATATTTTTATTTGGAAACGCCTGGCTTTGAACCTGCGCGATCCTCCTGCCTCCACCTCCCAAGCGCGGGGATTACAAGCGTGTGCCACCATTCCCGGCAACCCAGGGGTATTTTACTTCTGAGAAACACCTCCAGCCCCATTTTAAAAAATTCTTTATTTTGAAAAACTGAGTCTCACTGATTGCAAAGGGCCTTGCTAAGTAGCTGAGGCTGTCCACGAACCATGATCCTCTGGTCTCAGCCTCCAGAGTACTGGGATTATGTGCAAGCATGTGGCAACATGCCCAGCTACAAAAAAAGAAAAAACTTTTATTTTTATTATTTTTTTATTTGGAAACAGGGTCTCTCGCTAAGTTGCTGTGAGCCCACTAAGTAGCTGAGGTTGGCTTTGAACCTGTGCAGTCCTCCTGTCTCAGCCTCCCAAGTGCTGGGATTACAAGTGTGCGCCACCACGGCTGGCTCACCTGCTCTGGTTTTAATCTGTTTCTTCCATCAGTCCTCGTATTTTCCCTCTTAGGCCACACTTCGGCCTAGAGATGATGGGTCTGGTGGCTAGCAGGGCTGGCTTTCTAGGACTCTTTTTGCTACCGCCTTTCTTGGGCAAATGACTTATTGAGGGAAGGCTTTCCGGAGAAGACGAATGGAGGAAGCAGACGAGAGCAGGGGGGAAGCTGGAAACAGATGTGTCCTCATCTGGAGGCCAGCTTTAGCCAGATGGCACGAGGGTCTGGAACGTGAATTATATGACATAGTTGATCCCACCATGAGACAGGGAGGCCGGCGTATTGAACCAACACATTAGGCCTTTATTGGCTGTGGCCTGCCTCTGGGGAAGGTGGGACTAATATCTAGCCAAGAAGGATCTCATTAAGGCAAGGAAAATTCTATAAAGAAGGAGGGAGCTGGAGCTGTGAGCTGTCAATATGTGCCCGTCTGGATAATGAGGCAATAATCCTGTGCTGAGCTTGAAGGTGTGAGGGGGAGGCCGAGGGGGAGGGTTAGCAGTGGCTGATGAAAGTATACTCCCAGCCAGGAGGACAGAATCCTTCAATTGAGCCGCCTCTGAGCTCCTTAGGCATTCTTCAATTGCACCTGCGCACAGCAGGGGCCCTAGGTCTCCCCACCCTACGAATTCACTCAGATCCTCCACCCAGACTCCTCTGGTCCCTCCATCTGCATCCTCCTGAATGTGAGGCATCTCTCCTAGACTCAGAGAAGTCAGTGGGGCTGTGTGTGTGTGTGTGTGTGTGTGTGTGTGTGTGTGTGCGCGCGCGTGCCTGTGGAGGGGCTGGGTCACGTGGGATAAAATAAATGGGTCAGAGTTGGCCGTGGTGGCGTACACTTATAATCCCGGTACTTTATTTTTTTATTATTATTATTTTTTTTGGTGGTACTGGGGTTCCTGGAAGCCTGTCTATCTCCGGGCTACACTCCCAGACCTATTTTATTTTTGGAAACAGGGTCTCCTAAACCAGCGCGGCTGGCTTCGAACCTGCGCGATCCTCCTGTCTCTGCCTCCCAAGCGCGGGGATTACAAGCGTGCGCCACCACGCCCGGCTAATCCCAGTACTTTAGGAGCTGAGACAGGAGGATCACAGGTCAAGGCCGGCCTCGGCAATTTAGTGAGATCCTCTGCAACTCGGTGAGATCCTGTCTCAAAATAAAAAATAAAATAGGACTGGGGCAGAAGGCATGGTGGTGCATGCTTGTAATCTTATTACTTGGGAGGCTGAGACAAGAGGATCACAGTACGCAGACAGCCTCAGCTACTTAATAAGGTCTTCTGCAATTTAGTGAGACCCTGTTTCAAAACACAGAATATAACCGGGCATGGTGGCCCACACTTGTAATCCCAGCATTTGGGAAGCAGAAACCACAGGATCGCGGTTTGTGGACAGTCTCAGCTACTTAGCCCTTTGCAATTCAGTGAGACCCTGTTTCAAAAATAAAAAGACTAAGCCGGGCATGGTGGTACACGCTTATAATCCCAGCATTTGGGAGGTTGAGACCGGATGATTGCAGTTCCTGGACAGTCTCAGCTACTTAGTGAGGCCCTCTGCAACTCAGTGAGACCCGGTTTCGAAATAAAGAATAAAAATTAGGGCAGGGGGTGTAGCTTGGAGGTCAAATGCCCTGGGTTCCATCCCAGATCTGCAAAATAAATAAATAAAATAAAAAGACTAAAAAATAGGGCTCGGGGTGTAGCTTAGATGTACAATGCCCATGGGTTCCATCCCCGGTACCGCAAAAGAAATAAAGAAGGGAATAAAGAAAGAAAGAATATAAAATAGGGCTGGGGGTGTAGAATGCTCCTGGATTCTATCCCCAGCGCCATAATCAATCAATCAATCAATCAATCAATCAACCAACCGGTCAATCAATAGGCCAGCTTTCTTTCACCTACAAGGAGGATTTAGACAGACAGAAGCAAACAGGCAAGGGGGTAGACAGACACGGGAGAGGCTGCTGGGGACTGCGCCACAGCACGGCCCTCAGCCGGCCCGTGTCGACTGGTGGCTATGGCCCATTTCTGTGGGAGGTGGGACTAGTGCTCTGAGAGAGCAGGATCTCACTAAGGCAGGGGATTTATTCCAAACAAGCGGGCAGCTGGAGCTGCTAGCTGTCAACGGTCAATGCGGCGGACGCAGACAGGGGACCAAGATAGGAGCCACACAGTGAGAAGGAAAAACCTTTTGTCCTGGCTGGACAAAAGGTTCCAGTGGGAGTGTCTCTCTCTTTTTCTCTTCTCTTCTCTTCTCTCTCTCGCTTTCTCTCTGCGTTACAGGGGATTGAACCCGGGGTGCTCTATCACTGAGCTACATGCCCAGCCCCATTATTATTATTATTATTATTATTATTATTATTATTATGTGTGTGTGTGTTGTTCTGTGTGTTGTTGTGTGGTGCTGGGGCTTGAACCCAGGGATATTTTACCTCTGAGATGCACTCTCAGCCCCTATTTTATTTTATTTGGAAGCAGAGTTTTGCTACATTGATGATGCAAGCCTCACTAAATTGCTGAGGCTGGCCTCGAACCTGTGATTCTCCTGTCTCAGCCTCCCAAGTACTGGAATTACAAGCCTGTGCCGCCACATCTGGCTTGTCTTTGAAACAAAAATGTGTGGTTTTTTTTTTTGTGTGTGTGGTACTGGGGATAGAACCCAGGGGGCTTTCTACCCCCGGACTACACTCCCAGATCTATTTTATTTTATTAATTTATTTATTTTGCGGGTCTAGGGATGGAACCCAGGGGCATTTGACTTCCGAGCTACACCCCCTTCCCTGTTTTTTATTCTTTATTTTGAAACAGGGTCTTACTAAGCTGCTGAGAGCCTCGCTAACTAGCTTCAAACCTGTGCGATCCTCCCATCTCAGCCTCCCAGTGCTGGTATTACAAGCGTGTGCCACGACACCTGTCTTTGAACTCTTGACTGCTGCCCTTCCTCCTCCTCAGGGACTTTAGGTGGGGTCTGGGGGATAAGTAATCCCAGGCAGGGGAAGAGTCTGCTTCCAAGTCCCCTGACCCCTGCTCCCCTGCTGAGTAGTGTAGACTTTTCAGTGGAATGAGAACATCATGTTTGTTGCCAGGTCTAGCTAAGTCTGTTCTTTCTTTCTTTCTTTCTTTCTTTCTTTCTTTCTTTCTTTCTTTCTTTCTTCTTTCTTTTTGTGGCACTGGGGATTGAACCCAGGAACTCTCGACCTCCAAGTTACACCCCCAGCCGTATTTATTTTATTTTATTTTATTTTATTTTATTTTATTTTATTTTATTTTTGCGGCACTGGGGATGGAACCCAGGGGCATTCTACCTCCAAGCTACACCCCCAGCCCTATTTTTTTTTTTATTCTTTATTTTGAAACAGGGTCTCACTGAGTTGCAAAGGGCATCACTAAGTAGCTGAGGCTGTTTGCAAACCGAGACCCTTCTGTCTCAGCCTCCCAAATACTGAGATTACAAGCATGCGCCACCATGCCTGGCTCTCTTATTTTATTTTTATTTTGAAACAGGGTCTTGCTAGGTTGACATCTCATTACTTTCTGAGGCTGTCCTCAAACCTGTGATCCTCCTGTCTCAACCTCCCAAGTACAGGAATTACTGGTGTGTATCACCATGGCCAACTAGAGTTTGTTTTCTTGTATCCCTTTCCTCGTCCTGGGCCTTTGGGTCATTGCTGAGGAAAGCTGCTTGGGTCCACCCCCAGAAAGAAGTGGGGGAGGAGGGCAGGAGCTGCCATCCAGCCCTTGCAGCACTGCAGGTCCATGCAGTTTGACCCTCAGCATCACTAAGAGAGAAAGAGGGAGGAGAGAGAGAGAGAGAGAGAGAGAGAGAGAGAGAGAGAGAGAGAGAGAGAGAGAGAGAGGAGCGGCTGCACACTTGTAATCCCAGTATTTAGGAGGCTGAGATAGGGGGGTCACAGGTTCGCGGCCAGCCTCAGCAATCTCATGAGGTCCTCTCTAACTTAGACCTTGTTTCAAGATAAAAAATAAAGCCAGGCATGGTGGCACACACTTGTAACCCCAGCATTTGGAAGGATGAGACCAGAGGCTTATGGTTTGCGGCCAGCTTCAGCTACTTAGTGAGGCCCTTTGCAACTCAGTGAGAACCTGTTTCAAAATAAAGAATAATAATAATAATATAAAAAAAATAGGGCTGGGTGTGTAGCTTGGAGGTGGAATGTTTCTGGGTTTCATCCCCAGTACCGCAAAATATAAATAAATAAATAAATAAATAAATAAGGCTGAAGGTGTAGCTCATGTAGAATACTTCTGGGTTCAGTCGGGCATGGTGGAACACGCTTGTAATCCCTGCGCTTGGGAGGCTGAGACAGGAGGATCGCACAGGTTTGAAGCCAGCCTCAGCTACTTAGTGAGGTTCTCAGAAACTTAGTGAGACCCTATTTCCAAATAACATATAAAAAAATAGGTCTGGGAGTATAGCCAAGGTAGAAAGCCCCTGGGTTCCACCCCTAGTACCACCAAAAAAAAAAAAAAAAAGAATACCTCTGGGTTCAATCCCCAGTAACACACACACACACACACACACACACACACACACACACACACATGCGCGCGTGCGCGCACACACACAAAATTGCCAGGAAGTATCAGTCCTCACACAACCCTTCTGGGTGTTGGGGGTTGCTACAGAGCTGCTCCTGCCTCAGGGGTGAATGCTCAGAGCATCTGCGGAGCTCTGCCCTGGGCTCTTCTCCCCACTCCCTCTGGGGATAGCCTGGGGATCAGCTCTCACCCAGTGGGGAATGCTCACTCTTCTCTTTGCCGCAGTAGTAAGAGGCTCCACCTTCAAGGGACAAGGGAGAGAAGTCCCAAGAACTGAGGGTCCCGTTGCCAACCCCAGGGGACAGGCCTCCTGGGATTTCTTTAGCGGTGACTTGGTTTTCTTGGGATTTCTTCTCCTGGGAAGACCCCTGGGATATCTTTAGCGGTTTGGGGGAGAGGTGGAGCAGAAATGGGCTGAATCTGGAAACAGATGAGCTGGGAACCAGGAAACAGAGTGTGGACAGTATGGGTTGGAGGTTGTTTTGCTGGAAACAGCAATGCCCACTAGGATTCCAGCTGTGAACAACTGTGCAGAAGCTCTCCTGCAAGTTACTTCTTCCTGTGGAGAAGCTCCCTCTGTCTGTAGGAACCACTCCCCCATACCTCTCTAGGGAACTCAAGCTTTCCCAGAAGGCCTCAGCTGTAAGTTCCTGCATCACCAAAAATATATTCCAGGGATACACAATCTCGGGAATCTGAGGAAGTTAGTACGTTTCGGCGCCACTCCAGACAAAACTGGTATCGGGCCCTGGGAAGGCAACCGACTGCACCTGCCCCACCAAACACTTATAAAATCAAGAGGTAGTAAGTGAAACCTCATATGGAACCAGCCCTACTTGCAGACTTTTTCAGTTATATAAGCAAATAGATTATTTTTATAATTTAAGATTTTTCTTTGGTATTGGAGATTATGTGTGGTGTGTGTGGGGGGGGAGGTTCTACTTCTGAGATACACTCCCAACCCTTTTTATGTTGAAACAAGATACCGCAAGGTTCCTGAGGGCCTCACTAAATTGCTGGAAACCTGTGATCCTCCTGTCTTAGCCTCCCAAGTACTGAGATTACAGGCGTGCACCACCACATCCAGCTGGGTATGAGTGCTCTAATGTACACTGTATCATAAACTCTAGAGTTATTTATTGTTAGACACTCCATTTTTCTATAATCCTCTAATAAAGGAAGAGAAAAATGTTCTTCATTGAAGTATAACATACAAAAAAATGTATCAGACTCTACTCTTTTTTGAGGTGCTAGGGATAGAACCCCAGGCCTCGTGCATGCTACTCAAGCACTCTATCGCCGAGCTACAACCCATCCCCCAATTATACAATTTTTTTTTGTACTGGGAATTGAACCCAGGGGCATTCTACCTCTGAGCTACATACCCAACTCTGTTTTATTTTGAAACAGTGTCAGTCAGAACAAGTGACCACATATTCAATATGAAACAGAGAGAGAGAGAAACAGACAGACAGACAGACAGACAGACAGTGAGTGTTGGGGAAGGGGTGTCAGACTTGATCCTTATACAAAACCCTCTGGCAAGAACTCAAGGGGCCAGCTGGGCATGGTGGCCCACGCTTGTAATCCTCGCACTTGGGAGGCTGAGACAGGAGGATCGCGCAGGTTCGAAGCCACCCTCAGCTACTTAGTGAGGCTCTCAGCAACATAGTGAGACCCTGTTTCCAAATAAAATATAAAGTGCTCTGGGAGTATAGCCCAGAGGTAGAAAGCCCCTGGGTTCCACTCCCAGTACCACCAAAAAAAAAAAAAAAAAAAAAAAAAAACCCTCAAGGGGTCTCAGGAGAAGGTAATTCTCTAGGGACTTCTTACTAGAAAAGTTCTACCCTGCCTTAATATGGTTACCCTGGGGACCAAGCCTCTAAGCATTTGAATCTTAATTGGATGGACACAATTAAACCATATTTCCGCTGGGCGGGAAGCTTGTAATCCCCGCACTTGGGAGGCAGAGACAGGAGGATCGCACAGGTTCGAAGCCAGCCTCAGCTACTTAGTGAGGCTCTCAGAAACTTAGTGAGACCCTGTTTCCAAATAAAATATAAAATAGGTCTGGAAACATAGCCCAGAGGTAGAAAGCCTCTGGGTTCCACCTCTAGTACCATCAAAAAAAAAAAAAAAAAAACCCATATTCAACCCATATCATCAAAGGAAACAGAAAATGATAGAAGTAGCAACTTTTAGATATAACAAATATTGATAAACAAACCAAAGCTTAGTTATTTGCAAACAAACCAAAGAGTAGTTATTTGCAAAGATTAATAGAAATACATCTGAAACCCATAGACCATGGTTTGGAACAATTCAGTGGGGGAGGTCAAAAGGGCTTTGGCCTGGGAAAAGGTATAAACAACTGTCTATTTCCTCCTCTGGCCTCTAGCTGGGGTATGGGTGATGGGAGTGACGTGGTTCCTGTGGCTGTGGCCTGAGCCAGTGCACACTCACAGCCACTGGACCACGTCATAGAGGCTGCAGATGTTTGCTGACGGACTTACTGACTGAACCAACTCTGGGGAGCACCCTGGAGGAGCGGCTGTCCTCCCAGCTCCAAATGAGAGAAAAGAGTATACTATATACCAGGCTGGGGCCTTCAGGCAGGAGTCAGGTTTGGATTGGAGCATGCGTTGCGCTGTATAACTAGATAGCATAGTGCAATGCGCCAGTTATGAGTTCAAGAGACTTCTAGTGCTCCTGGCCTGGCTTCCCTCAGCTACTCAAGTTCCAAGACTGACTAAAGGTCCCCTCCCAGGAAGCCTTCCTAGCCAACTCCCTGCCTGCCTTGAGCGGAGGTAGGTGCCTGACCTTGCCCTACAGGGTTTTGGGTGTTCTTCTACTAAAACACTCACCCTACTACTTTAAAGATACCTTTTTCCTGCCCCCCAGTACTGGGGATGGAACCCAGGGGCATTTGACCTTCATGCTACACTCCCTGCCCTATCTACCTACCTACCTTTCTTTCTTTCTTTCTTTCTTTCTTTCTTTCTTTCTTTCTTTCTTTCTTTCTTTCTTTCTTTCTTTCTTTTGTGGTACTAGGGATGGAACCCAGGGGCATTCTACCTCCGAGCTACACCCCCCAGCCCTATTTTTTATTCTTTATTTCTCACTGAGTTGCAGAGGGCCTCACTAAATAGTTGAGGCTGTCCTCAAACCCGGATCCTCCTGTCTCCGGGTCTCACTAGGCTGTAGAGGACCTTACTAAGTAGCTGAGGCTGTCCGCCAGCCGTAATCCTCCAGTCTCAGCCTCCCGAATGCTGAGATTACAAGCATGTGTCACTACGCCCGGCTCTTTTTTTTTTTTTTAATTTGAAATAGGGTCTCACTGAGTTGCAAAGGGCCTCACTAGGTAGCTGAGACTGTCTGAGAACCATGATCCTATCTCAGCCTCCCAAATGCTAGGATTACAAGTGTGTGCCACCATGCACGGCAAGATATCTTTTATTTTTTCTCTTTCTTTCTTTCTTTCTTTCTTTCTTTCTTTCTTTCTTTCTTTTTTTTTTTTTTTGCGGTACTGGGGATGGAACCCAGGGGCATTCTACTTTTGAGCTACACCCCCTGCCCTATTTTTTATTCTTTATTTGAAACAGGGTCTCACTGAGTTGCAAAGGGCCTTAAAGTAGCCGAGGCTGTCAGCGAACCCCAATCCTTGTTTCAGCCTCCCAAATGCTGTGTCACCAGCTAAGATACTTTTTACTAACTGGTAACAGTGGCAGTTATCCCAGTACTTGGGAAGCTGAGAGGAGAGGATCTTTGTCTGTAGTCCAAATACTTGGGAGGCTGAGATGGGAGGATCTTAAGTTTGCAGGCAGCCTTAGCAACTTAGTGAGACCCTGTTTCAAAAGTAAAAAAGAGCATGGTGGCGCATGCTTGTAATTCCCGCACTTGGGAGACGGAGACAGGAGGGAGGATCGTGCTGAGGTTTAAGAGACCCTGTTTCCGCCGGGTGTGGTGGCGCACACTTGTAATCCCCGCACTTGGGAGGCTGAGACAGGAGGATCACGCAGGTTCGAAGCCAGCCGCGCTGGCGTAAGAGACCCTGTTTCAAACATATAAAATAGGTCTGGGAGTGTAGCCCGGAGGTAGAAGGGCTTCCAGGAACCCCAGTACCCCCCCCAAAAAAAAAGAGACCCTGTTTCCAAATAAAAAAATAAAAAATATAAAATAGGTCTGGGAGTGTAGCCCAGAGGTAGAAGGGTTTCCTGGAACCCCAGTACCACCAAAAAAAAAAAAAAAAAAAAAAAGAAAGAAAGAAAAAAAAGTCTGAGGTGTAGCTCAGAGGTAGAATGCCCCTGGGTTCTACTCTCACTAAACACACACACACACACACACACACACACACACACACACACACACACACACACAATATTGGAGGTTGAAATAGGAGGATTGCAGGCTCAAGGCCAGCTTCAGCAATTTAGCAAGGCCCTAAGCAACTCAGTGAGACCCTGTTTCAAAAATAAAGAATAGCGGGGTGTGGTGGCACACGCTTGTAATCCCAGCTCTTGGGAGGATGAGACTGGAGGATTGCACAGGTTCAAAGCCAGCCTCAGCTACTTAGTGAGGCTCTCAGCAACTTAGTGAGACCACTTCCAAATAAACTATAAAATAGGTCTGGGAATATAGCTCAGAGGTAGAAAAGCCCTTTGGTTCCACCCCCAGTACCACACACACACACAAAAAAAGTAAATAAAAAAAGAATGAAAAATTAGGGCTGGGTGTCACTCAAAGGTGGAATGCGCCTGGGTTCCATCCCTGGTACCACAAAATATAAAATAAAATCAAATAAAAATAAAAATAAAAAATAAAAAAGCTGGATGTAGTGGCATATGCTTGTAATCCCAGTACTTAGGAGCCTGAGACATGAGGATCATGCAAGTTCGAAACCAGCCTCAGCAGCTTAGTGAGGCTCTCACTAACTTACTGAAACCCTGTTTCTAAATAAAATATAAAGCTCGCTTTGGCAACACATATACTAAAATTGGAACGATACAGAGATGATTAGCAAATACAATATAAAACAGGTCTGGAAGTGTAGCATGGAGCTAAAAACCCCTGGGTTCCTTCCTCTGTAACACACTCACACACATAAAAAAAAATAATAATAATAAAAATAAAAAAAAAGAGAGCCAGGTGTGGTGGCGCATGCTTGTCATACCAGTACCTGGGGGGCTGAAACAGGAGGATCTCAGGTTCGCAGCCAGCCTCTGCTACTTAGACCCTCTGCAACTTAGTGAGATCCTATTTCAAAGTAAAGAATAAAAAAATAGGGCTGTGGGTGTAGCTTGGAGGTAGAATGCCTCTGCGTTCCATCCCCAGTTCTGCAAGAAAAAAGAAAAAGAAGAAGAAAAGAAGGCTGAGCACTGTCTTGGGCAAGCCCGGTCTGTAGGGCCTCCGAGGTGACTCAGCCAGCCTCCCTCTCCCAGAGCGGCAGGTGTGTAATAAAGAGCCCCCCAGAGGGTGAGGGAAGGCAGAGTGGGTGGGGTCCTAAGTGTCCTGCCATGTCCAAAATGAGCCGCCCTCACTGCAGCCTCGGGCTGATCAAACAAGGTGTGGGCAATGGCCTGACAATACAGGCGGAAGAGGGCAGCCATTAGTACTAATGAGGCAGACGGCCTGAAAGCTTTTTACTCGGAAGCTGCTTGTCCACCCAGGGAACAGTCCGTTCTGCTCCCTTGGTTTCCAGGAACCCTGGGCAGAAAGGGGTTTGTAGACAGGAGAAGGGGTGGGGATCCTGGAGTAGCCTGGAAGGGGGTGGTGGAGGGGAAACAGGGCCAAGATGCCATCAGGAGGGCCTGGTTTGGGCCAGGTGGGCTGCCCCACCCCCTCGTCTCCCCAGAAACCCAGGGTCTGGCTCCATCCCACCCCACACCACCCCACAACAGCCACTGGCCCACCACCCCTTCAACGCCCTCAAGTTCCTGGAAACAAAGCAAACATCATGCCTGGTAGGGGCTGAGTGAGCATCTCCGGGCCACAAATTAAATTATCCCTCAGGCTGCCTGCCTTGTTACTGCTAATGGCTCCAGCCCAGCTCATCCGTAGGTCCTGGTCCTGTGGAAATTGGGGGGCCCTGGATACCCTAACTTGTTTCTAAACTTTAATTGGCTCCTGGAGGCCTCATTCTAAATTGGAGAGGGGCACACCTCTAGTAGACCACTAAAGGAGTGAGGCATGAACTGTGTCCGCACCCTAGGGAGAGCCCCTCAGACCCCGGTTAGAGGGTCCGGTCACGTGTGGGCCATTCATTAGACCCTGCCATATAAGCGGAGGGCGCAGGTGGCCAGGAACTCTGGAGGCAAGGACCAGCAAACAGAGGTAAGTCCTCAGGTTGGTGGAGAAGTCTACTCTCTGGGGACCTCTCTCTGGGCACCTACGGGGTACGCCAAGGAAGAGGAGGGACTGAGTGGTGGGTTTTCCCGCTGAGCCAGGCCATGCTGACTGCAGTGCTGCTAAGCTGTGCCCTGCTGCTGGCCCTGCCTGCTACACAGGGGGCCCAGATGGGCTTGGCCCCCCTCGAGGGCATCCGAAGGCCTGACCAAGCCCTGTTCCCAGAGCTCCCAGGTCAGTATGGGCAGGGGTGGGGCTGGGTGGGGCCCAGTACTCTCCGGGCCACTAATGTGCCCTCCTGGTCTAAGCCCTCCCCCTTCCCAGCCCCTGCCCAGGGGAGTGGGCACTTTCTGCATGGGGGTCCGCCCTTGCATTCTCTGCCCCAGGCCTAGGCCTGCTTACCTCACTGAAGAGGACAACTGGGAGACAAGCAGAAGAGGCTTTGCTGCAGAAGGCAGAAGCTTTGGCAGAGGTAACTGCCCAGGAAAAGGGCTGAGGCGGCAGGTTGGGGGCATCGGCTACCATCCCTTCTCCCCTGCTTCGGGCGGGACCCCTTCCCCAGGAGCAACGAAGAGGACCACTTCATCCCGCTCCAGTGCCATTTTACACTGACTGGGACAGGCGAGGCCCCCGAATCTGCCTTCTGCAGCCTGTGCCCACGCTCCTGCTCTACCAATGCAGATGCTGGGCCCGCAGGACCGCGAGCCCCGCTCCCCGCGCCGCTGTGTTCGGCTGCAGGAGTCCTGCCTAGGACAGCAGGTACCGTGCTGCGACCCGTGTGCCACATGCTACTGCCGTTTCTTCAACGCCTTCTGCTATTGCCGCAAGCTGGGTACACCCACCAACCCCTGCAGCCGCACCTAACTAGCCAATATCCCGGGGAGAGGAGGGGGACGCGAATAAAGGATGGGATCAATTCCAAAGCTGTGGTTATTTCGAGCGTGTCGTCGAAGGGGGCGGGGTGGGTTCGTGGCAGGGGTCAGAGGCGTCACCAAGCCAAGAAACGTCAGACACCCTCGCCAGAGCCTTGGCTACCTATCGCCCGAGGCACAGGCATATGCGCTTTTATAGCAGCAAACACCTTTAGGAGAAGCAAAAGATCCGCACTCCAGCGCTGGAGAGACTTGTGCAACAAATGTGGGGAAAGCAGGGTGCAGCGCGGCATAGGGGTTCTAACTCTCCGCTAGTGAATAGACATTAAACTCCAGGGCCTACTTGTGGCCAATTAAATGTGACCTCCAGCAAAGCCCGTCCCTGACTTCCCCTAGAGGCGGGGGGAGGGAGGAGGCTGTGGTGTAAAGTCTTTCCGAGAATAAGAAGCACCTCCCACTCCCACCTTTACCGCACTGGCCCCTACAGTGCCAGGTGTACCTAACCCGGGTAAACTGGAGAAGGGGCATCCATAGAATCCTGCGGCCACGGGCGCCACCACGCGGTTGTCCTTGGACATGCAAGTAGCTCTCACGCTGGGGAAGGGAGAAAGCCCTCGTCCCTTTAGCGCGCATGCGCCAGAGAGCTGTCTGCAGCTCGCACCTGCGCAAAGCTTAGGCGCGAATCCACCCGGAAGCCGGGCGCCTCTCAGAGCCCCGCCCGGTTGTGGTCACGTGACGCTCTTGCGCGTCACCTGATGCGCCTGACAGCCCGTTGCGGGCGCCGCGTCAGCTGATCTTGGAGTAGCGTTGCCCGCTCGCCGGTCGGGGCTGCTCGGTCCCGCCGCAGCCATGTCGTTCTTCCCGGAGCTTTACTTCAACGTGGATAATGGCTACTTGGAAGGACTGGTGCGCGGCCTGAAGGCCGGGGTGCTCAGTCAGGCGGACTACCTCAACCTGGTGCAGTGCGAGACGCTCGAGGGTGAGCCGCGGGCGGGGGCTGAGGGGCCTGGAAATTTCAGGCCAGGATGGAAGTCACCCTTGGTGGGGAAGCCGGAAGCGGAGGGTGTTTCTGGGAATCCAGGAGCTGATGATGGGCGGGGGAGAAAGGGGTCTGCCTATAGTTGTGTCACACGGCGGGAGCCCAGACGTAAACAAGGCTTAACCGCAGTGGTTCGCCTCGGCTTGGACCGCCTCTTCCCGGTTTTGCACGCCCTGTAGTTTGGAAAGGGGGTGTCTTTCGGGACAAGTTGGCGTTTGGAGGTGTGCCTGTACGAGCCTTTTTTTTTTTTTTTTTTACTGACGTAGCAGTAAGCTGTCCGGTGGCCACGCTTAGGGAAGCTAAGCGGAAAAGAACCCAACCCCCAAGGCCTTTAGAATCATTGTCTTAGCGTTGGACTTCGGGTTGAGCCTTCCTGGGAAATTGCTAAGCCAGTTTAGCAAGGGGTTCCTCCTAACTCTGAGCCACGGACTGGGCAGTGTCTCCTAAACAAAGCGCTTGGGAAAGCAGGGTAGTCTTGCAAATCCGGAAGTTCATACGCAAAAACCTAAATTTTTGGCTTAAAAATCCCACACCCTTGGTGGAGGGGGGTAGTGGCTGTTGGGACATGATTTCTTACTCAAGAGTAGCCAGAAACTGAGTTCTCCTTTTCTCTCTGCACACAGTTCCAAAGTGAGAGTGACTTCCTCAGGCACAGCTGCAAGGCGATGTCCCTAATTCCAGGTCCCCCCACCAGGTGGTAGTGAAGGGCAGGGATGTGAGCCCATCCCTGATCCCCAAGTGGTACCTTTTTGCAGACACTTGCAGCTGGAGGGGAAGATGGCCAGAGGACTCACCCACTGGAGAAAATTTTCTCGTCAAAACTTTTTTTTTTTTTTTTGGGTGGTACTGGGGTTCCTGGAAGCCCTTCTACCTCCGGGCTACACTCCCAGACCTATTTTTTTACATTTTTTTAAATTTGGAAACAGGGTCTCCTAAGCCAGCGCGCGCGGCTGGCTTTGAACCTGCGCGATCCTCCTGTCTCTGCCTCCCAAGCGCGGGGATTACAAGCGTGCGCCACCACGCCCGGCTCTCGTCAAAAACTTTTGAGGTTAAAAGTGAGCTCAGCCAGTTCTTGTATACCTTGGAAACTAGACCAGTCAAGTGAAAATAAATACTATCAATATATGACATTTATTGAAGTTAGAGTACAGTAATTATAAATGTTATTATTTTAACATAAATCTGCAAGAAAATTTGTTTACCTTCATTATGTGAGTGGAAGTGGAGAAGGCGAGTAGAGCTCTTCAGGGTACTGGGCTGTAGGAGCCTACCAGCAACCTGATTTTGACTATGGGAAGAGGAGAAACGGTGAAAAGCTGTCTGGGGCAGGGCCCAACACTCACTTGGCACTTAATGTGAGTTTTGTGGACTGACTTGAACTTGAGGAAAATCTTTGCTTAATCCAAAGGTCAGCGCTGTTGCTGGGTGTGGTAGCACATGACTATAATCCCAGTACTTGGGAGTCCCAGAGAGGAAGATTATAGGTTCCAGGCCAGCCTCAGCAACTTAGCAAGACGCTGTTTCAAAAAATAAAAAGGCTGGGGGGTAGCTCAGAAGTAGAATACTCCTGGATTCAATCCCCAGTACTAAAGAAAAAGTTAACACCATTATCAACTGGTCATTCAGTTGGCTTTAAACTTACCTTGTTCCTGCTGCTGCCTGCCTGCCCACCCCCACCCCCTGTAGAAATTCTAGCAGCATCCAGTTATACCTGTAATACCAGTACTTGGGAGGATGAGACAGGAGGATTGCAGATTCAGGGCCGGCCTAAGGAACTTAGACCCCGTTTCAAAATGAAAAATAAAATAAATCTGGGGATGTAGCTTGGAGGAAGTACCCCTGGGTTCAATCCCTGATACCAAAAAAAATTTTTTTTCTAGGACCAGAGGGTTCCCATTGTCAGCAGACCTTCCATCATTCTCCTTCAACATTTTGGGCCATCTTCCTATAACACTGTTCAGCACACCATCTCCTTGTGGAATGTAATCCAGACCTTTACTGTGGCATTAAGGGCTCCCCTGCTCTTTCACAATACTCTCATTCAGGCCATTCTTAGCACTTGGTACACATAGTGTGGGACTTTGGAGTCAGGCAGACGTGAGTTTCTGAATCCCAGCTCTGTCAGTTACTGGATAATCTTACACATTTAACACCTCTAGGCCTTAGGTTCTTTATCTGGTATGTTAACAGTCACCTATCTCATAAAGATTGTGAAGTGTCAACAAGCTACTGCGTATAAAACAGCCTAGCACCAAGAACACAAAGTTCCAAGTACAAAGTAAGCACTCAGAAAATGCTAGCTCATGTTTTCCATATTATTTCACCTGCTGTTCCCTCTGCTTCCTTCTTGTCCCCATGAAGCACAGCCCTGGTACCATCTCATCTTGGAAACTCTCTGTGGCCATGCTAGGCTAGAATCTTGTCCCCTTCACTCAATCACAATTTCTGTGGCATCTGTCAGCGCCACTTGTCTAGAAGTTTCCTGACAGGGTTTGGGATTCTTAGGACCTCCTATGTTGGAGATGCTCAGGACTTTGAAGGACTAGAAATAATCAGAGGTAGGAAAAAGTGACCAGAAGCTCCCTTTGTCCTCTACAGAAAGGCCTTCTCTGCTTCTGGAGATGACACCAGAGACCTGGCCTTCAGGCTTCTCTTGTTGTTTTTTTTTTTTTTTTTTTTTTTTTTGCGGGTCTGGGGTGGAACCCAGGGGCATTCGACCTCCGAGCTACACCTCCTGCCCTATTTTTTATTTTTTATTTTGAAACCAGGTCTCACTAAGTAGCTGAAGCTATCTGCGAACGAACCGCGATCCTCCGGTCTTCGCCTCCCAAATGCTGGGATTACAAGCGTGTGCCACCACGCCCGACTTGCTGGGTATTTTTGCCTCATCTCTAGAGGAATGGGGAGAGAAGCAGGAAGGAAAGATCAAGGAAGACTGTGCTATGGTCCCTAATAAATTTCTGAGGGACATGTTTCAGGTGATGGACAGTTTCCACAAGCATAGGGCACTGGGCAATGGGGGTTTATTTGTTCTGCAAGATAGGACAAGTATAGTTCCCTTGCCTTCTTCTCTGGGTTCCACCGCAGCAGGGCATCTGTCCACTGACTGCTCTCTTCTGTTACAGCTCGGCCTCTCAGGACTTCTGAAGCCCATGTGCCCTCTATTATGCAACTTTCTTGATTGTCTATTCTCAACAGTAGGAAAAGACCCTGGAGAGGAACTAAGGGGACAGAACCCTGTGGTCACAACAGCTCCTTTATAGTTCTGAGGTTTTTTTTTTTTTTTTTGTATGTCTTTCTTTTTTCCTATCCTTTTTTTTTTTTGTACTGGGGATTGAACTAAGGAATATTCTATCTCTGAGGCCCCAGCCCCATTTGATTTATTATTTATTATTATTATTATTATTATTATTATTATTATTAATTATTATGTACTGTACTGGGGATGGAACCATTCTACCTCTGAACTCCACCCCCAGCCCTATCTTTTTATTCTTTATTTTGAAACAGGGTTTCACTGAGTTGCAAAGGCAACTCACTAAGTAGCTGAGGCTGTCCTTGAACCATGATCCTCCTGTTTCAGCCTCCTAAATGCTAGATTACAAGTGTGCACCATTATGCCCAGCCCCATTTTATTTTATTTTATTTTATTTTATTTTATTTTTTATTTTTTTGGTGGTACTGGGGATGGAACTCTTCAACCTCCGAGTTATACTCCCAGACCTATTTTATATTTTATTTGGAAACAATGTCTCTTAAACCAGCAAGGCTGGCTTTGAACCTGCATGATCCTCCTGTCTCCGCCTCCCAAGTTCAGGGATTACAAGCGTGCACCACTATGCCCAGCTTGTTTTATATTTTGAAACAGAGTCTATCTAAAATTGCTGAGGCTGGGCTCAAACTTGTGATCTTCATGTCTCAGCCTCCCAAGTACTAGGATTATAGGCGTCACCACCACACCTGACTCTGTATGTCTTGAATACCTTTTAGGGGTTGGATCCTGTGCTAGGAAATTGTGGGAAAGAGAAAGTGGTTCAGAGATATATGTAGGACAATCACACAGTATTACTTTGAATAGTTTTATTCATACACTGCTCTTATATAGCACCTATTTTATGCCAGGCATTTTTTGTTTGTTTGTTTGTTTGTTTGTTTGTTTGTTTGTTTTGAAGTACTGGGAGATTGAACTCAGGGGTATTCTCCCTGTGAGCTACACCTCTAGTCCTGTTGTTTTTAATTTTTTATTCTGAAACAGAGTCTCACTGAGTTGCAGAGGGCTGCACTAAGTAGCTGAGGCTAGCCTCAAACCTGCAATCCTCCTGTCTCAGCCTCACAAGTACTGGGATTACAAGCAGGAGCTGAGCCACCAGGCCTGGCTGAGATACTTTGTTGAATGGTGGTGACTTGCAGTTCATTGTTTGGGGGTGGATGTCAGTAGGGCATGGAAGACATTAAGAAATAAGTATAACCTGAGTATGGTGGCGCACGCTTATAATCTGAGACAGGAGGATCGCACAGGTTTGAAGCCAGTCTCAGCTACTTAGTGAGGCTCTCAGCAATTTAGTGAGACCCTGTTACCAAATAAAGTATAAAATATGTTTGGGAGTATAGCCCGGAGGTAGAGCCCTTGGGTTCCACCCCCAGTACCACACACACACACACACACACACACACACACACACACACACACACAAATCAGTGTAAGCTGGGCATGGTGGCACACACCTGTAATCCCAGTACTTGGGAGGCTGACAGGAGGATCACAGTTTTGGGACCAGTATCAGCAAATTAGTGAGAGTCTCAGCAACTTAGCAAGGCTCCATTTCAAACAAACAAACAATAAATAAATAAATAAATAAATAAGTAAATAAACGGCTGAGGGTGTAGCTCAGAGGTAAGTTTGCCCCTGGGTTCAAACCACAGTAACACATATGCACAAAATATGGTCATAAATGTAGGCTTGCTACCTTATGGCCCTATGGCCCTAAGTGGTCTTGACTTTCTTTCTTTCTTTTTTTTTTTTTTCGGGTCTGGGGATGGAACCCAGAGGCATTTGACCTCCGAGCTACACCCCCTGCCCTATTTTTTATTCTTTATTTTGAAACAGGGTCTCACTGAGTTGTGAAGGGCCTCACTAAGTAGTTGAGGCTGTCTGCGAACCGTGATCCACCTGTCTCAGCCTCCCAAATGCTGGGATTACAAGTGAGCGCCACCACGCCCGGCTTCTTGACTTTCATTCTTTATAAAATGAAAGTAATAATAGCACTTACCTCATGGGGTGGTTATGACTGTTAAACAAGATAATTTACATAAATTATTGTTATTCATTATCTGTTGTCAGCGACACAATACCACAGACTGAGTTATATAGAAAGGACGTTTAAGCTGGGCACGGTGGCACCATGTTTGTAATCGTAGCACTTGGGAGGCTGAGACAGGAAGATTGAAGGTTCTTGGCCAGCCTCAGCTACTTAGTGAGGCCATCCATAAATTAGACCTTGTTTCAAAATAAAGGATAAAAAATAGGGCTGGGTGTAGTTCAGAGGTAGAATGCCCCTGGGTTCAAACCCCAGTACTGCAAAAAAAAAAAAAAAAAAAAAAAAAAGGTTTATTTTGGCTCATAGGTTTTTTTGGCAAGGTCAAGGGCCATGTCTGGTGATGGTGTTCTTGGTGGCAGAGGCCTGAGGTGGTGCTGGGCATACATGGGAAGAGAAGGGAACATGCTTGTATATGTGTGTCTTCTAGGTCTTACCTCTAAATGCTGTAGTCAGATAAGTTTCCACCCTCTTAATACCTTACAGTGAGGATTAAGTTTCAACACATGAGCCTTGAGGGACACTCAAATCATATTCAAACTGTAGCAAGTGCTTAAGACAAACTTGGCACATGCTAAGTTCTCAGTGTTAGCCCCTAGTGTTGGCATTGTTAAATAGTAAAAATAAATGAATAACACTTACCCATGAAGTGTGCTACTTGTGAAAGAGACAGTGGAGAGGTGGTTAAGAATCTTCTTTTGAGAGCATGACTGGTTAAGGCCCTGCTGAGGAAAGGCTATTTCAGCTGTGATGCCAAGAATGAAGAGTCAGCCATGCAGAGAGCTGTGGAGAAGAGCATTTCAGAGAGATCATGTGAATTTACAAACAGGCCATTCAGAGGGACCAAACGGAGCTCCAGGTGGCAGGGTGCTGGGTCAGGATACAAATCTAGGCACCCAGACTCTTGGTTTAAAACAAGAGCTCAGCCAGGCGTGGTGGCGCACGCTTGTAATCCCAGTACTTGGGAGGCTGAGACAGGAAAATCACAGGTTCGAAGCAAACCTCAGCAGGTTAGTGAGGCTCTTAGCAACTTGGTGAGACCCTGTATCCAAATAAAATATTTAAAAAAATAGGTCTGGCCGGGCGTGGTGGCGCATGCTTGTAATCCCTGCGCTTGGGAGGCCGAAACAGGAGGATCGCACAGGTTGGCTGGCTTAAGAGACCCTGTTTCCAAATAAAAATATAAAATAGGTCTGGGAGTGTAGCCCAGAGGTAGAAGGCCCCTGGATTCCATCACCAGGACCACCAAAAAAAAAAAAAAAAAAATATATATGTAATGTATGTATGTATGTATGTATATATCTGTGATTCTCCTGTCTCAGCCTCCCAAGTACTGGGATTACAAGTGTGCGCCACCACGCCTGGCTGAGCTCTTGTTTTAAACCACGAGTCTGGGTTCCTAGATTTGTATCCTGACCCAGCACCCTGCCACCTGGAGCTCCGTTTGGTCCCTCTGAATGGTCTGTTTGTAAATTCACATGATCTGTGAAATGCTCTTTTCCACAGCTCTCTGCATGGCTGACTCTTCACATATATATATAGGTCTGGAGGTGTAGCATGGAGGTAGAAGGCCCCTGGATTCCATCCCCAGTACCACACAAATATATGAATGAATGAATGAATGAATGAATGGATGGATAAATAAATATAAAACAAGAACTCAGGCTGAACCCAGCGGAGGAAGTCCCTGACTCTTTAGGAGTGGGGTTGAGGGCAGACAGGGATGGGAAGGAGTGTTATCTACCACAGAGGCCTGCAGGAGTTGTTGGATGTGACTAAGTGAAAGTATTTCAGACCATGAGGAGCATATGCAGAGCTGCTTTCACATTGAAGCATGTGTTTGCACATTCTCAATGCCAACTTCGCCCAGCCTGCTAGGCTTCATACCAAAGCCAGGTGGGGTGTCTGAGCCCAAACTCTCAACTCTTACATCGAACATATTCTAAAAGCATTGCTATTAAGCTGGGCGTGGTGGTGCACACCTGTAATCCCAGTACTTGGGAGGTTGAAACAGGAGGATTGCCAACTTCAGTAATGTCGTGAGACTCTTAGTAACCTGAGACCTGTTTCAAAATAAAAAATAAAAATGACCAGAGATAATCTGGAGGTGGTGGCTCATGACTCTAATTCCAGTACTTGGGAGGCTGAGACAGGAAGATTACAGGTTTGAGGCCAGTCTCAGCAATGTAGTAGCATGGTCCAAGGTTTAATCCCTAGTACAAAAAAAAAAAATTTTTTTTTTTTTGCCTGACTGGATGCTGGGCATT
The DNA here is from genome assembly GCF_963383645.1 of Muscardinus avellanarius. Lineage (NCBI taxonomy): Eukaryota > Metazoa > Chordata > Mammalia > Rodentia > Gliridae > Muscardinus > Muscardinus avellanarius. Next base: position 18,703,478 of record NC_137796.1, read on the forward strand.
CAGAGGTAAATCAGGTTCCAGGGTCTGAATCCCAGAATCAGTCTATCAATCAATCAATTAATCTCTCTCTCGCCTCTCTCCGTCTCCTCCCTCTCTTCTCTTTCTCTCTCTCTCTCTCTCTCTCTCTCTCTCTCTCTCTCTGTCTCTGTCTCTCTCTGTCTCTCTCTCTGTCTCTCTCTCTGTCTCTCTCTCTGTCTCTCTCTCACTACAGATTGAGCCCAGGGAAATTCTACCTCTGGGCTATACCCTCAGCCCTACTTTCTTTAAATTTTGAAAGAGGGTCTTGCTAGGTTGATAAGAGTCTTACTACTTGCTGGGGCTGTTCTTGAATCTGTAATCCTCTTGTCTCAGCCTCCCAAGTATTGGAATTACAGGCATGAGCCACTATGCCTGGCTCTCTTTTCTCTTTAAAACTGTTTATTATGCATAGTTGTGCACACTAGAATTCTAGGATGTGGGAGACAGGATCATAGGTTTGAGGACAGCCTCAGCAATATAGCAATACTCTTAGCAAACCAAAAAATAAAAAGGACTTGGGGCTGAGACAGGAGTATTAAAGTTCGCGGACAGCCTCAGCTACTTAGTGAGGCCCTCTGGAATTCAGTGAGACCCTGTTTCAAAGTAAAGAATAAAAAATAGGGCAGGGGGTGTAGCTCGGAGGTGGAATGCCCCTGGGTTCCATCCCCAGACCCCCCCCCCCAAAAAAAAAGAGTTGGCCGTACTTGGGAGGCGGAGACAGGAGGATTGCGCTGGTTCAAAGCCAGCCTTGCTGGTCTAAGAGACCCTGTTTCCAAATAAAATATAAAAAATAGGTCTGGGAGTGTAGCCCGCAGGTAGAAAGGGGTTCCATCCCCAGTACCACCACCAAAAAAAAAAAAAAAAAGTTTCCTAACATCATCCAAAGATGACTATTGATGTTTGTTTTTTTAGTAGCATAACACTAATGAACTTTAATGTGTCTTTATCTTTCAATCAATTAACCATATTGATGCTTAGCTTGTCTCTGCCATTGGGATCTGAGTCAGTTGGCTGCCAAGTCTTCTTGACACAGCCCTGTAGCCTGTGAGAGCTTCTTTACCGTCTGGGATGCTATTATGGTCTAAACTTAGGAACATTTCCTGAATACTTAGAATCGTCATTTCTCTCAAGAGATTTTATTCTTTTTATTGGAAAATGATACAATAGGTACTATAATCTGAGTCCTGGGGGTTCTCATTACTACCAGGTCAGTCATTGTTCTAGTTCTAGATTTTTCTGTATGGATAGTTTTCTCTAACTCAGAAGCTTGGAAAAGACAGAAAAGCAAGTGGCTCGCTGGATTATACAGATGCACTCAGCTGATGACACCACAATGCTAGTTCCTTGATCTAGAATGAGGGCTTGAGCCAGGCGTGGTGGCACACGCCTGTAATCTCAGTACTTCAGAGGCTGAGGCAGGAGGATTGCACGTTCACAGCCAGCCTCAGCAACTTAGTGAGGCCCGCCACAACTTAGCAAGACCCTGTTTCAGAATAAAAAATTGGTTGGGTGTGTAGCTCAGAGATAGAATGTCCCTGGGTTCAATCCCCAGCACCACAAAATAATAGTAAAATAAAATAAAATAGAATGGGAACTTTACCTGACACTTGGCCCAATCAGGACATCTCCTGTGGTAAAGCGATAGCATTAGCACTTGAGAGGAGGAGCCCTGTGATCTTCTCAACTTCTATGTGAGCTAGATGGTCCCGAGACCATTTTCATAGCCAGGGAGTTAGACACTTGGGGGCTATAGTTGAAGCGCCCACGTGTGAGATGTGCCAGCCATCTTCCCGAACACTTCATCCCTCTCTGCCTTGATTCACTTGTTTTCTGCTCATCACAACATCTCCTTCTGCATTTCAACAGTATTTCACAAGAGACAGTTTCATGTGGGAAGAAGAAAGGGAGACTCCAGGCAGAGCTTGGCTAGTCACCAGTCACATGAAACTATAAGTGCAGATGTTGGTGGTGCCTTCCAGGAGTGGCAGGTCATTTGGCACTAACTGATTATAGGGTTGCTAGGAATTTGACTGAAAAGTAAACAGAGATCACTTTAAAAGTGATCTTAGGAACTCTGTCCTAAGTTCAGGGGATGGGAGAGCAAAACTATTGGACTTATGCTTTGAATAGTGCCTGCAATGGGAAAGTGGGTTGGTGGTGGAGGCTGTACTGGAGGTGGGAAGAGTTTTCAGGTTCTTACAGGAATCCAGGCTGGAGATGGTGGTAGCCTGTCCTCAGGCATTGGCTAGGAGAGAGCACTTTAGGGGAATTTTAGGAAGAGCAAGAAAGAATGAGGTATGGTGATACATGCATACCCACGTTTAGAGCAGTGCGGTTCACATAGCCCAATTATGGAGGCAGCCTAGGTGTTCATCAACAGTTGATATAGAAACTGTGGGACATAAAGCTGGGTGTGGTGGTGCACGCCTGTCATCCCAGTACTTGGGGGCCTGAGACAGGAAGGTCACCGATTTAAGGACAGTCTCACCAAGTAGTGAGACCCTATTTCAAAGTAAATACAAAAGGGCTGGCTGGGGATGTGGCTCAGAGGTAGAAATGCCCCTGGGTTCAATCTCCAGTACCAAAAAAAAGAAGGAAAGAAAAAAATATGTGTGTGTTTACACACACACACACACACACACACATACATACATACACACACTATAAAGTTTTATTCAGCAGTGAAGAAGAATGAAGTTATATCGCTTGCAGGAAAGAACTGGATATTATTGCCAGACTCAGAAAATCAAAGATCATATGTTTTCTCTCATATGTGGAAGCTAGAAAGAAAAAAGGAAAAAAAAATTAAAAAGGGGAGGAAATATCACAAAAATAAAAGAAAGACCAGTATAGTGGGGGGAGAGGACGAGTTAAAGGGTGGATAGAAGGGAAAGGGGTGGTACTAGGGAATTAAATTGGCCAAATTACATTATGTTCACATATAAATATTTAACAATGGGTCCCACTATTATGTATAGTAATAATAATTTTTTTTGTGTGTGGTACTTGGGATAGAAACCAGGGGCATTCTAAATCTCTGGGCTACACTCCCAGTCCTGTTTTATATATTTTATTTTGAAACAAATTCTCACTAAGTTGACAAGAACCTCACTAAATTGTGATCCTCTTGTCTCAGCCTCCCAAGGACTGGGATTACAGGTGAGCACCACCACATCCAGCATTATCATGTATAATTATAATTCATCAATAAAAAAAGAAAGAATGAGAAATTAAGCCTGGTGTCTCATCTCTGGCTTTGGCAACTGTGTAGGTGACAGAATGAAATGATGATGGCATAGAGGAGAAGGAGCAGCTTTGAGAAGGAACGAGATGAGACTGAGGGTCTGTGAGCCATCTGAGTGGAGATGTGGGTGCCAGTTTTGGTGTTCAGGTGTGAAGTCTGAGCTTGAGAGACAGCTGAGAGAATGGAAGTAAGTAGAGTTGTGGCCAAGGCCCCTGAGAGAATCAAAACTAAGGCCAAAGATTGGACCTTCTTCCAGGAATCATTTTATTTGGGCAAGAGGGGAAGAAGATGGTTCTGTCAAAAAAAAAGTGAAGCCATCCCCAAGAGGTGGTTATCCCCAAGGGAGAATCGGCAAAAGGAAATGGCGAATCCCAAACGTGGCCACGAGATTGGAAGAAAGACAGCCTTCTGTTTGGTTGTGCCGTTTAAAGGTCATAAGTGAGTTTAATGAGAACAGGAAGGTGGGGTGAGAAGCTGATGGGAGTGGATGGGCAGGGAATGTAGAGACAGCATAACTTACCGATGAACTAATTCCAGCCCAGCCACTTACTGGCTTTGTGACCTTGGGCAAGTCATTCGTCCTTAGCTGTGAAATGAGACAAATAATAGGATCTCTCAGCTGGGCATGGAGGCACAAGCTTATAGTTCCAGCTACTCAGAAGTCAGAAACAGGAAGATCGCTTGAGACCAGGAATTTAATGCCATCCTGGGCAACACGGTGAGACAAAGAAAGAAAGGAAGAAAGAAAGAAAGAAAGAAAGAAAGAGAGAGAGAAGGAAGGAAGGAAGGAAGGAAGGAAGGAAGGAGCACTGTAGATCCTTGAAGTGTTAGCACAGGGCCCAGCACTAGATGAACAGTCAGAGCCAGCTGCTCCCACTGTGGTTGGTCCCTCCGGTCGCTCCCAAGAGGCAGGTGCCATGGTGGGTGTTGAGAGGTGTGTTAGTCAGCTCTTTGTTGCTATGATCCAAACACCTAACACAAACAACTTAGAGGAAGATTTAGTTTGGCTTAGTTTCAGAGGTTTCAGTCCATGGTTAGCTGGCTTCAAGGCAAAAATATCATAACAGAAGAGTGTGGCAGAGGAAAGCTGCTCAGCTCCTGGCAGCCAGAAAGACAGACAGACAGAGACTAGGGAGAAAAACCCGTCTGGGGCATGTCCCCACTAACCTATCAGTAATCCATTCAGCCATCGGTGAATTAGTTCATCGATAGCATCAGAGCCCTCATGATCCAATTACATCCCCAAGGCCCCACCTCTAAGCACAGACTTTGGGTGTATTCTAGACCTAAACTGTAACAAATATGTCACACAGGCCTGCTTGGGCAAGTGTACCTGTCTAAAGGACAGAGCAGTGGACATCAAACAGTGCTGAAGCTGGGTGTGGTGGCGCACGCTTGTCATCCCAGCATTTGGGAGGCTGAGATAGGAGGATCGTGGTTCACGGCCAGCCTCAGCTACCTAGTGAGGCCCTGTTTCAAAATAAAGAATTAAAAAATAGGGCTAAGGGTGTCGCTCGAAGGTAGAACGCCCCTGGGTTCCAGCCCCAGTACCGCAAAAGAGAAGCAACAACAACAACGACAACAGCACTGACTGCTCAGTGGGCACAGGGTACTTTGAGGAGGAGTGGGAACATGGTGGGTAATAGTTACAGGGTATGGGCTTCTTTTGGGGGTGATAATATGCTGAATGATGTTCATTGCTTTGATTATGTGATGGTTGCTCCCTGAATATACTGAAAACTATGAATTATGCACCATATTTATTTATTTATTTATTTGGGGTGTACTGGGGATTGAACCCAGCAGTATTCTACTTCTGAGATTACACCAGCCCTTTTTATCTTGAAACAGTTTTATAAGTTGCTGAGCCTGTCCTTAAACCTGGAATCCTTCAGTCTCAACCTCCCAAATACTGGGATTACAGGTGTGCACCACCATGCCTGGTGAATTGTGCACTTTCTTTTCTTTTCTTTTTTTCTTCTGGTATCGGGATTGAACTCTGGGGCATTCTACCTCCAAGCTACACTCTCAGCCCTGTTTTTTCTTTATTTTGAAACAGGGCCTCACTAGGTTGAGGAGGGCCTCCTAAGTAGCTGGGGCTGGCTACAAACCTGCAATCCTCCTGTTTCAGCCTCCCAAGTACTGGGATTACAAGTGTACACCACCATGCCTAGCTTTCCAGCCCTTTTTATTTTTTATTTTGAAATAGGGTTTCACTAAGTTGCTGAGAGTCTCACTATATTGCTGAAGCTGTCCTTTAACCTGTGATCTTCCTGTCTCAGCCTCCTAATTACTGGGATTATAGACATGTGCCACCATACCCAGCTGAATTGTGCACTGCAAACGGGCAAATTGTATGGTAAATGGGTTATATGTCAGTAAAGCTGTTAAAAACAACAACTGGCCAAGCCAAGGAGATGGGAAGAACACGCTAGGGAGAAGGAGTTGCATCGGCAGTGTCAGAATGAAATTGCAGAGGGTCAGAAGTGCTTTGGTAACTGGAGGGTGTAGAGTATGTCAAGATGTGCAGAGGTTAGGTCTGGATAGTTGTGTGGGTTAGTCCATGGCAGGCAATAGGTATCTTGGATGTGCGGTTTAGGAAGGATGAGGATTATGGCTTAAAAAAAAAAAGGAGCTTGGTGTGGTGGTGCATGCCTGTAATCCCAGTACTTGGGAGGCTGAGGCAGGGGTATTACAGGATTGAAGCCAGTCTCAGCAACTTAGTGAGGCCCTCTGCAACTTAGTGAGAACCTGTTTCAAAATAAAAAATAAAATATGGCTGGGGGTGTATCTCAGTGGTAGAATCCCCATGGGTTCCATTCCCTAGTACCTACCGCACACAAAAGATAAATAAATAGAAAGAAAGACAGGAGAGCTTCTTAGATTAGGCTAAGGTCGATGTGTGGGAAATGTTTTAAGAGTATCTGTATATGAACCGGGTACAGGAGCACTTGTCTGTTATCACAGTATTTGAGAGGCTGAGACAGGAGGACCACTGGTGTGAGACCAGCCTCAGCAATTTGTGAGACCCAGTTTCAAAATAAAAAAAAATTTAAAAAGGGCTACTAGAGGTAATGCAGAGAAAGAATGCTCCTGGATTCAGTCCCCAGTACCAAAGAAAACAAACAAACAAAAGTACCTGCATATGGTCTTGTGTGGAATTATTTCATTTTGTCAGCGGAGACTATATTGAGTTGGTGAAATTGGAGGACCACAGCTGCTTGGACAGCAAAATGAATTTCACTCAATTCTAAATTCCTTATAGTCAGATTCATCCAGAGGAAGAGATGTCACAGTCCTGACAATTTAGTGGTCACAAAAAGATCGAGGTACCCAGGGGGCATTGAGAAAAGCACATGCAGAAGGCAGGAACCCAGAGAGAGTGTGCACTGAAAGGAAGAGGATGAAGCCAGGTACGGTGGTGCACATCAGTACTGGAAGGCTGAGACAGGAGGATTACAGAGTTGAGGCCAGCCTCACAATTTAGGGAGATCCTGTTTCAAAGATAAAAAAAAATAAGCCAGGCATGGTGGCACACATCTGTAATCCCAGTACTTGAGAAGCTGAGACAGGAGGTTAACAGGTTTGAGGACAGCCTCAGTAAGTAGTGAGACTCTCATTAACATAGTGAGACCTTGTTTCAAAGATAAATATAGGACTGGGAGTGTAGCTCAGAAGTAAAAAAAACCCCACAAAACTCCAGGGGTTCAATCCCTAGTAAACACACACACACACACACACACACACACACACACACACACACACATACACAGAATAAAAAATAAAATAGGGCTGAGTGTGTGGCTCAGAGGTAGAACACCCCTGAGTTCAATCCCCAGTACAAAAAAAAAAAAAAAACAAAACAAAAAAAAAGGAGGAAGGAAGAGATGAATACAAGTCTCTAAGCTGTGAGAGCCTGGGCTCCCCATACTCCTGAAGTTTTTCCTCAGTATTTATGAATCCACATTGTCTTGACAGCCGTGGGCAGGGACATCTGTGTGTGAAGAGACCCCAGTGCCCATTTATCAGGAACTGGCATGGATCATTGGTGGTGACCGTGCGTGGCAGGTAACCTGCCTTGATTGCTGTCCTCCAGCCTACTCCTGCAGCCCAAGAGGATGAAGTAGCCAGAGTGGGGAGAGAAGCCGGGGTGGGGGGAGACGGGGCGGTTTGGCATCTTGGTGCTGTGGGCCAGCTGGAGCTCCCTCAGTGGATGAAGCAGAGGGGAATGGTGTGGGGGATGGGTGCTGGTGTGAGACACAGCTAGAAACCAGCTCTGAGGCTCTGGAGGACTGAGTCAGGAGGAGTCAGGCTGGAGGGTTCTACAGCTCTCCAGGTGACAGAACCTGGCAGGGTAGGGGTGGCAGGAGGAGGGGATGAAGGACTGGGTCAGAGATCCAGGGGCTGCAACCTACAAGATGAGGCTGGTTTTTATTGGATATGAGTGAGAGGTGTTAGGAGTCAGGCTTCTAACTTCATAAAATACTGAGTGAGTGCTGGATCCGTTCCTGAGATGGAGACCCCAGAGGAGGAGAAGGTTTGGTGCATGGAGGGGAGTAGAAGAGTTGGTATTCTGTGTCCGATATCTGAGGGAGGAGTCCAGCAGGTAGGTGGCCACATGAGGAGTAGCACTAAAGATACCAATCTGGAAGTCATCAGGACGCTAGCTGGCGGCAGTTAGACCTGCGCCCGGCCATCTGTTGGCTTGCAGCCAGGGCAGGCCTGCCTTAGAAGCTGAGTCCTGCCACAAGTCCTGCCAGGCGGCTAGAGCCTTAACTCCAGGCCAAGTGGACACAAGTGTGGCCCAACAAGGACACTTGGCATGGGGCCTAATTTGGCAAGCAGAGCAGGGAGAGCAACAGCCAGGGATTTCCCTCCAGATTCCTGCTGAATCTCCTCCTGCATGACTGTGGGGCATGCTAATTTTTTTTTCTTCTTTCTCCATTTTATTTATTTATTTTTCGGTACTGGGAATGGAACCCAGGGGCATTCTACCTCAAGCTACACCCCTGGTCCTATTTTTTAGTCTCTCTATCTATATATATTAGTCTCTCTATCTATATATATATTAGTATCTCTCTCTATATATAATATATATTATATATTATATATATATTATTTTTGTGGGTCTGGGGAGATATACCCCTGCCCTATTTTTTATTCTTTATTTTGAAATAGGGTCTCATTGAGTTGCAAGGGGCCTTGCTAAGTAGCTGAGGCTGTCCACAAAAAGTGTGCGCCACCACACCCGGCCTTTCGTTTTCTTCTTAACGAAATAAAATTTTTTAATTCAAGAAATAAAGTTGAGCCGGGCATGGTGGCGCACACTTGTAATCCCCATGCTTGGGAGGCGGAGACAGGAGGGGATCGCACTGGTTCGGAGCCAGCCTCGCTGACTTAAGGGACCCTGTTTTCAAAATAAAAAATATATAAATATAAATATATATATATTATACATATATATATATTATACATACATATATAAATATATATATATATATATATATATATATATATATATATATAATAGGCTTGGGAGTGTAGCCTGGAGGTAGAAGGGCTTCCAGGAATGCCAGTACCACCAAGAAAAAAAAAAAAAAAAGAAATAAAGTTGAGCCAGGCGTGGTGGCGCACGCTTGTAACCCAAGCATTTGGGAGGCTGAGACCAGAGGATCACGGTTCACGGACAGCCTCAGCTACCTAGTGAGGCCCTCTGCAACTCAGTGAGACCTGGTTTCAAAATAAAGAATAAAAAATAGGGCAGGGGATGTAGCTCAGAGGTCGAATGCCCCTAGGTTCCATCCCTAGACCCGCAAAAAAAAAAAAAAAAAAAAAAAAAAAAGAGAGAGAGAGAGAGAGAGAGAGAAATAAAGTTGGTGGCATACACTTATAATCTCACTTGTAATCCTTGGGAGGCTTACATAGGAAAATGGGAAGATTGTAGGTTTGAAGGCAGCCTCAGCAATTTAGGGACATTCTTCTGATATTCCTGTGATCCTTCTGTTTTAGCGTCCTAGATACTGGGATTACAGGCATGTGCTACCATGCCCATTTGAAGGTATTTAAAATAAGGAAAAATCAGGCTAGGTGTGGTGGTGCAGGCCTGTAATCCTGGTACTTGGGGAGCTGAGACAGGAAGATTGCAGGTTCAGAGCCAGCCCCAGCTACTTAGGCCATCTCCACCTTAATGAGACCTTGTTTCAAAATAATGAACAAAAAATAGGACTGGGGATGTAGCTCAGAGGCAGTCTGCCCCTTCGTGCATCCCCAGTTCCACACACACATACAAAATAAAGGAAAATTTGAACATAGAGGCAAGCAAGGAGAATGTACCCACACCTGGCAGCCATCCAGGCCCAGGCCTGTGCTGGTGAGCCTGTGGCATTTGTCTTCCAGATTTTAGTTCAGAGCATTGTAGGGCTGCTCCAAGTCTTAGGGAGCATCCATCAGAGCCCCTCCCCCCCCTTTTTAATACCTGAAGATTCATAGTCCAGGGAGTAATTGAGAGCTCAGGTCAGGGCTGAACTCTTCTCAGATCTCCTGGGCCAGAGTCCCAGGACTCCTGACCATTCTCTTTTTCCGTTGCCTCTTCCTCTCCGCCCCAACTCCTGCTTTTCCTTCATAGATTACAACTTGCGCTGGTGTATACTTTTACCTGATTTTATCTGAGAAGCTATTTATGGTTAAGCCAGTAATAGTCTATATGGGCACAGATAACCTCTATTTCACAAGCCCTGCCCCAGGAGGTCACATTAGAGCTTGCAGTGAGTGACAAGACACCTTTTTTTTTTTTCCCAGCAGTTTCTTAGTGGTGTTTCTGAGGTGGAGCCAGTGCCCTAACCCATGTCTGGGGCCTTTTGAGATAGCCTCAAGAAGTAAGCCAATGTCAGCTGTTCAGGATCCTTGAATAAAGCTTTCTGGATAGCAGAGAGGAAAATGCTTCAACACATTTTTTTACACATTTTACATAAAATCAGCCCTCCTTCCTCCCTCATTTCCTCCCTCTTTCCCTCCTTTCCTCTGGGTGCTGTACCAATGAGCTATATTCCTAGCCCTTTTTAGTTTAGTTTAGTTTTGTTTTGGGTACTGGGATTTTAATCCAGGGGCATTCTACCTCTGAGTTATAACCCTATCCCCCTTTTTTATTTTGAAATAGTGTCTTGCTAAGTTGCAGAGGGTCTTGCTAAATTGCTTAGACTGGCTTCAAACCTGCACTCCTCCAGTCTCAGCCTCTTAAGTATTGAGATTACAGGCATGTGCCATTGTGTCCAGCTTCCTTTTTTCTTCTTCTTCTTCTTGTGGTACTGGGGACTGAACCCAGAGACATTTACCTCTGAGATACACCCCCAGGTCAGTTTTTATATTTCTTATGTGGAAACAGGGTCTTGCGAGGTTACTTGAGAGACTGACTGACTGACTGACTGACTGACTTACTTACTTACTTACTTACTTACTTACTTGTTTGTGGGTCTGGGGATGGAACCCAGGGGCATTCTCCCTCCGAGCTACACCCCCAGCCCTATTTTTTAGTCTTTATTTTGAAACAGGGTCTCACTGAGTTGCAGAGGGTCTCACTAAGTAGCAGAGGCTGTCTGTGAGCTGCAGTCCTTTGGTCTCAGCCTCCTGAATGCTGGGATTACAAGCGTGTACCACCACGCCTGACTAGCCTTACTAAATTTAAACCTGCAATCCTCCTGTCTCAACCTCCTAAGTACTGGGACTACAGGACTCTGTCCCCACACCTGGCTTGCTTGCTTATTTATTTATTTGTTTATTATTTTTTGTGGTACTAGAGTTGGAACCCAGGGGCCTTCTACCTCTGGGCTACACTCCCAGACCTATTTTATATTTAATTTGGAAACAGGGTCTCACTAAATTGTTGAGAGCCTCACTAAGTAGCTGAGGCTGGCTTCAAACTTATGCGATCCTCCTGTCTCAGCCTCCCAAGTACTGGGATTACAAGTGTGCGCCACCACGCCTGGCTTTTCTTTTTATTTATTTATTTATTATTATTTATTTGTTTGCTTATTTTTTAGGTACTGGGGGTAGAACCCAGAGGCTTTCTACCTCTGGGTTACACTCCCAGACCTAATTTATACTTTATTTGGAAACAGGGTCTCACTAACTTGCTGAGAGCCTCACTAAGTAGCTGAGGCTGACTTTGAACCTGTGCAGTCCTCTTGTCTCAGCCTCCCAAGCACTGGGATTACAACCATGTGCCACCACACCCAGCTTCTTTTTATTTTTGAGACAGGATCTTGCTAATTGCCCAGGTGGGCCTCGAACTTGTGATTCTTTTGCCTCAGTCTCCTGAGATGTTGGGGATATGGGCATGTGACTGGCACCTAGCACTTTTCTACTTTTTCTTTTTGGTACTGGGAATGGAACCCAGGGGCATTCTACTTCCAAGCTACACCCTCAGCTCTATTTTTTATTCTTTACTTTGAAACAGGGTCTCACTAAGTTGCAAAGGGCCTCACTACATAGTAGCTGAGGATGTCTGCTAATCGCGATCCTCCTGTCTCAGCCTCCCAAATGCTGGGGTTACAAGTGTGCTCCACTACACCCGGCCTCCTTCCTTTCATAAGTGCCACACACTGAATATATATCATAGCATCTCCCACATAAGGACTGAAATGAACTGAACAGAATCACCGTCCCAAGGGCCCAGCTCTGCCTCCAGTAGTTTTGTCCTCCGCCCCTTAGACCACTCACCACCCTCCCTGCTGAGGTCAGGGTGCCTGCTGCAGCACCCCTGCCCCTTCCCTCACTTGTAACTGTTATTGTACAGCCAGACATTGTCCAGCCTATGGGAGAGCCTGCGGCAAGGTATAGGTACATGTATGTCGAGGGCCAGATGCAAGGCCATGCTCTGATGGCTCTCTGGAAAGTGGTCTGTGCTGCTCAGGGCCAGGGCCCTAGGGCTCTGGGGTTGCCAGACCTCTTTTGAGGTCTGTGTCTGGTTCTGTGTAGGACCAGTCATCAAGCAGGCCATGGCTCCCTTTATGGCCAGCTGTGTGATGCTGAGTTTTCCCACCTAGAAAGTGAAAGGAATAACTGCTACGCAGGTTGTTGGTTGTTAAGACTCAACAACACAGCTGGGTGTGGTGGTGCTTGCCTGTAATCCCAGTACTTGGGAGGCTGAGACAAGAGGATCACAGGTTTAAGGCCACCTTCAGCAACTTAGTGAGACTCTGTTTCAAAATAAAAAATAAAAAGGACTGGGGGTGTAATTCACAGGTAAAATGCCCTTGGGCCGAATCCCTAAAACCAAGAAAAAAAAATAGATTCTGCAACATAGCTGTATACAAAGCAGATACTCAGTATATATTTATGTGATTGGGTGAGTGACAACTCTATTGGTACTGGCAGGGTACTGTGATTTGCTCTATGGGAGAGGAAAAGCTGAGGCTCTGTTATGGAGGGGTCACCGTGTCACAGATTTTTTTTTTTTTTTTAGTTATTATGTATTTGCTTTTTTGGGTACCGGGCATGGAACACTGGTGATCTACCACTGAACTATACCTCCAGCCCTATTTTATTAATAATTTTTATTTTTGTAATACTATTTGTTATAGTATTATTTGTAACCCAGGGTCTTTCTACCTCTGAGCTATACCATCAGTCCTGTTTTATTTTGAATCAGATTCTTGCTCAATTGCTGAGGGCTTTCCTAAGTTGTTGAGGCTGGCTTCAAAATTTGCAATCCTCCTATCTCAGCCTCCCAAGTACTAAGATTATAGTCATGTGCCACTATACCTGACTACCCTATTTTATTTTGTGGTACTAGAGATTGAACTTGGGGGCAATCTACCTCTGAGCTACACCCTCAGCCCTATTCTCTATTTTAATTTTATTTTTTATATTTTTAATTTTTTTGTTTGTTCTTGTAGTAGCGGGGATGGAACCCAGGGGCACTCTACCTCCAAGTGACACCCCCAGCCCTTTTTTTTTGTTCTTTCTAATTTCGAAACAGGGTCTCTCTCAGTTGCGAAGGGCCTTGCTTAGTAGCTTAGGCTGTCCGTGAACCGTGATCCTCTGGTCTCAGCCTCTCAAATGCTGGGATTACAAGTGTGCGGCACCATGCCCGGCCCTATTCTTTATTTTGAAATAGGGTCTCACTGAGTTGCAGAGGGCTTCACTAAGTAGCTGAGGCTAGCAGTAAACCTGCGGCCCTCCTCTCTCAGCCTGCCAAGGTACTGGGATTACAAGCATATGCCACCAAGCCCAGGTCCCTATTTTATTTTATTTATTATTTATTGGTGATACTGGGGATGGAACCCAGGGGCCTTCTACCTTTGGGGTACACTCCCAGACCTATTTTGTATTTTCTTATTTGAAAACAGGACCTCTTAAGGCAGCTGAGGCTGGCTTTGAACCTGCGTGATCCTTCTGTCTCAGCCTCCTAAGTGCAGGGATTACAATTGTGCACCACCATGCCCGGCCCTATTTTCTTTTTTAACTTGAAATGGTCTAAGTTGTTGAGGGTGTTGCTAAATTGCTCGGGCTGGCCTCAGCTGTAGAACAAGACTGTAGGGGCTGAGGATGCCCAGGCTTCCCTCCACAACCTCTTAACCTTACTCCTCATAAAGCTCTGTCTGCACCAACACAGGACAGACCAGTTCCTCCTGCCAAGACTCATGCTTACCTGGTCCCATTTTGGCTTTTCCGGGCTCACGTCCACCTCGGGCTCGAATTCCTGTTCTTTATGAGACATTCTTGCATGGCTCTACAGGAGTCTGCAGCCCCATGCCCACAGGGATTGATGGCTAGGGGAGATGTAGACCAGGAGTCTGAGGCATGATTAAATTAGAGGGATGTGTTGAGAGGGAACTGGAGCTGGAGTACCCTTTTTCCCCCAGAGTGGGGTACCTCATTGTTGGCCATGCCATCTTCTCTTTGGCCACAAGGGGGTGCACCTGGACCACTGCTGCCAGAAAACCTAGGAAAGTGGAGTCGTTGTACCACTGTCCAGCCAGCTGTCTCTCCTGCTTTTCTGCTTAGCACTGCCCAGGCCACTGCCCCTCAGTCCCTTTGCCCTGGGCTCTACTTCCCTCACTAAGTCCAGACTAGGCTCTCAAATTAGGTAAGGCTCATGGTTCAGTGTCTCCTGTCTGTCCATCTCTTCTGGCCTTTACCTCCCTGCATCTCAGCTTCCAGAAATGGGAAGGGGCAGTACCTGATGTTCTCTGGCCTGGTGCCTAGAGCAGGATGTTTTAGCCATGACCACCAAGCTGTTCTCATTTATCCTACCTGGGTCATGTCAGCAGCTTTCAGGGTCAGAGTCGTAGCACAACGCAGCACAGCACAGTGTGCTAGCTATGAACCCAGGGTTGGGAAGCTCTAAGTAGGAGCTTGAAGCTCTCCAGGGCTCAGGGCTATACTTCTCAGGCTCCCGGAAGTGTGCCTTTCCCGAGGAGGTCACTGCCCCTGTCCTGCCACTGTGGGCTGTTTAGGAAAGGCAGAATTTGCTCTCAGGACAGACTCTTTTCAGCCTCCGTTGGCACTCTGAAGGTCATACAGGACATGTGTGGGACATGTACATGTGTGTAGACGACTCTGGGAGAGGCCCAGATCTGGCATCTGAACTCCAAGTTGACACTATAGATCACGTAGTCATGCTGGGAATAGGGTTGTGATCAGGTAATCAGTATCCTTCCCCCACAACCTGTGTCTCAATTTGGGGCCTTTCCATTGGCCCCCCCAGACCTCTGCTTTAACAAGTGCCTACTCCTTGGCTGACTCCCCTCCCCACCAAAAAAAAAAAAAAATCTATCCTGCACCAAAATGTTGTCTATCTTCCTCTTTTAGGAAAATCAAGGCCCCAATGAGCCGATTTGGGCTAGACTCCATTGCACAGCCTGGATACTTCTTGTTTTGTCCATCCACACCTAGGACCCCACAGTTCCTCCAAAGGCCTGTGGGGGAGTGCTCAGGGGCTGGGCTGGGCTGCCCCTATGTGAAAGCTGGTTATCCTGAGAATGCCAGGCAGACTCGTGGCAAGGAAACCACTGTGGGGGGGCAGCTCTGACTGGGTGCCAGACACTTTTCCTGGCCAGCTCTGGCCTGGACCAAACTTCATCTCTGCTGGACACTGAGTCAGTAGTTTCAGTCCTTGACCTCAGTTGAGGTTTTATCCTGGCTGACGGAGGGACTTCCCCTCTGAGGAGTGATCTTTGGTGTCCTTGCTGCTGGAACTCGCCTTGTTTCCTTTCCTGCTCTGACAGCTGCACAGCCCCCACGGCCTCCCCAACACGGGCCAGCAGTCCTGCCAAGGTTTATCTAGGGGTGTCCAGGCCACAAGTCTTACCTGAGATTCCAGGTGGCTGTGAGGAATTGGGCTACAGGGGGTCAGGGTGACCTGGGCCTGACCAAGCTAGAACAGTGGTGTAGCTGGATAGGCCCCTGGGGTAACCTTGTCCCACCCTCTGATGAGGGAGACTAAGTCCCAGATAAGGCCAATGGTTGACTCTTGGTCTTCTGACACTGTTTGTGGCTCTTTAGGTCCAATAACTTTTATGTTCATTTTCCCCCTCTTTATTCTTAATTTGTTCACTCAAGGCTCCTTGGACTGTGTCTGATTATCTGGCCCCTGGCTCAGTAGAATATGGTCAGGAAAATAAAAGCCCTGTTCTGGGGTCTTTGCCATTCCCTCATCAGGCCTTGCTGCAAGGAATCTAGCTTGGACCTTAATGGGTTGGGAACAGAAATCCAGGTGAGCTGCCACCCGTGACCTACCACACAGGGCCCTGAGGCTGCCAGGTTATGGATGGCAGCTAACTTATTTTCCTACCCCCAGCCTTTTAAGCTTCAAGCTAGATCCCGTGTGGCCGGGCCAGGGGAGCCCAGGGTCTTGGGGTATTCTCCTTCAGGCCAGGCTCAGGCTCCTTGCGTCTCACCTCCCATATGACCCTTATCATTTGGAACTAGCTTTTACTACAAAACTCTCCAAGGAGGTGACCATCTTTTTCCCAGGGCCATGAGGCTGGTTATGTACATGTTTCTGCTGCCCCTGCACATGTTCCACCATGTCCTTGGGCAGGGTGGATGAGGGATCTTGGGATGCTGTTCAAGATCAGTCTGTATGGTTACTGCTGTTGCTACCTTCCTACCTCTTGAAGCCTCTTGGATCTTCTGGGCATGGGTATGGGACAGATCAGCTCTACTCCTGGCCTGGGCTGCTCTGTGCAGTTGCCATAAGCTGCAGGGAATTGGGCTCTGATGAAAGTAGCATGGCCTCACAACCCCTAATGAAGCTTAATCCCCTGAGCCCATTCCTAGGGTCTAGGTTGAAAGCAAAACTAGAGCTAGGTGTGGTGGTACACATCTGTAATCCCAGCACATGAGCAGGTTCAAGAACAGTCTTAGGCCCAGTGTGGTGACACACACTTGTAATCCCAGTACTTGGGAGGCTGAGACAGGAGGATCATAGGTTTGTGGGCAGCCTCAGCTACTTAGGCTGGGGGTGTATCTTGGAGGTACAATGCCCCAGGCTTCAATCCCCAGTAAAACACACACACACACACACACACACACACACACACACACACATGCCCCACTAGTATTTCTTACTCCCTCTGTTAGACTGGCTCTCATCACTGTGGAACTGGCAGGATGGTCCAGCTAGAATCCAACCTGACCTGACTTAGTTCCATGGAGAACAGCAGCCTCTGGGGAGCCCTAGAATTGCCTTTCACTCACATTCGAGTGAGAACAGGACCCTAACCTCAAGGTTGACAAGATTGCTCAGGGGCTGGGCCAGCAGACCAGGCATAGGACATGGACATGGGCCTGCTTTAGAGCACAGCTCACTGCTGTAGCTGACCTGCCTTGGGCTACCTGGCACCATGCCAGGCCATACCACTCTTACTCATACCCAGGCAAACTCACGTCTTTGAGAAATGCAAAATTCCATTCTACAGATTCTATAACTGCAGTGGCAGGCCTGAAGAAAGAAAAGAAAAAAGAGCTTCACATCAAAGTGCAAGGCGGCAGCAGAAGTGTGCCCCCTGCCTCCCAGGGTGGGCTCCACTCTCCTAATTCTAGGCTGTGGCCCAGGAACACAGAGAAGCTACCCTGCACGCCCTGTGACTTATGGGACATGCCAATCCCGTGGAGTCGTAGGGCCAGGGTGGGGTGGCCTGGTGTGGGCTGTCCAGTTGGATCTCTGCTCTGCTCCGTCAGAGGAGAGCTTCTTGGAATTTGCCCTGGGTGCAGCAGTAACCAGTTCCGCCCCTCCCTTTGGCACATAAAGCCATCGCCTGCCTGGCACTCTACTGACTGTCGGATGAATTGACTTCCTCCTGGGATGCGAAAGATGTTTTCATTGTCCCAGCCACAGGGACGGGGTGTTCCTAAGAGCATGCAGGTAATTAAATGTGGCTGCCACCTGCCACCTGTTCTGAAGCAGGGAGTGGGGTGGTGAACCTGGGGCAGACATCCTGCTGTCTCCTGGACAGCCCAATTCCTGCGTCTCATGTTGGTGGGGGATGTCCCTGGTGTCAGCTGGGCAACTTTTGTGGGTTAACCCTGTCCCCCCTGCTGTCAATACTTTACCTCACTGAAAAGCCTCCAGCATGAAACAAAATGTGGGTCCAGGAACCAAGGAGGGAGAACTTACTGTCCTCTCCCTGCATGAGTCCTGCCTTAAGCCAGTGAAACCTAGTAACTTCCATGTGACTGTGCCAGCAGTAGACTCCAGGTTCTTCCCAAGACTGCTGGCCTGCCAGCCCAGGGGCTTCCCATGGGGCAGGAGCTTCCTTGGCTGTGCCGTCTCTTGCCTGCTCCCGAGACCCTAGGCCTGCAGCTCAGGGCAGCCCAGTGTATGGTGGGGCATAGTTGGGTCTTCGCCTCTGTCTAACTGGGCCCATAGGTTGTCCAGAGCTATTATCTTGTTGGTAGGTGAGGTGTCTTGTGGGCTTGGGGACAGGCATCCAGGATCTTGGGCCTGCCTTGTTCTTTCTTGCTAAGGAGCTAACAGAGTGGGACCTGTGTGTTTTCATGCCTGTACTATACAAGGTCCCTTGCAGGCTACAACAGGGAGGAGGATAGAGCCCCAGGGCTAGAGTTGGGACCGATCATAAAAAGGAAGGGCAGGCACATTCTGTGGAATAAGTAGGACAGCAACAGACTACCTGCCTGAGGGTGTTTATTGGGAAGCTCTGGGTGAGGTCCTGTCTGTCAGAAGAAATAGGCTGTGGTATGCTATGCTTAGGCCTCTGTATACCACCACTTCAGTGTCTGTGTGGGTACCGTGGGGGGCTGACACTGCAGTTGCTGGGTGGGTCTAGGTCCAGACACTCCACAGATTACTCAGGTTCAAGCTGTGGGACAGGATTTGAACCCACGTCTTTGTGGCTCCAAAGCTCAGAAGTTCTCTCCTCTGTCCTAAAGCTTCCTAAGGAGTGAGGTCTTGAAACTCGCAGTCTAGCAAAATGGGTCTGCAGAAAGGACTGGGTCTGTGGAATGGACCAGCTGATGGAGGATGGGTGCATGCACTGGCCAGGGAAAAGGGCTTTGGGACACCCCACATAGGGCTAGGGGTGCCCAGATTCTGAATGGGGCATGTGAAGGAGGGGAGAAAGCTGGTAGTTGACAGGAAGAGTTGGAATGCAGGATTGATCAGTCAGTTGGTGTTACATGAGGTTTGCAGGGAGCCACTGATGGGTCCTGGCAGAGGCCTGGGGGCTGCAGTCTGCATTGTAGGGCTTGGGTAAACCCAGGGTTAATGGTTCCCATGCTGTGGCTCCCACACTGAGAGTTCCAGATGTGGCGCTCTGACCTTGCAGATCCAGCCAGCCAGTGCACACATCTGCTTTGGAGCTGATGTGAAGAAGAGATCTCCCCCTGTCTCTTGAGCCCAGGAAGAGGCTCGGGCACAGCACATTCACCCCGGAGGGGTAAGGTGGCACCATTGGGCCACCAGGCTATCTATCTGTCCACATCTATTAATCTGCCTTACTTTTCCTGCTTTTGGCCCCTGGAAGTCATAGTGTTGGAGGTAGAGCTTAGGTCCTTCAAGGCAGACTCCTCACCTGGGCTCAAGGGTGTGGCAGGGCAGGCACCACAGCCCTGCCACCCTTGCAGGGAATGCAGGGTGGGTACACTAGGCTCTAGGGAGCATGCTCTCACATCTGGTTTCATTCAGTGGGCCACAATTCCTGAAAACTCCTGAGCTCCCCAGGAGAGGATCGTTGAGTAACCTCTGGAAAAGCAGAAGTGAAGTCTGGGAACACACTGTCCTCTCACACTCTGCCGTAGCCAGCTGGCCAGCAGGACCCCTCTGTGGCCGTGAGGCCATGGGTGAGTGTAGAGCGGGGCCACCCCACCAAGTGTGCTGGGCCAGGGGCTGCCTCCATGCTTGATGGCCTCCTGGCACATTTGGGACCAACTCCCTGGCATGGGCCAGGACCCTCCCTTCCTGCCTCCTCTGGTCCTTGGGGAGGAGCTGCAGAGACTAAGGGGTTACCTGCCCCTGGGAGCCCTGGAAGGGTTGAAAGGCCCCTTCAGAGTTGGCAGGATCAGGGAAAGCTTTTAGGAAGTGGCTGGGGGCAGGGCTGCCCAGCTGCCGCCTCTCAGGGCCTGGCTGGGGCTGACTGCTAAAGCCCATATTTTGTCTGATGCAGAGCAGAGAGCACTGGTGAGGCTTGGGGGTCCCTGTGCCTCCCTATTGATCAGGAACCTAGAGTTAGCAGTGCCAGCTAAGGCAGGGCCCTGCTGCTGGAACCCTGGCACAAAGGACCAGGGCTTAGGGGTAGCAGGGGTGGTTGGGGACAGGTAGAAGCTGTGGGGCCAGCTTGAGGATTGTGCAGACGATGAGACCTGAAGGAAATAGCCACGCCAGATGGGTGTTGGGCTGCAGCCTTCCAGGTACCTTCAGAGAGCTCAGCTGGAGCCAAGGCAATGGCCTTTGCCACAGACAACCTCAAGGTAGACAGGGCTGCCCTGGAAGGAGGGGAGGCGGGGGCTTTCACTTTCCAGGCTGGGGGTGTGTCATTTCAGCCCAGTCTTTCTGGCTGGGTTTGAGGAAATAGCCCTATTTCCTACACTTCAAAGGCTTTCTCTGGGGCAACCTGAGGACTTTCCTGGAGCATTTGCTGGGAGCTGATTTGACAGGAGGGTGACTAGCTGGAGGAAAGCACTGGCAGGCTGGAGAGGCAAGGGCTGAGGCAGCACGAATCTGAGGGCCTGGGGCCCCCCTGAGCTGTGGGAGGAGGTAGAGCTCTAGCTCCCAGGCCCTGAGGGCTGCTGGTAAAGGCGACAGTGACATGTTGGAGTTGAAGAACTTCATGCTGGAGGCAGTATGGAGAGTGGACCTGGAAACAGCATCTGAGGTGAGGCAGGAGACCTAGGTGGGCTGAGGGTTGGGGGACCAGAACATCAGAGACAAGAGCATAGGAGGTGGAGGAGGTCTGGGAAGGGCCTGTAGGCAGGGTGCTGACAAGCCCAAGACCCTCAGCAGAGGTAGGGGACACTGGGACATTGGGGTGGTCAGCTTATTCTGAGGTAGGGTTTAGGTCAGACTACTGAGAGAACTTCCTGATAGCAACAACATCTCCTTAAACATGAGGACTCGGGCCTCTTTTGCCATGAGAGGTCCCAGGCTGGCCAGACACTCCTGGTGCCGGGCCATTGGTGGGAGGATTTGGGGTAGACAGCTGGGCTTGTGGGTAAACCAGAATGGTCCCCTGAGTCTGCACTGACCAGAATATTGCTCATGCCTCAGCACGGGCACGTCTAGGCTTCTCTGGGGCCATCACTGAGGCTGAAAGTCTGTGGAGCCCAGGGCCCAGAACAGAACTAGCCCCTACCCTCCCAGAGCCCCTGCTGTCCTTGGCTGCCCTCAGGGGCCAGGCCAGGGCTGGGTGGCCAGGTCTCCCACGAAGCTTTCTACAAGTTCCAGGCTTTTCCTCCTTGTGCTTGGATCCTACCCCCAATCACATCCCCTCCTCCGCATCCTTCAGAGAGAGCAGGAAGCTGAGGAGGAGAGGGCGTCCTAACCGGCCTTGTCCTAGCCTTGGCCAGGCCTGTCTGAAGGGCTGGGGGTTGCCAGCCACTGGGTCTGGGCGCCAGGTTTCTCTAGCAGGGTCAGAGCTGGTTTAGAAGCCTTGTGTGGTCCCCTCGTGGGCGAGCCGAGAGATCAGCCTGCTGCCTCCCTCCAAGTTGCCTTCTTGGCTGGCAGGCTGTCCCTTTTCCCTGGGTCACAGGGAGACGTGGGGCTTTGGCCAGGGAAAGTGGTCTGGAACGGCTCTTTGACATCATCCCTGGGGGGTTTTAAAAATGAGTTTCCTGGTAAGGAAGGCTCCTCTGGCCTTGGGCAGGATTCTCAGTCAAGTCTCCCGGGTTTGCTCTGATCTGACACACGCCAGCAGAAACCATCCGGCCGCCTGCATTCCAGCAGTGCTTGGAGCCATGGCTCCCCAGATGCAGTGTCAGCAGAACGCAGCAGCCAAGGCACAGGGGTGTTTGCTCTGAGGCCCATGCTAAGCCCACGGGGTGGGGGGCATGCGAGGAGAGTGCCCGGCTTTGCCCTGTTCATTCACAGGCATACACTCCTAGCTTCTCTAGGAATGGCTGGTACCATAACATCAGAGGGACCTGTCACTGAGTCATGCAAGTCCAGGCCCATGGCTGGTAAGTGGGCAACAAGTGCTCAGGTGGCCTGCAAGGCCAGCTCCTTTTCCACCAGACAGTTCTCCTGGGACTGATGGCTATCTGGTCAGCTGAGTCCATACTTGAGAGGTCTTTCCCAGGCCAGGAGCTATGGGAGAATGTGGTCAAGGAGGTACTGAGTAGGATGCTAGAGCTGGGGCTGGGCAAAACCCACCAGGCCTATGCCATGTCCTCTGTACCCCACTGATGGGACTCTGGACAAGGTTCTGTTCCTATCTGAGTTCTTGTTACTAAGTCTGTTTTTTTTTTTTTTAAAAAAAAAGAAAAGATATTAAAGCATTGGACTAAGTTTATGGCACAGTCTATGTTTCCAGTGGAGTCGATCTGAGGTGAGGACTTCCCTGTGACCAGTGCCATGTGTGGGGTGGAGAGCCACTGGGGCTGGGCAGGGTAAAGGGTGCTTGGCAGTGGGGAAGTTGCTGCGCTGGGCTTTTCAGGGAGAGAAGCCATGTGGAGCAAAGGCAGAGGCTGGGGCAGAGGAAGTTTTACGCCGCTGGAGAGCTCATGAGGATCCCCAGTGGGAGGTGACAGCTTGGCCAGGGAAACCTCCCAGCATCATGTGCCAGGGCTCAGCAGGGCAGGGTGTGCACAGATGCTTAGGGAGCCTGGCCCTACAGTGCTTTGGGTGGGAGGGATCAGGAGGTTGGGCTGGGGTCCAGGGCCAGGCTAGCTGTTCCAGGGAATAGTAGTGCCACTGGCAGAAGGTGCTCCACCCAGAAGACTGGGTTTTGCCCTGGGTCCTTCCCTGAACATCTTGCCTGGCCTAGGTTGTTAGCAGAAGAGAGAGTCTCCTGGCCTGAGAATGGCTCTCAACTGGCTGCAGTGGCTACCTGGATAAATGAACAGATTTGATCTGGCAGCTACATTGCCAGGTGGTCTGACCAGACCATATTCCAGCCCTGGCTCCCAGGTGCTATTCGCTCTGCAGCTTCCCCTAGTGGAAATTTTGGTACTTATTGGGCCTGGATGAGCACCCTGCCTACATTTTTCCCCCTAGTATCATATTTATTCATAGATGCAAGTATATAAAATTAGGCCATGGACATTATTTAATAAATTAGGTAGGTTTCCTTTTAGTACTATAATGGGGACCAATACGTGTTCTTACCATTTGTCTGATATCCACAAAAAACACTTCTGGGCGTGATGATGCATACCTATAATCCCAGCACTTGGGAGGCTGAGACAAGAGGATCACAGGTCTGCGGCCAGCCTCAGCAACCTAGCAAGACCCTTAGCAACTTAGTGAGACCTTGTTTCAAAACAACAACAAAAAAAATGTTTACGTGCTTGTAATCCCAGCATTCAGGAGGCTGAGACTGGAGGATTGTGGTTTGTGGACAGCCTCCGCTACTTAGTGAGGCCCTTTGCAACTCAGTGAGACCCGGTTTCAAAATAAAGAATAAAAAATAGGGCTGTGGGTGTAGCTCAGAGGTAGAAGAGGTAGAATAATGCCCCTGGGTTCCATCCAAAAAAAAAAACAAAAAAACAAAAAAACGGACTGGAGGGAAGTATGTAGCTTGGAGATAGAATAGAATGCCCTTGGGTTAAAAAAAAAAAAAAAAGACTGGAATCTAGGGAGAAGGAGAACACCTGGGTTTAATCTGTCAATCTCTATTACTACGCACACATATACACACAGTCAAAAAGAGAAAAAACCTTGTGCATTTGCCCAAGCTCAAAGATATTAAAATCTAGCACATGAAGCCCATTTCTAGAGGTAGAAATATAGGCAGAATTAGGTATAACTACTATGGCAGTAATTATCAATTATAGTTAATATCTTTTTTTAAGAAATCAATTGAATAACCAAATACTGCAGTAGCCTGGGTACTCCTGAACAAAGTACCTCCTATCACTCATGCCCTATTCCAGGAGTAGCTGCGCTGACCAAGCTGGTGAGGGTAGGAAGAATAGAGCTCAGAGCAGGTGTTCATTGCACATGGCCTGAGGCAAAGACCCAGGAGGGTTCTTGAATCTCCCAGACAAAAAGGCAGCAGGATCCATAGGGGCACATTGAGGCTGGTGGCTTCTCCCTCTCCCATCTTGCCTTCTCTTCATCTCCTTTTGGCCATGAGAAAAAGTAGATGTGAATGGGAGAGCAGGGATGCAGGCAGCAGGTTCCTCCTGCAGATGTCAGATGGTTAAAGTCTACTCTGCGTGCCTGGGAGCCACAGAGGACATGAGTGCAGCTTGCCGCTGGCCATGCAGGTGGAAGGTGGCCAGTGGCTTGTGTATTCTCCCTCTGCTTTCTCCTACGTGCTCTTCTCCATCTTCTTCAGCACACTTGACTGCAGGCTGGGGACATTTTACCTCTGAACTATGCTCTTTTTATTTTTTATTTTGAAACAGGATCTCATTAAGTTGCTGCAGCTGGCCTAGAACCTATGATCCTCCTTTCTCAGCCTCCCAAGTACTGGGATGTGCGCCACAGCATCCAGCTGCATTCTTCTCTTGATGGGGTATAGCAGGAAGGGTATCACAAGGGTCCCTTAAGCCTGTAGAGGGGTTGCATGTCCCACTCTCTTTCTCTCTAAGCAGCCCAGGATTGCATGACCTTCTGGGTCTTGAGAACCTCTGGGGAGGCCATGGGGAGGCACATGGAAGTGTCCTCCTGTCATCCTTGGAAGCCAGCCTTGGTGAAAACACACACACACACACACACACACACACACACACACACACACTCACTCACTCACTCACTCACTCACTCACCTCAGCCACCATCCCTGGTACTGCCATCATCAGTAGTATCCCCATATCAAAATCCAGAAGTAGTCAGGCATGGTTGCACATGCCTGTAATTCAGTACTTGAGAGGCTAAGATCAAAAAGAGGATCAAAAGTTCAAGGAAAACCTCAGCAACTTAGGCTCCATCAACTTAGTGAGACCCTGTTTCCAAATAAAAAATAATACATCCCGGGCTTGGTGGCGCACGCTTGTAATCCCCATGCTTGGGAGGCAGAGAGAGGAGGATCGCGCAGGTTTGAAGCCATCTGCGCTGGCTTTAAGAGACCCTGTTTCCAAATAAAATGTATAAAATAGATCTGGGAGTGTAGCCCCAAGGTAGAAGGGTTTCCAGGAACCCCAGTACCACCAAAAAAAAAAAAAAAAAAAAAAAAAAAACCATGGCCAGGGATGTAGCCCAGAGGCAGAATACCCCTGAGTTCCATTCCCAGTACGGTGAGGGGAAAAAATCCAGAAGTAATTTAACTGCTGTTTTTATCCACAGCAGTTTCTCCCGTCTTTCATTCATTCTGCAGTAATTATTGAGCATCAGCACATACCAGAGCATATTCTGTTCTCGGCTCCAGAGTATCACAGTGACCCAGTGATACTGCCTTAGTGGAACTTACGTGCCTTCGATCGGGTGGGATAAGCACTACAAAGAAAAATGGTACAGATGAAGGGAGTGGGTGATGGGCGGGCGTGGCGGAGGAGCCGTCTGAAGGGATAGTCCGCCAGCCCTTTCTAGGCTAGGGGAGGTCCCTGAGGAGAGGCTGTGACCGGAGAACGGGAGAGGCGAAGAGGTGATGGTGGAGCAATCCTGTAGGGGCCCTATCCTGCAGGGACTCTCACTCCAAGTTAAAGAGAAGCATGAGAGGATTTGAAGCAAATGAATGATGTTGTCTTGGTGGGGCTTTTTGTTTGTTTTTATTATTTATTTATTTATTTATTTATTTGTGTGTGGTATTGAGGGTGGAACCCAGGGGCTTTTCTACCTCCGGGCTATACTCCCAGACTTATTTTATACTTTATTTGGAAACAGTGTCTCACTAAGTTGCTGAGAGCCTCACTTAGTAGCTGAGGCTGGCTTCGAACCTGTGCAGTCCTCCTGTCTCAGCCTCCCAAGCGCTGGGATTACAATCGTGAGCCACCACGCCCGGCTCTGTTAGTTTTTTTATACTGGAAATCAAGTTCAGGGGTGCTTTACAGCTGAGTTACATCTCTAGCCCTCCTCTCCATCCCCCTTTCGAGATATTACCTAAGTTGCTGAGGCTGGTTTCTCAAGCACTGGGATTACAAGTGTGCGCTACAATGCCTGGCTGTGTTTTTGAAAGATCACTCGGGCCGCTGTGTGGGCAGAATGGTCTGGGGACGGGGTAAGGGCAGAAGCTGGGAAGACTTCTTGGAGGATGTGTAATCCTACTTGTCCTGCCTCACAAGGCTTTCTTCTCGGCCTCTCCTTCCTTTCCCCTCCCTGTCCCTAAAGGGCCAGGAAAGCCCTCAGCATTGGCTTGCCTGCCTCCAGCCACTGCTAAGGGAAGTCCTATCGTTTCTCCCAGTCCCATTCCCATCTTAGGCTATTCACTAGCCTTCAGACCCCCTTCACTCATACAGTCCTGCTGGCTGTTTCCTTCATGCCTCCGCATCCCTGCCCTTTGCTGTGGTTCAGCCTAGCACGGTCTTCTCCTCCACTGAGGTTTATTTTGGTACTCTCTCCCTTCTACTTCCACAGCTTTGGCTATCTCCTTTCTTTTATATACCTCATGTCTGCCTTGAGGGCAGGGCTCTTGTAGTCTGTTTGAGGTTAGGGCCTTGAAGATTGTGGGATGTGAATGGGTTGAGGTTTTCCAGCCTCGTCATCTTGGAGCACATTGTTTTGATTATGTGCATGGGGCCCAGTGTACTGGTGTGTGGCCTGAGGATCTGGGGCATCTAGAGAGCTTTAGCCTGGCTACCCTGTGAAAGGCCCTGAGCCAAAGGGAGATAGAAGCAGGAGAAAGGCTGGACCCAGAGTTGAATAAGTATGGGGATTGCGGTGCTGTGAGAGGTTCAGCAAGGCCAGCCCTCATCCTCTTCCCTTGGATTTCAGACTTGAAACTGCACCTGCAGAGCACAGACTATGGCAACTTCCTGGCCAATGAAGCGTCGCCTCTGACAGTGTCGGTCATTGATGACCGGCTCAAGGAGAAGATGGTGGTGGAGTTCCGCCACATGAGGAACCATGCTTATGAGCCACTTGCCAGCTTCCTGGACTTCATTACGTGAGTGAGCCTCATAGCACTGGGCAGGGTGGCTATACCTGTAGGAGCTGGCTCCAGCATGGCTTAGGCCAGTTGCCTTTGTGCCTCTCTCAGCTGTCAGACCTGTTGGCAGCTCTGTCAAGCCAGCTGTCATCAAGCATTGCCCTCAGAGTCCTCCTGGGGCCATATAACTGGGCTGGCATTTCAACACTTCTGGATGTCCGGGTCATAACCTATATAGTGGGGCCACCAATCTCTTATACTCCTGGTATTACAGATCTTGAGGTGGTGAAACGGTGGAAATGGGAGCCTTTTTTTTTTTTTTTTTGTGGGTCTGGGGATGGAACCCAGGGGTATTCAACCTCCGAGCTACACCCCCTGCCCTATTTTTTATTCTTTATTTTGAAACCGGGCCTCACTGAGTTGCAGAGGGGCTCACTAAGTAGCTGAGGCTGTCCATGAACCGCGATCCTCCAGTCTCAGCCTCCCTAATGCTGGGATTACAAGTGTGCGCCACCATGCCCGGCTTTTTTTTTTTTTTTTTTAATTTACCCTACAGCACCCACACTGAACACTTACCAGGCCCTATCCTGATGCAGTCAGAGGTTAGGGTGTGGACAGAGCTCTGAAGAACCTGTTTCTTGGGATGAGCTATGCAGTCCTTTTGTCCCTCTCTGGGCTGAGGTCCATTCTCCATCTGCTCTGACCATGGCCTAGGTCCCAAGGAGATTGAGTGGGGGCATCAGTGGAGGGGAAGTTGAACACCTTGCTACCTTTCCTAATTCTCACCCAAGCTTCACCAGGAGTCGGGTGGGAAGGCTCCCATGTTTATGACCCTTGACTGACCAGCTTCCCCATCATGACCATTGGGTGGGTATTTGCCTACACTGATCTCTTGGAGAAGCCAAGCAGAGGAGAGGACCCTGGGTCTTAGAGGCTAGAGGAGAGCACTTGGACTGGGCAGTCTCTGCATGTTATATATACCTGTGGACACAAGAAGATAGAGAGACTCCCTCTGCAGTGATGGCCCAGGAGCCTTGAGCCAGAGCCTGGTAGGCAAAGAATGGCCCCATCCCTGGTGGCTGCACCACATAGCTGGTGAGCAGAGGCATGATCAGTGGCTGGCTTCTGAGTGTTCTCTGCATTGATAGCCTGTGAGTGTGTGTAGCTGTAGGAAAACATTTCTCTGCACTCTTCTGAGTATTGTCTAGCTTTTTCCATTCCCTAATTATGATGCTCCCACCCTTGGAAGCAGGCATACTGATTCTTGTGCTCCCACCCTTGGAACTAGGCACTCCATTTGTCCCTGCAGGGTTGGGTTAGATGCCTGCTGCCTGGCCTGATTCCCACCCCCACAAGGAGCAGTCACTTGCACAGGATCCATTCACTCATTTGGGACTTTAACCTCCATCCTTAGGCAAGAACCACCGGATGGGATGCTGAAGGACTCAGGGAACCTGCCCAAGCTGGGAAGCAGGCCCCTTCAGGCTCCAGGCTCCCTTCCTTGGGGACCTCCCTACTGTCCTAGGGCCCATACTCACACTGCCTTGACCCCTTCAAAGTATGCCAACATGGACCTGTTAGGGCAGAAGGCCAGAGAAGAAATGTATTGTGTATCCGAAGGTCACACTACAGGTGCCATCTGTCACCCAACCCTTGGCCAGAGCCTATATCCCTATCCCAAGGCTGGAGCCGAGGACTTACCAGGAAGCAGTGCATTTATTGTCAGAGCCCAGCCTTCACCTTTGGCTTGTTTGTACAGGCTCTTTCAGCTTCCTGGTGAGTGTTCTGGTCTTGTCAGCTAGGTTGCCGAAGGAAGCCTGACCCCATGCCAGTGGACAGAGGGTAGGTGTCATCTGTCTTGCTGTTCACTTGCCCACCTGCCTGTGTATCTAGCCTCTGGCCTGCCTTGGTGTCTGCCTGCCAGGCCACGAAACTGGAGAGGGCCATGAGCGTGACTGAGACAGAGCAGCCGCCAGCTCTTTGCTGGAGGTTGGCTACAAGCACCAAGTGTGCTTAAAGCAGCCAAGCACTATCCCGTAGCAGGCTGTCCAAATCCGCCACCTCCCCGCCCCTTCCATTCATGGGTGATTGTGGCTTGCAGCCTTCCTGTCCACTCACTCCTGCCCTCACTCGGGAAGAGCGCAGCAGCCACGTGTCAGCCCGTCTGAGCCAGTGGCTGCTCGTTCCCTGACCCTGTCTTCTCCAGTGACCTCCCCCTCTGCTCTCCACTTCAGCCACCCCCACTGACAGCTGCCCCAAGGCCATGTCACCACCTGGAACTGCTCCACTCCTGAAATTGCTGAGTCAGACACCCCCTCTCAGTCCACAGCCTCAAGCCCTCCAACCCACTCTCAGTCTCTCGCGGGACATGGGTTCTGGACTCAGCAGGACACTGGGCCTTGGTTCCTTCCCTCCGCCCTTTCAGTCTTCATTTCCCACCCTCCTCAGCTGAGGTTCCCTGGTCCATCATTCGAGCTCTCTTCTGCCAACATCCGCAGCTCTCTTGGCCGCCCAACTCGTGGTCCCACCCGGCTGGCAGCCCCCCAGCTCTGGAGGAATCCCAGCAGCCTCCAGCCTAGAGCTGCCCTCCCCCCACTTCCACTGCCGGGAGCAAAGCTGGGGAAGCCGGCAGTTGTGGAGGGGTTATCCCTGCTGCCAGATATGCATCCTTACTGGCTCAGCTAACCTCGGCTTGTCTCTGCCTAGCAGCCCCTTCCTGTCACTACTCAGCTCTCTGAAGCCTCCCACCAAAGGTGGGAAGACCACCTCCTCATCTTAAACTCCATTTCTCTCCTGCCCCAGCCTCTTCCTCTGGGAAGATGGCCCATCTCCTCTTCCACAGAGACAGTAGAAGACAGAGTGCTGCCCAGTGCTGCATCTGCACCCCACCCCCAAGCCCTGTTCCAACAGAAGAAGCACCCTCCTTACTCTGGGATCCTTCCACCAGTATTCTTAGTCCCCTCGTCCTACTTTCTGGATGCTGAGTGGTCACTCCTGACTGTGCAGCCACCTTCTGTTCCAGATTCCCTCCCATCAGCTTCTAACACCATTCTCTGAATCTCTAACACCATTAAATGCTATGAAAAAGAGCCAGGCGGTGCTTGGGAGGCTGAGACAGGAGGATCTCACAGGTCCGAAGCCAACCTCAGCTACTTAGTGAGGCTCTCAGCAACTCAGTGAGACCCTATTTCCAAATAAAGTATAAAATAGGTCTGGGGAGTATAGGCCAGAGGTAGAAAGCCCCTGAGTTCTATTCCTGGCAACACACACACACACACACACACACACACTCACTCACTCACTCACTCACTCACTCACTCACTCACTCACTCACTCTATGAAAAACCCATTGTGTGGCCTAAACTTTTACATTCCCTAATTGTTCTCTACCCTCCTTCCCATCCCTTAAACCTGCAGTCAGCTTCCAGCAGTCTTATCACTCGCCACAAAGCCCTGGTCACTTCTAGCCTTCATGTGGCTGTGGTCTCCAGGCCAGCCCATTGGGTAGCATCTGGCCCCCAGCAGTCTCCTTCTCTCATGATGTCACTCTGACATAATCTACCTCCCTGGCTGCTCCTCCTCCTCCACTCTGCCCCAGCAGGTCATCCCAAGTATAGGATGTTGCAGAAAGGATGAAGCTTCTATAGGGCCGTGCCAGCGGACTCCCCCAGACTGGGATTTATGACTGGTTTCCCCAAGGAGGGGGTGGCTAGCTGGTGGAAAGGAAAGGCATTTAAGGCACAGATAAGCTGAGGGAACTATACATGTCCTGAGCATGAAGTCCCTAGCCCTGTGTCCCCCTCAACAGCCTCCAGATATGTCCCCTCTGGGAAGGAGGAGGCTACCCTAGAAATTCCCAGAGAAATGTACCCAGAGAGGAGAGTGTGGTCCTCAAGGAGGGCAAAGTGTCGGCTAAAGGGCCCATGCTGGGCCATGGCCTCCTGCAGACAAAGACCATAGCTCACCTAGAGATCGAGGTGGGGACCACCACAGAGTTCACTTAACTCCATCCTGCTAAAAGCCTCTGCCTGCAGAGCTGCCACAGGATGGCTGGAACAGGCTTCTGCAGGAAGTGATGAGTTCCCTGTTACTGAAGGTGAGCAAGCAGAGACTGGTCAAGGATTCTTCTGCCCTTCTGTGTAAGAGACATTATCCTGTGCTTTTGTGGAGCTCAGCAAGCCTGCAGCCAACACACAGGGCCAGGCCCAGGGCCAGAAGGGAGCTACATGTACAAAGGGAATGGTATGAGAGCCGGGCATGGTGGTGCACGCTTGTAATCCCAGCATTCGGGAGGCTGAGACAGGAGGATCATGGTTGCCGGGCAGCCTCAGCTACTTAGGCCCTTTGCAACTCCGTGAGACCCCGTTTCAAAATAAAGAATAAAAAATAGGGCTGGTGGTATAACTCGGAGGTAGAATGCCCCTGGGTTCCATCCTCAATACCAAAAAAAAAAAAAAAAAAAAAAAAAGGAATTGTATGAACAATGGAGAGGCCTGTGGGCAGCTTCCACAAGTGAGACCAGGGGTCGCAGGTGGCTTTTCAGCATTAGGATGACTCCAGGGTCGGGTGGGGATGGAGAGGTCATTTGAGAGTGCATTGCCACGATAGAGACGGCTTCTTGCCACCAGGTGCACATCTGAGTGAGACGGGGCTCCCTGAAGTAGATCGTACCATGTGGCTCTGAGGTGATGATCCAGCTCAGTTTTGTGGTGCTAACATGTCATATGTTACTGTACTAAGGGTTTCTGTCGAGCCTGGCCATTAACTTGCTGTATGCCTTGGGACAGAGTCGCCATTAGTTTTTTGCCTTTGGAGGAAACTTCTATCTGAACCATTATATGATGTTTTCCCATAGGAGAGTTGGCTCTAGAAGAGAAGCTGGGGGAGTTGCTTGTAGGAGGAGTGAGCCTAGTCTTTGGGCATCCATGTGGCCTTAAAGCCCTTGTCCTCAAATGAGGGAGCCTCCCTGGCAGGGGTCTTCCCAAGTGTGCAGTGCCTGCGTACAGACTATTAGGAGAGCCTGGGTATGGGGCACACAGTGGGGAAGCTGAGGTCCCATCTTTCTCCTGTGCCAGAGCCTCATTGCCACCAGCCAGAGTAGGCAGCTGGAAAGAGGCTTTGTGTAATGGCTTCAAGTGCCCAATGGGCCTGTCAACACATCTGCCATTATTTATAGGATATGTTGCCCCCAACCTGGGCCCTGCGTGGTCACAAAGGGGCGTCAGATTTCCCTGGGCATTCCTACTTTGACCAGGTCAAGCCCTCACTTTCCACAGCAAGCTAGGCTTCTGGGTGAACTGCAGGTCTTTGCAGACTATGGCTCTATGCCTGCTGTGGTTTCTGGATCCTGGGCTAGGGCCCTGGCCCCTGCCCAGTAGGAGAGCCACTATTGTGGGCTTGAGGGGAGCATCAGGAATTCGTAAAGGCATGGAAAGCTTCAGTTGGGGGAAGGCCTAACTGAGCCTCTGGAAAAGGGCAGGATTTTAATGAGGGGGTCAGAACTTCACTAGCTCTGTTACGGGCCACATCTCACTCATCCTGATTGCAGAGGGGACACTGAGCCTTAAGTGTGCTGAGCTGGTGGTAGATATTTCTGTTTGTTTTCTACCCTGTACAGGGCTCTTCAGGATTCAGGTTAACTGAGTACAGATACTGTCACTAGCAGGTTAGGGGAGCCCTTGGTGGGGGGGCAGGGGTAGACAGGCTGGCAGGGAACCCAGACATCATGTCCTTTGCATCAGCACTAGACCTGCCCCTGTGACTGAGAAGCCAAGCTGTTCCAGCAGGTGGCACCAAAGAGCATAGTGGAAGGTCAAGTTTTGCTAGGGACTCTGAGGGCTTCTTGAAAGACACGGAACTTCCTAAGCTCCAGCCTGAGACTTCTGGGGGACTGAGCTGTGTTGGAGGTACAGGGCAAAGGAGGGCCTCCGGGCAGAGGAATACAGACTGCCCCACCCCCACTCCACAAGGGCCTCTTTGGCCTGGCGGGCAGCCGGCCATCCACTCCCCAGCTGTCTTCCCCTGGAGGGAGATGCTGACCAGCTGGAACTTCATTCGCTCCTATTGGGGCCAAATGAGGGGAAGAATGGTGGAGTGGCTCTCTGGGGGCAGGGAGGCAGCTGCTGAAACCAGGCAAGGAGGAGGAGGGTTTCCTTGCCCGATGAGGGCCTCAGCTTTGAGAGAAAGATATGACTGGGCTCCCATCTCCAGTCTCCCATCTCCCAGGAAAGAGATTCTGGCCCTCACCAGGCCCAGATGAAGAGAGGTCTGCACTGTAGCCACTTTGCAGTTGGCCCAGGGAGAAGAGAGTTCTGAGCCGGGCACTGGATCATCTGAGGCTGGCCTGGCCTGGGTAGAATGAGGCCTGGAAAGGGCGGAGAGGGGATGCTTGGCCTAGCATCCCCTCTGTGTGTGGCTGAGGCTTCAGTGAGAAAGGCTGTGAGGAGCCCACTGGAGAGGGGGGACCACCGGCCTCCACATGTGCTGACAGGGCTGAGAAGTGAATCACTGTTGGCCCGTTCTACATCACTGGAGGGACGACAGCAATGTCTTACAGCAGCGACTTCCACAGGGCTCCCCGAGGCTGGGCTGGGACCTTCAGGGATGCCAAGGCACCTCCTCAACTACCTTGAGTTGCAGAAGAAGGAGGGGGAGGTTTAGAGAGAAAACTGGCTCTGGGGCCCCTCTGGGTGCAAAGCCAGGATATGGACCCTGGACATGGGTGGGATACATGGACAGTGACTGTGGGGACAGAGCTCCTTTGCCTTATGTTGTGACAAGGCCTGGTGCTGGCCTTCTGGATTTTATCTGCCCTGGTAGTGAGGCTAGTGGCTGTGGGGTCCCTCAGATAATATGGGCCCAAAGAATGTCTCTTTTCTTTCTTCCTGTCTGAAGGGTGTAAGGACATAAAAGAACACCCTTGGACCCAGAAGCAGGATCCTTGTGTCTGTCTCAGGGATTGGGATGGCTCCCAAGGGGGCTGGGTGGAGAGCAGGTGGGGTACGGAAGGCTGGAGAGAGTGCCCTGAGGCACACAGGGAAGGAGACATGCCTGGAGACCAAGGCACAAAGCTCTGGCAGGCTCTCGACTGTCCTTCCATTCTGCCAGCTCCATGGGGTTGGGGCAAGAGGCGGGCCATATGGGCCTCTTGGCTTACAGCTGCAAATGGGCTCTGTCTGAGGCCCTCGGTTTGGGAAGGGAGGCTGTCTCTTCTCAGTGCACATCCTGTAGCCGACCTAGCCAGACAGGGGGTGGGGAGAGGGCAGCTGCCTGGCCCTGGGCCCAGGAGAGCAGAGGTCGTAGCAGGGCGCCAGGCCGGGTGGGAGCTGGGGAGCATGCAGCAGGCAGGGGAAGTAGAGGTCAGTCTGGGACAGGAGTTGAGGCCTCCTCCTGCCGCTTTCCTGGAGGGCCCTGTGGGAGCACCCACAGTGGCCAGCCCTCCAAGCTGAGGTGGCCCTGGGCTGCTGCCTCCCCCACTTTGTTCCCTTGGTTCTGGAGACCACCTCCTACCAGGGCCCTACTAGGACAGCCACAGCACTGGGTACTCCCGATTATGTCACAGCAGAAATCTAGCTCTGGTCTCCCAGAGTCAGGACAAGAGCTATGCTCAGGGCCCAGCTCAGCACACAGCTCTCCTCCAGAGCTCACCCTTCCATGTGCCCAGCCCAGCCCTCGAGGACATTTCCCTGAGGCCTCCTCCGGCTCCCCTGAACCTCAAGTTCATCCGCGGTGACAGGATAGAGGGTAGTTGCCCTGACTGTGGCTGGGACCCTCTCCCTTTCTTCATTCCATCCCCCTGTAGGTGACTGCAGCGCCTTTGTGTCCATGTCTTTCCGTTGGAGGCAGGGCTTTGTCTCTTGCCAAGTCTGAGCTGGGCAGTCCCACCCACCCCAGCTCCACAGCCCCTCTGCTGCCCGTGGGTTTCTCAGAGCTGGCCTCCTGCAGGGCACATGGGTCTGACCTGATCCCAGCCTATCAGGACTCTGGGTCTTGTCCACACCCTTGTGGGCAGGTACCTGGTGCTGGCCTCTGTCCCTATGGAGCTGGGCTGTGCAGGGCTGCCTGACTGGGGCCTTCGCTCCAGAGGGGCTTCCACCGGCTCTAGCATTGCTTCCTTGGAGTAGCCTCTCCCTGCTTCTCAGTCTTTCCCTTTTCACCCCTCATCCCCACAAGGAGCCAGAGTGACCCTACCTGGATGGACAAGTAGTTCCTGCTTACATCCCACTCATGGGTGCCTGGTGTTTGAGATGAAGTTGGGACCCTCAGCCTGGCCTGAGCCCATTCTCTGGGCACCCCTCCGCCCCACTGCTGCAGTGCCCCGCCAGTGGCTGCGCCCTGCCTCTCCCTCTGCCAGTCCTGCCATGCTCAGTTCCTCGAATGCAGCCTCACTCAGTGCATGCCTCCAGGCCTTTGCACACACTGTTCCCTCTTCCCAGAACACACTTTCATCTCCAATCCTTTTATCTCTCAGGCTCCTCACCACACCCGCTCCCAGGCTAGGCAGTGAGCCTCGCCTCTATGTGCTCTTAGAGCACTGTTCACACTGTGGGGCGTTACCTGTCTCCCAGTCCCTCCATTCCCTCAGGGGTGAGGCTGTCCTGTACTCCTGGTGCCGGGGTGGGAGTCAGGAACTCAAGGGAACTTGGGCAGGATAGGCACCCAAGGATAGAGCCAATAGCGCCTCTCTGCAGCATCCATTAACCATTAACCAGCACACATTGTTAAGGGGCAAATGGACCAGACAGGATGGGGCAGGGGCACGGTGCTGGGCCAGTTCTTCCAATCCCACAGTCCAACGGGCTGCCTTGCCCTTGTCTGCCTCCGATAGTTACAGCTACATGATTGACAACGTGATCCTGCTCATCACGGGTACTCTGCACCAGCGCTCCATCGCCGAGCTTGTGCCCAAATGCCACCCGCTCGGCAGCTTCGAGCAGATGGAGGCCGTGAACATCGCACAGACACCTGCCGAGCTCTACAATGCCATTCTGGTGGACACGCCCCTGGGTGAGCCGCTGTGGTAGAAGCAGGAGCTGGGCAGTGGTCTCAGCATCAAGGCCTCCATGTGAGGTTTGCAGACTGCTGGAAGTGGGATAATCCTGAGCCTCTGCTACTGACCTTTGTCTGCCCCTCCACTTCCCTCTCTCATCCCCCCGCCCCTCCCCCCACCACTATATCCTTTCCTGTTGCTTTGCTGGGCCAGGAAGGCTACCCCAGGGCCTGGCTCGGACCATCTAACTTTGGAAATAGTCTAGTTTCTCAGAACTCAGGAGGAAAGGATTGAGCTCATGAAAAGGAGAGAAAGAGGCTTGGGTTCCCCTGGCATCCTGGGACCTCTGACAGCCTGTGGTCCCAAGCAGAGCCAGAGTGGCTGGCTGCCCATGAGGCAGAGAGGGAAGCAAACAGCTTCACTTGCTCCACTGAGCAGGTCCCAGGGGCCAGGTCAGACAGTGTCCGGCAGGATGCAGGGTCCATGTCAGAGGCCAAGGAAGGGAGGGGATTCAGGAGCTTCCTGTAGGGCCCCGCCTAGGTAGTGCTGGCTCCTGCCTACCTAGGAGGCTGCGGAGAAGGCATGAGGGCCATAATCAGCCGGTGCCCTCACAGCCAAAGTCCTGAGTCCCAGGGCACCATACTATGAAGCCACCAAGAGTTGAACCACAGGGCTCAAAACTGAGAGGCCTGAGCCATATCTGCTGACCTAGTATGCCTTTCGTTCTCCAAGTAACTTTGAGCTAGTTCTAGGCTATTTGTAGCTTCTGTAGCTTCTCCATCTTTAAGGAAGAGATAGACCAGTGAGTCTACAGGCCCTCCTGGGGGTGGGGGTGCTCTGACCTTCTCTGGCCTTTCCTTCTAGCGCCACAGTGGTCCCCTAGGCGGCTGGTCCATACAGACCCCAGCTGCCAAACTCATTCTTTGTCCTAAGGAGAAGAAGGCTAGTTTTCCAAGTGTGGGCGCCAGGTCCTCCCACTAGATACAGAGAAGTGGGCGTCAGGCCCCAGATCCACAGCTGCCCCTGGAGAAGGGAGAATCTCATGGCCTCTTATGCAAGCCTGTCTTTGGCATGGTCTGAACTTGGGTCTGCCCCAGCAGTGATTAGATCATGTTATGGCTGGCCGCCTCCTTTATAAATCAATTTTAGGAGCAAGGAGGCTGGAAAAACTCAGGTCAGTGCACATGGCCCAGAGTATTGCGTCTGCCACTTCCAAGGCAATAGTTGAGTCTGGGCTGGGGTCTCCCAGTACCTATCTTGGTGGGCCTTGCAGGAGAGCCCTCTGTGGCCTGCAGGGTTCTCGCCTGGGCTACTCGCCCGTCCCTTACTCCCAGGTCTTTCTTCTCCAGCTGCTTTTTTCCAGGACTGCATCTCAGAGCAGGACCTTGATGAGATGAACATCGAGATTATCCGCAACACACTCTACAAGGTAGAACTCCCCTTGAGTAGTGCGGGATTAGCTTGTCGGTGGGTGGGGCTGTGGGGCGCGGTGGGATGGTGATTTATGTGAGGTGCCGGGACAGGACACAGCTGCACCAGGCTCCTGTCCCGGGGGCTTCTCCACTTTCTCTCTGGCTCTGTGATGGGTACAAGGCTGTGTGGAACAGGTTCTCCATCTCATGGCGCCTGCAGCGGTCTCAGATAAGATCAGCAGGAGTGGCTGGCACTCCACTGCTCGGCCTGTCAGAGCTGGCTCCTGGATGGCCATTCTCTCGGCATCCAGGAGGGTCACGGGCCACCACCCAGGCCATAGCCCTGAGACCTGCCCCATTTGGGCTGTTGCCAGCCAGGATAGGCACTTGAGCAGAGGCAGCAGTGTGCTCGGTTGTGGAAGGGGCAGGGGCAGTAGGTCCTTTTGACTCTCTCAGCTTCCTGAGCCTAGAGCCAGTGCCACATCCCACCATCCTCATCCCCTGCCTACCTTCTGCTTCCCACTGGGCTATGGCATAGACTGGCTGACCCCTGGGAACACAGGTTGGATTTGGGATTTCCGGATTGGCACTGCCCTTGCGCATAGAGATTAAGAGCCAGGGACTGAGCTGGGTGTGGCGGCACTCACCTGTAGTCCAGTACTTGGGAGGCTGGGACAGGAGAATTGCAGGTTCGAGGTGGCCTCAGCAAGTAGTGAGACTTTCATCAACCTAGTGAGACCCTGTTTCAAAATAAAAATATAGCCAGGCATGGTGGCACACATTTGTAATCCTAGTACTTGGGAAGCTGAGACAGCAGGATCACATGTTTGAAGACAGCCTCAGCAAGTAGTGAGACTACGGGGTTCTAGTGAGAAGGTGTTGAGAATCCAGTGAGAACCTGTTTCAAAATAAAAATAAAATGGGGCTAGGGTGTTACTTGGAGGTAGAATGCCTCCAGGTTCAATCCCCAATTTAAAAAAAAAAAAGAAGGCTGGGCATGGTGGTGCACACTTGTAATCCCCGCGCTTGGGAGGCTGAGACAGGAGGATCACACACGTTCGATGTCAGCCTCAGCTACTTAGTGAGGCTCTCAGCAACTTAGTGAGACCCTGTTTCCAAATAAAATAGAAAATAGGCCTGGGAGTATAGCCCGGAGGTAGAAAGCCTCTGGGTTCCACCCCCAGTACCAAAAAAAAAAAAAAAAAAAAAAAATATATATATATATATATATATATATATATATATATATATATATATATATATATATCTCCAAGGATGTGTGGGACAGACCAGACTCCAGCTCTGGTGGCAAGGCTCTTGACAGGCTCTAGTCGGGAACATAGGTCAGCAGTGGGCAGGCCTGGAAGGGGCGCTGGCCAAGGGGCCTGCTGACCTAACCTGAGAGCATCTGTCTATTTCTCAAGTCTGCACAGTGAGGTTCCTCTCCTGCCCTGAGTGGAGCTTGCTGCCAAACCCTGGGCCTGGGCCAGTGTACAATGAGGGCCGGCCTGGAGGGCACAGCGGTGTAGGGCCTGGCACATGCGGAATGCCAGCAGGGAGCACAGGTCAGGTGGTGTGCCATTTGGAACTGATATAAAAGTGCAGGTTCCACACGAACAGAGAGAGAGAGAGTGCTGGAGGAAGACACACACAGTCAAGTCACCCAGGGCCTTGAATGCCAGGCCAGAAGTTTGAAATTTATCCTGTGTGCAAGGTCATCCAACACAGGTTGCCAGCAGAACAGAGTGTGTCCCAAAAACCCTCTTCGGGCATAGTGTAGAGGGTAGATTAGAGGCAGGAAGATCATTCACGGCTTTGGTCCAGGACTACCCTAGTAGCTAGTAGATATCATTGTCCCCATTTGTAAAATGGGGAAACTGAGGGCTCAGAAAAGTGGGGTGATTGTCTAAAGCCACACAGTAAGTCACTAGCTAACACTAAGGATCACACCTGGCTCAGCCTGTTTGCAAAAGTGAGAGCTCTCATCCACCCCGCTAACAGGGAGGCATGCCAATCCAGGAAGGAGAGAGAAAGTACACACTCCTAGTGCACGCGCCCGCCCATCTGGCCCATTGCCAGGTCCCCTGCCCCGAGACAGAGTGAGGGGTGCGGCTGTCCCCCCAGCCTCACCCACGTCCTCACTGGGCTCGACTGGTTCTAGCTGGAGTCAGTGGCAAGAGCTGCCCAGGCAGCAGCTCATAAACACCACCCCAACACCACGGGCCCTGTGCCAGGACCGCCTGCCCATCAGGCGATGTCCCAGCCCGATGACCACAGATGGGAGATTAGGCGGACCCTCAGCCACCTGGCAGGTGGGAACTGTAGGCAGCTGGCATAGCAGACTCCAGGAGATGGAGTGGGGGAGGGGAGGTGACCTTGCTTCCTGGGTCTTGCCAGTTTCTTTAGCTACCGTAGCTTCCAGGGAAGAGTCTGGGTCTATCCTATCAGCATTCCCAACCCTGGGCTCAGCCTCCCCAGGGATTGATACAGCTTGGTGAAGCAAGTAGGTAGGTAGCAGGACATGGAGCCTAAGACCTGGCTGATGACTTCCCCCACAGATAGGAGCTGCAGGCCCCGCTGGGACAGGCCTTGGGGTTTTAGCACAGCCAGCTGGGCTGGCCACAGGGAGGCCACAGGGAACTGATTCCTAGCGGGACTGAGAAGCAATACCAAGTCATGGCCAGGGTCTGACGTGGTCTTCTCTGAATCCCATGATGCTCCACTCTCTCCTCCTATGCTCATTCCTCACCTGTCTCATCTGTTATTTCCTGTGACCCTAGTCTTCCTCAGGTTCTTTCATAAGCCTGGATTGCCCATTGTCACTGGCCGGGCTCAGGGAACCCTGTCTCCTATCCTCTCTTGCATAGCAGAGCCTGTGGGCCCGAGTCAGCTTGGAGGGCAGACCTCAGTGTGGGAAGCTTTCTGTGTCTCCTTAGCCCCTCTCTAACTAGGAGGAATAGTCTCTAGCCTGTAGAGCTAGAATCTTTATAACTGTGCCACAAGATGGAACCCAAGGAAGAGAGGTTTCTGAAGGAAAGGTGCCCATGCAAGGGAGCTCCTGAGAGTCCTTGCAAGACTATGGAGAGGTGTGGAGTCTTCCTGGTGTGTGAGTGTTGGGAGGAACCTGGGGCCTGGGCTGACCTGTCCTTTCCTCATGCCCTGCAGATCCAATTTGCCTGGGCAGGAAGTGCTTGTTCCCATCGGCCCCCATGTACCAGCCATTGCTCTGTGAGGCTGACGTCTGCATAGGCAATAACCATCCTTCAGCAGGAACTAGCCTGACAGTTTGGTTCCTGTGATGCCTGGGGGCTGCCTGGGGGTGGGAGGAGAAGCTGTTCTGCAAGGTAGAGTGCAGCAGGGACAGGGCACTTAGTCCAGGCCATCTCTGTGAACTCTCAGGAGTAACCTTTCCTCACCAGTCTGCGGATGCCTGGTTTTCTGAAGATGAAGGAGGCGAGGTCTGGGGAGATTTGGCGAAGAGGAAGGCATAAATGCAGGAAAAGACAGAGGTTCCTCTGAGCCTGGCCCTCTGTGGGATGAGGGGGCAGGGAACATGTATCCTAAAGCAGACCACTGTCCAGAAACTGTTCATTTACCCCTGGGTGAGAGGTGCTGCTGCCTGGCGGGGGAGGCGGGAGCTGTGAGGAGGGGCTAACAAACCCTGCGTCTCCTTGCTTTCGCTGAGCAAGCTTTATGCTCTGCACAGGCCTACTTGGAGTCCTTCTACAAGTTCTGCACCCTACTGGGCGGGACCACGGCTGATGCCATGTGCCCCATCCTAGAGGTAAGTGCCTTCCCACCTTCTGCCTGCTGGTCCCCACTAGCCCTGGCCTAAGAGAAGCCCTACCAACTGACTGGCTGTGGCCTCCCTCTTCCTTCTCTCCTTGTCTGTGCACCGGTCCTGCAGTTTGAAGCAGACCGCCGCGCCTTCATCATCACCATCAACTCTTTCGGCACAGAGCTGTCCAAGGAGGACCGTGCCAAGCTCTTCCCGCACTGTGGGCGCCTCTACCCCGAGGGTCTGGCTCAGCTGGCTCGGGCTGACGACTATGAGCAGGTCAAGAACGTAGCCGATTACTACCCGGTGAGTACCCTGGCTAGCAGGACAGTGGGTGGACATGTTGGCACCATGCACCACCCCCAGCACCCAGCAGCACTCTCATGCTCCCTACCCCTCCCCGGCCAGGAATACAAGCTGCTCTTTGAGGGTGCAGGCAGCAACCCTGGAGACAAGACCCTGGAGGACCGATTCTTTGAGCATGAGGTGAGAAAATGCTCTTACAGGGCCTGCCCGGCGTAGGGAAGAATGGTGGCTTAGGCCTGACTTTGGTCACAGCCACCCGTACATCACACCTGCCTCCGTCCACAGGTGAAGCTGAACAAGTTGGCCTTCCTGAACCAGTTCCACTTCGGTGTCTTCTATGCTTTTGTGAAGCTCAAAGAGCAGGAGTGTCGCAACATCGTGTGGATTGCTGAGTGCATCGCCCAGCGCCACCGCGCCAAGATCGACAATTACATCCCCATCTTCTAGCATCCTGACCTGAAGCTCCCAAGTGCATTGTGTGTCTGTGCGTGCTGTGATAAAGCCCATGGTTCACCTGGCTGCCCTGGGGTGGGGGCAGCATATTGTGCTAGGGACTGCCCAGTTTTCCTGACCGCCCCTGGACCGCTCTCAGGCCTGAAAAGGGGCTGGGCACCTCTCCCCTGACCAAGGATGGACCAAGACCCCCTCCAGAGCAGTGAGGCCCCCTCAGCCCTGTGTTTACAGCCACTGACATGTCTAAAAAGCATGTGGTCACTTTCATGTCCCTTCCTAATCTGAGAACTTCTGGGGGTAGTGTGAGCCTCCTCTCCCCTCTGTGGGTCACCCCCAGAGCTATGGCCCATAGGAAGAATAGAGTGTATATGTCCCTGGGGTATGGGGCAAGTAGCGCTCTGCCCTTCTGAAACAATAAAACTACCCTGTCTAAGCCCACTGTCTGCTGCCTCCTTTGGGCCCCAGTACCTCTCTCAGACCCCCAACTTTCCTTATGACCAAACCCCTGCCAAGTCCACTCTTGCACAGTTGACAGTCCAGGTTCTTTGCATCAGGAAAGTTCCTGGAAGAGACCCCCTTCCTCTGCTGGAAGCTGAAATGCAGAGACGATCTGGGGAGCTAGGTCCAGGCCTTGCTAATACCTCTATTGAGCTCTACAACTCTCTGCCCTCATGGATATTACCCTCAGTTCACTACAAGGAAACCCAGACTTGGGGAGAAATCATTTGCCTGAGGTCAGCGAAGCAGTGAGAATCCCATTGTTCCAGGGAGTCCAATCAGGCCTGTGCCCAGTGCCCTGGCAGAGCCCAGGGCTCCCCAGGCTGTTCCCAACCTCTGCCACACAGCCACACCCGGTTACCCGGGAGACCAGAAAGTCACCTACTCCAAACATTGCATCTCTCCCATTCTAGGAGAAATAAAAATGGATCTTTATTTAAAAAGTAGCAATTGGAGCCAGGGCGTGGTGGCGCACGCTTATAATCCCTGCGCTTGGGAGGCTGAGACAGGAGGATCCCACAAGCTCGAAGCCAGCCTCAGCTACTGAGTGAGGCTCTCAGCAACTTAGTGAGACCCTGTTACCAAATAAAGTATAAAATAGGTCTGGGAGTATAGCCTGGAGGTAGAAAGCCCCTGGGTTCCACTCCCAGTACCACAAAAAAATAAAAATAAAAAGTAGCAATTGGGCAAGTAGGGTATACTGCTTTCTTGTGGCTTGGGGGTAGGTGGTTGGGCTTGTAATTCTTGAGCCAGT
Organism: Muscardinus avellanarius; assembly: GCF_963383645.1. Lineage (NCBI taxonomy): Eukaryota > Metazoa > Chordata > Mammalia > Rodentia > Gliridae > Muscardinus > Muscardinus avellanarius. The sequence continues at coordinate 18,746,572 of NC_137796.1, forward strand.
CAAGAGGCAGTTAGGATTTAACCCTGGAATTGGCACCAGTGCCTAGAAAAACTCCTGAGGGGGGTCCCCAACCCACCCAGTTGCTCCTTGGTTTGCAGAGGCAGTGTCTGCAGGGTCCTATCAAGGCTACAGCGAAGTCTTGCACTAACTCCCTATCCAGCTGGGTCCTCCAAGCTGTAGGGGGAGCACTAGGCCCAAGAGGGTCTGTGTGGGCTCATGTAGCAGTAGAGAGGCACAGAGCCTCAGTGGGCAAGCTCAGCCTCCCGGGCCTGGACTGGGCATTGGCATGTCTGGGAGGGCCTGGGGTTCATTAGGCCAGGCTCTAGGGAAGACTTGGGGAGTCATAATGGCCAGGGGAGGGCCAAGGGCTCATGGAGCCCCTGTGCTAGAGCAGCTAGGCCATATGTGCACATAGCTTACTGAGCTGCCGCTGGGGGAGGGTTTGGGTCCTGGGCAGAGGTAGAGCCTGGCTGGCCTGGCTGCAGTGCTCGGGGCAGACAGGGACTGATGAAGAAGGTGTGCAGGAAGCGGCACCGCAGGCTCTCTGGCAGGTAGTAGTGGATGAAGTACATGATCCCCAGGCCACGGCCTGGGTAATAGCGGCGGCGCGGCCGAGCTGCCAGCAGTGCGTCAGTGATGGCATCTGTAACCGGGCTGAGGTCAGGTACTGCCAGGCGGAGTGAGTGAAGGAACTGCCCGTGCAAGTGCTCCACGTACTCCTCGCCGTAGGCTTGCAGCAGCTCGGGGGGCAGGTTGGCCAGCAGCAGTTGTTTGCGTTGCTCCCAGAGGCTCACGTTCTTCACTGACTCTGGAGAGGGGTGGCAGGGTCAAAGGGAGGTCAGTTAGAGGAGCCAAAGGCCAGTGGTCTATTTAACCAGTGCAGTGCCTCCAGCCAAAGCCAAGCCCATTCCACCACCGTAAGGCCATGCCCACCAGTCTCCCAGCCCCAGGCCATGTGCATGCCCCTCGTTCTCCGGTCCTCACCTGTCCTAAAGAAGCCAGGCTGAATGGTGCTGACCTTGATCCCCCAGGGGAGCAGTTCACAGCTAAATGTGTCCATGAGCAGCCCCAGGGCCGACTTGGAGGTCCCATAGGCTGCCAAGCATGGATACGGCATGTCTCCTGGGGACAGAATGGGGGAGGCCGCTTAGCCTAGGCCAGGTCTCCAGATCTCTCCCGACCCTACAGCAGCTTCTTTGCTGCTGCCTTGGCGGGGACTCACCTGCTGGACTGCCCACGGACACAATGCGACCCTTCGAGTGGCGCAGGAGTGGCAGGAGGCCCTTGGTCAGCTCCAGTGGGCCAAAGAAGTTCACCTCCATGCAGCTGCGGAAAGTGGCCACTGGAGATAGCTCCACATCGGCCACTATGCTGTTGAGGCCTGCATTGTTGACCAGGCCCCACAAGCCTGAGGGCACAGAAGCAGGAGGGAAGCCTCAAGTCAACCAGCAACAAGCTTGCAATCCCGCTTCCCTTCAAACCCACCTGAACATGCTCTACCGTATGGGGCCATGCCAACTGACCGGTGCTGGTGGTGTGAGCCTTGGTGAACTCCAGTACACGGCTAATGTCAGCTGGCTTGGTCAGGTCCATCTGCAGCAGCTTTAGGCGAGGAGAACAACAGGCACGCAGCTCTAGGGCACCAGGGCTATTCAACTCCAGCACAGTGGCCAGCACCGTGAAACCCATGGCGTCCAGTTTCTTGGCCGCCTCCATGCCAAAGCCAGAGTCACAGCCTGGACAGGGTAAGGCAGGCAGTGAACTCCCACAGTGGTCCAGATGAGCCAGAGACAACCCAAGGACCACCAGGGCCTGAGTGAGACCCAGGCCCCTGGACACTCAGCAGTCAGTAGCCCGCCCTCCTTCCATACACCCGTCTCTGGCAGGCTTTGTCCTTTCTGAGCCCTGAGCACCAGGAGCATCATGTCCCTGACTCCCCACAGCTATTCCATCAGACGTGACTTATGATCCTCATTTACAGAAGAAGAAACCCATACTGAGACCCAGTGATGCTAATTTGCTTTCCAGTGTTACCCAGGATAGTCCAGACTAAGATTATCCCAGGTTGGCCTGGGACGCAGCGCCAGCCCCACATACCCGTCTGCTGGTTTGATGTTAGGCTATAGTGCACATGCAGTATTACGGCACAGCCCTCTTTCTTTCTGACTATCCTTGTTCTTCCTTCCTTTAACTGGACACTAAAACAGCCTCCTAGATAATTCTGTCCCATTGTGCCCCCTGAATTCATCCTCTCCCTAAGCAGTCACAGGAATCTTTCCAAAAATAACAATATCATACTGTTTGTAAAAACTTTCCCAAGGCTCCCCATGGTCCTCAGGATGAAGCCCAAGCTGTCTGGTACCTTCCTTCGGGGCCTGTCCAACCTGAGACGCCCTCCCTTCCCAGCCTCACCACCCGCTACCATTGTTCCAGGCTCTAGGCAAGCTGGGGGCCCATGCCTACTTCACCCCTGACTCCCAAACTTGCAATTCCAATCAGTAACAACAGTGTGTGTTTTCTGAGCCCTGGGAAAGGGATATGGTGGATGGAGAAGAGAACAGACTTGCATTTGAATTCCTTCCCACATCCACCAAGTGTGACCTGAAGTCAGTTACCACTGTTGGAAGCTTAATTTCTTCTTGTTGGTATGCAAAGAGAAGAACCACCAGGCAGGGCCAGTGTGGGGGTCCATGATACCTGATAAGCCCCTGTTTCCTTGATGGTTTCCATGCTGGTACTGGCTCTGTGGGTGGCCAGTAAGGGGAGGGGGCGGGCCATCGAAGGAGGAGACTCCTGGGCCCCCTCCCCCCACCCCAGTGCTGCCGAGCTGCAGAGCAGAAAAGCTGCAAAGCGGCTCCGCTTCCCCACTCCTGGACACTCCGCACCCCTCCCCATCAGCCCCACCCCCTCTGCTGAATCTGAGAACAAAGCTGGGCAGGGGGCTGTGAGCTGGGCTTTGTGCAGCTGGGGGCCCACTAGCCTGGGCTGAGGGGTCCTTCCCAGGCAAGTCTGGCTGGGGGAGGGGAAAGAGGGAGAGGGAGAGGGAGAGGGAGAGGGAGAGGGAGAAGGGGAGAGAGAGAGAGAGAGAGAGAGAGAGAGAGAGAGAGAGAGCGCGCGCCCATGAGCGCGTGTGCACATGTGCTTGTTGGCACACTAGCATACACTTGCCTCTGCTCCCTCCCAGAGCAGATAGGGAAACTAAGACTTTAGAAATCTGTATCTATCTCCACCTGCCTGGATGTTCACACATGGCTTGCCCCTTGCCAGCTATCAGTGCACAGATGTCCACAGGCACCCACACACACAGCCCAAAGTCCACCCCATGGCTGAATTTGTGGAGTAGCTTCTGGCAAGCAGTTCTCTGAGCATTCTCAGGGAGGCGTGGGCAGCAGCTCTGGCTGGCAAGAGACAGAGCTCTTGGTAGGTGTGGTAGGACCTGGTCACTGAAGTGTCTTGTAGCCTGCTGGCGACTGAGAAAACCCTAGACTTTGTGGGCATTGGCAAGTCAGGAGCCCATTGCCGATACTTCACGGGGCTGGGCTGGGCAGGGCTCTTCTTATCCCTGCACGCTGAGCTTTGCAATCGGCGATGGAGAGCCCGGGTCAGAGAAGGCATCCTTCCTCTTACCTCTCAGGCCCAAGGCTAGAAGAATCAACAGCTGCAGTACAAAGACCTGAGGTGAGATCTCAGAAAAGGCTGCCCATTGGGGCCAGGAGCTGAGTCCTGTTGAGGCAGCTCACAAATTAGAAGGCAGGAGAGGGTTTGCCCACAAGCTAGTCCCTGCTTCCTGCCAAGAGGCCTAACAACTTTTTTTCCTCAACCCCTTCAAGCTGGGTCACAGAAGGATGGGGTCCTTTGGAGTTTCACATTACACCCTGAACTTGGGACTCCCTAGCCTGAGCCCTGCTCAACCGCTATGGAAGCCCAAAGCCCTTATTCCCCCCCACCCCCACCTCAGCATCCTCTGGCTTCTTCCCTGACAATCAAGGCCCTTCCCAAGGAAACCTCACATCCGACCACACCCCTGCAGCCGGACAGGTTATTGACTGTCCCCTACCCAAGCCATACTTATTCCTGCCTTAAGCCTTTGTTCCACACCCTTCTCCAATCTAAGACATTTTTTCTATTCCAACTGGTCTCCATGTATCCTCTATGGCCCAGCTCGAGGATTTCCTCGAGTTCTCTCAGCCCCATCTGATCATGCAGGGCCCCCTACTGGACCAAAGTTTCTGAGAAGCCAGTTTGCCGGCTGTCCCCAGCCCAGGCCCAATTCAAGGAACACAGCCCCCAGCAATCTGTCCAGAGCTATGGTGGTTGGGTCGAGAAACTCGGCTGCCCTCCCCCCATGCAATGGACCAGTATCCTCTGGCCTTTCTCCCCCTCCCCACTTCCGGCTGAGCCCCCCTTCCCCTTCCTTCCCTCAGGTGACAGATTTATTCCCTGCTCCAGACAAAGGGAGCTCAGCCAGGCAGCCAGAGGCATGCGAGTTCAGCTCTCCAAGACCTCTTTCCTGGGCACTGAGGACCAGACACAAGGAGGATGAGGTCTGGGTGGACTCTGGACTGCTGTCTCAGAAGTTTGGCTGGAGGTGGCCAGACCTGAGAAGAAGCTGCACGGCCAGCTGCCTCCTCCTGGTGACCTCAGGCTTTTCTGAACTCCAAGGATTCCAGCCAATGGGGAAGCAAGTCCCCATCTAAGCTCCTTCCTCTGGCTCCAGGGAATTGTAGATAAGGCGTCCCACGTGGGGCGGCAGGCAGAGTTCAAGGGATGACTACTACTGGGCTCAAGTCCTCTGAAGTCCCCTGCTCCACGCCTGCTCTCTTGGGGAGGGCACGGCATAGACCCCAAACTCTTCCCTTTTCCGGGGCCACCAGTTTCCTTTGGGCATCTGCGCGCTCCCGACCTCACTTTCCCTCCACACTCCTCGCAGCGGCAGGTAGTTTGTCCCGACTTGGGGAGGTGCCCAGTGCTTCCTACTTGGCGGGCTCCCTCGCACCCAGGAGGACTCGCACTCCTGCTCTGGGGAGCGCGCCTCGGCGGTGCCTGGGGGGACCCTCTAGGTGCGCGGTCCCGCCCTGGAGCCTGGAGTCCCAGCGCCCCGCGCACTCACCGGTGATGAGCACCGCGCGAGTAGCCACGGGCAGGCGCGGCGGGCGCGCCAGGCGGGACAACGCGATCCAGCCGGCGGCAGCCAGCACCGCGAGCGCGGCCGGCGGGGGCAGCAGGCGCTGGCACAGCCAGTCGAGCGCGGCCAGCAGCGCCAGCGCCGCCAGCAAAGGGCGGCCCAGATGCAGGTCGGCGCGCAGCAGCTGCAGCAGCGCGCGGGCCGCCACGAGCAGCCAGGCGCCGCCCGACGGCCAAGGCCAGCGCTCCATGGCGGCCGGGCCGGGCCGGGCCGGGGCGGGGCGAGGGCCGGACTGGGGCGCGAGGAGAGGAACTCGGGACCGGGGCGCAGGGTGCAGGGGAACACCAGCCTGGGGTGGGAGGCACACTCGCTTTCTCTGCCGGCCCTCGGACACAGCTTATAAAGCGCCCCGGGGGCGGGGCGGGGGCGGGGCGGGGGCGGGGCGGGGTGGGGCTTCCCCGCACTTCTCTCCCGGCACCCCCCGCCGGGCAGGTGCCCCCCCCCCCCCCGCACACATGCTCCGGCTCCTCCAGATCCGCTTTCGAAGAAGCCGGAACAAAGTCCCAAGTTGCTGGGCGAGGAGGAGTCATTTGCCGCGCGCCGCGCTGGAGAAAGGGCCGGGCGGTCCAGCGCCGCTGCTCGGCATCCCGCATCCCTCCGCTCCCGCCCCCTCGCCCCCGGCCCTGAGCGCCGCGCCCAGGTGAGCACATCCTGCTCACACTTGCTTGGAACACTTGAACACACGCACCACTTCCATTCAGTCACCGCGCGTTGATAGTATCGGCCACCGGGCCTTCGGAAACAACCGGGGAGAGCCAGCCGGCCCTCACCCGGCCGCCGGCGGCCACACCCGCACGCGCACGCGGGGCGCAGCGGCAGATCCCCGGCAGCCCGCGGCCCGAATGCCTACACCGAGCAGCTGGCGGCCTCAAAGCCCTGGGGCAGATCCCTCCTGGGGCAGGGACTAGGGGAAGAGGGGTTACCCGCTTTCTTCATCTGCCTCTCCATCTTTCTCTCCAGGGCCCAGTATTGGGGATGTGTAACCCCAACTCCTGACACACAAAAGTTTGGGGATAGCAAAGGGATGCAGAGCCCCCTCCTTTTACTAGCAATGTCTAGCTCTCCTTTTGCTTGGCCCCCTCCTCCCCGAAGGCAGGCCAACGGGAACACCTGGGAAGTCAGTGAGGACAGCCTCTGGGACCGGGTGGTCCCCTCCCTGCTACCCCGAAATCCCCAGGGGGATGCAATAAGTGGTGTGTGGGTGCGTAGCCCTGCCTGCGTGTATGAAGGTCCTTGTTTGTGTGTGGCTTGGCACCCCCTGCCCACCCCCATGTCTGGCACCCAGTGCCTAGCATGCGTGCCAGGGCCCCACCAGGCAGTGGGAGTTGGTGCCAATACCTGGATGCCAGGCCCTGAGCTGGGGAGAGTAGGTGCAACTGTGACAGAGGGAGCCCTCGCCCCCTGAACCTCAGGGCCTCCGCGCCTCACCCCTGCCCTCTCTAGGTCCTGGGTGCCATGGACTCCTAAGAACAGCTCCCAGCCTGTTGCCCATTCTCCCGCTCCTGTGCCCAGGCTGTGTCCTGAGGTTTCATGAAAATGTCTCCTCCAGAAACCTCTGGGCCACTCTGGTGTGACCTCCTGATGGGCCAGGGAGGGGATCAGGGGCCAGAATCACTTAAGGGGAGAGGCTCTGGGTGGAGGACCCATCCCTGCCCAGGCCACTCCTGTGCGTCCACCAGTCCCTCCTCCGGGAAGTGTGGATTATAGACTAGCCCTGGACTAGGAGGCAGAACTTTCCTGGGGAGGGTGTGTATGCCTGACCTTGGGCTCATGACCTTGTGTCCCTGGGGCTCCCCTGTACCCTTTGGTGATATTCCCTTTGTGTGCATGGACATGTGTCTGTCTCTGTCTCTCTCTCTCTGTTTCAGGTTAGCTCCCCTGGGTCTGGGCCATACTGCCTCTGAACACTCAGGGAAATATTCCTTACCCAAATCCACTGACTCTCCTTGCCCTGAATCCATGGCCCAGGCTCAGAAGGCAGACAATAGCGCCCGTGGGCTGGTTTCCTGTTTAGAGCTGTAAAGCTGCCTTGCCAGACTCCCCAGTTCTAGCCACCCCACGAAGAGTCTGGCTGTAGTTTCTCCAGTTTTAGCCCATTAAGGGCTTCCCCTAAGGGCCAGGAAGGGAGGGGGTCCTGGGGAGCCTTCAAGGGGAAGGCCACACAGATAGTACCAGTGCTTGCTATGCAAGAGGAGAAGGGTAGGGACGCGGAGGCAGGAGAGGAAGGCAAGACTGAGAAGCAGGGTCCTACCTGTTGTGGAAGAACCACCATGACACATCAGGCAGCCCACAGTGGGAGGGAGACTGGCTGGGTGTGGATGGGTGGAGGACATTGCCTTGGGTTATGGAGTATAGTGTGGCTAGTTTGGGAGGCGGGCATCTGAAGCTCAGCTTCTGGGACACTGTGCCACCGTAGATGGAACCATCAGCCTTGTGAGATTTGGGTCTTGGTGGGACTGGACTACCTGCCACATTATTCTATGCCCCATTCATCCTCCTTCATAGGCCAGGAGGCTATGCCTCCTTCTTCCCAGGATTCATACTTCAGCCCCCCATGGCCTTAGCCACTGACCCCTTCCTCCATCAGGTGGAGGCGCCTTCTAGAAGAAGAAGGTGGTTCAGGCAGTCATAACTGGGAGGGGCCGGCCCAGCCCTGTCTGAGGCCTGGTGCCAGGTTGTGCTTGCCTAGAGGCAAACAACCAGCTTCTGCCAGATCCAGGAGTCTGGGCTGGTAGGGCCTCCAGGGAAGAGAAGGGAAGGGGGGCAGAGGGCAGGAGCCTTTGCCGATAACGTGGGGCCTGGCAGGGGAGAGGAATGAAGGGCAACCACAGGAGCAGAACCCTGGAGCGACGCCGCCCCAAGCCCTCAGCCCACAGCCTTCCTAACCCAACATGCCTGGTTAGGAACCTGGTTAGCCAAACCCTTAGGATGCCCCAGGCTCTGGAGGACTGAGAGTCCGGTTGGCTGGCTGGCCAGCAGTGGCAGAGTCCGGCGGCTCATTGGCACCATCTGCCGGCCTTTTGAGAAAGTGCAGCTGTGAAGGGGCTTCAGGCCAGTGATTGGTAGATTTGAGGATACAGAAGTCTGGGCTGGGGGATAGCACGGAGCAGTTTTCAAGAGCTCTCCCGTCCTGTTCTCTGGCTGTGTCGGGGTTCGTGGATCCAGGCACTCACTCGCCACCTTTTCTCTCCTCAGTCCGGCTAGGAGGCAGCAGATCCCCAAGGGGCTCTGCTCAACGGCAGAGGGGCCCTCTTCCTGACGATGGCCAGTCCTTCCAGCCATGAGCTAGACCTCATCCTGCTTCATCCTCAAGGATGGAACATTTTTACTGACTTCTTACCGAGTGCAGGCCCTGTGTTGGGCACCACAGACACAGCAATGAGCCTCCGGCCGTTCCCAGCCGCAATGCTTAGGCCTAGTCGTCTCCCTCCCGTGGGTAAGAAACCCGCTATTCCGTTCCTCGGGGTTTGTTCTCCAAAGCTGTCTGTAGATGCCACCACTGCTTTCCCCTCCACCACCCTAGCCCCAGGTCAACTCCAGCCTGGCCTCGCCAGATGTAACCCGCGAATGACCTCCCAGTCCCCAGATCCCATGGACCCATCCCTGCCTTCAGCTCACTCGGCCTCCTCGAAACCTTTGCCCTTTTGGCCTCCCTTTGCAGCCTGAGCCCTGTCTCCCTTCAGCGCCTGTGAAGCCGCCCCTGCTGGGTTTCTTCCTACCTCGCCGCCTGTCAGGCCGCCTCCTTCCGGAGCATGTCTTCTTTTGCTGAGGAGAGGCGGCCTCCTCATGGACCCCCGCCCATGAGCTCATCTTCCTACTCACATGCTGGCGACACCCACACTCTCTGTGCTCCAGCCAAGGCCTCCCTCTTGACTCCAGGCCCACGCGTCCAGCTGCCCAGGATGCCTCCCTTGGACACGCACCGCCCCCTTGCACTCAGCGTGTGCAAAGCTGGTCTCATCTCCCCGATCCTCCCCACCGCATCCTCAACCTTCATTCCATGCACCGGCCCCCAAGTCTCTCACTCTGTCCCAAGTCCTGGGTTAGGCAGAGAGCCTCAGTAAGCTACTGAGGCTGGCTGCGAACCTCCTGTCTCAGCCTCCCAAGTACTGGGATTACAAGCAGGTGCCACCACACCCAGCTTTTTTAAATTTTGAAACAGAGTTTCACTAGGTTGATGAGAGCCTCAATACTTGTCGAGGCTGTCCTTGAACCTGCGATCCTCCTGTCTCGTCTCAGCCTCCCAAGTACTGGGATACCCAGCGTGTGCTACCATGCCCAACTACCACAGCCTTTCAGAGTAGGTTTCATGGTCACTGCTTCACATTCAAGGGAGCTAAGGCTTCTCAGCAGCTCACTGAGGCTCTCAGCAACTTCGTGAGGCCCTGTTTCAAAATAAAGAATAAAAAAAAATATGGCTGGAGGTGTAGCTTGGAGGTAGAACGCCCCTGGGCTCAATCCCCCGCCAAAAATAAATAAGTAAATAAGCAAACAAATAAATAAATGCCTGTTGAGAGGCCTCATGGGGCGGCGGTACATGAGGAGGCCTCCTCTACTCAGCAAAAGAAGACATGCTCCGGGAGGAGGCAGTGGCCGGACAGGCAGTGAGGTAGGAAGAAACCCAGCAAGGGCGGCTTCACAGGCACTGAAGGGAGACAGGACTCGGGCAGTGAAGAGAGGCCAGGGGCATTCTACCTCCAAGCTACAACCCTACCCCTATTTTTTATTCTTTATTTTGAAATAGGGTCTCACTAAGTTGTAGAGGGTCTCACTAAATAGCCAAAGCTGGCCTTGAATCTGCGATCCTCCTGTCTCAGCCTCCCAAGTACTGGGATTACAAGCATGCCCAACCACACTTGGTTCCCTCCGCAACTTAGTGAGACCCGTTTCAAAATAAAGAATAATAATAAAAAAAAAATAGGGCTGGATGTGCCTTTAAGGTAGAATAGCCCTGGGTTTAATCCCTGGTACCTGAAACAAACAAATGAACAAATAAATCCAGGTGTATATGACCCCAAAGTCTGAGCTCTTGAGGTCTCTGTTAGTGCAGAGCTATGCTTGCCACATATGGGTTCAAGGAGTTCATTCCAAGGGCAGAGGAAAATCTGGGATGGACTCAGGTAAATGAGATCCCTGTCCCAGGTGGCCAGGAATTAGAGAAAGCAGGAAGAGTGGAGGCTGGGAGCCTTATTGCTGCGTCCAGATGAGAGACAGTAACAGACGTCTCATTTAGACAAATAGCCCGAGGTGCCTGTGACATGCAAGGGCTGGGACCGGTGGCAGATGGATGTCCCCCTGGGCTCCAAAACACCAGGTATGGGAGCCCTGGGGATTGCTGACTCACCTCTGAGTGCGTGAGTGGGAACTGAAATCCCTGATTTTTCAGTGTTGTCCCATCTTGCAGATCAGGCCGTGTGTGCATGTGTGTGCGTGCGTGCATGCGTGCGTGCGTGCGTGTGAGTGTGTGTGTGTGTGTGTATGTGTTACTGGGGATTGAACTCAGGGGAATTCTACCCCCGATCTGCACCCCAGCCCTATTTTACTCCTTATTTTGAAACAGGGTGCCATTAAGTTGCAGAGAGCCTCACAGGTTGCTGAGGCTGGCCGAGAACTTGGATTCTCCTGTCTCAGCCTCCCAAGTACTGGGATTACAAAGCGTGCGTGTGCCACCACATCCAGATAGAAACCAGGCCCTTTGTTTATCCAGAGAGGGGACAGTTAAGATGCAGGAAGCCAGGAGCATCAATAACTTAGTTTTTCAAACTATGTCTGGTACCCTCTGAATTCTTTTACTGTCCTCTGGACAGAAGGCAGCTATTTGGGGATGAGGGTCCTTGAAGGTGGGAACCAGTTCTTGGCCTGCAGAGTCTCCTTAGGGGAAAAGCAAGCTCCAGCTGAGAGCACTTAGGGAAAGCACGTGGCTGATGCTGGGTGAGATCCCCGTCTTGGATCCTTTGGTGTGACTTTGAGATATTAATAATTCTCTTTCACATTTATTGTGCTTTCTGCATGGCAGTCCTTGTGCTCAGCTTGTTTGCACTTACCTCCTCACATACATTATGCCTCTGGAACAGGTACCCACCCTTCCTGAACATAAGGATATAGGCTCAGAGAAGTCAAGTATTGTGCCTTGGACCTCACAGCCATTCCAACCCGATTCGCCTAACCATGAGGCCATACTGGCCTGGCTTCAGCCTCGGAGGCTGGCATTATTCAGTGGATAATTACCAGGAAAAAGACTATCTATCAACTTTTCTTTGTATTTCCTTCTGAATTAGAAACTTGTCTCCCCAAGGCAGAATTAAGGCGACTTGATGTTAAGATTAATTCCAAAACTTGCTTCCTTACAGCTTCCATCACCCCGATTCAGGCCTTTTCTTGGCAGAACAACCGCAAAAGATACAAAAATTAGTTGCTCTTGGCCGCCTGGTGTAATTTATTTGCATATCCATAATTCAGCCCCACCCCTGGTGGCTAATACCCTCCCCATGGACCCTGGGGAAGCTGTGGCTGTTTTCTGATTGCTAGTGGGGAGGCGCATGCAAGAGTGTGTGAGTGTGTGTGTGTGTGTGTGTGTGTGTGTGTGTGTGTGTTTAAATAACTCAAACCAGATGGATGGGGTTTTGTTCACAGCCTTGCCTCCAATTTGCTCCAGCGAATTCCTTGAAAAGGCAACCACCTATGAGTGGTGCCTGTTCTCCACGGAGGTCCCTCACCCGCTCTGGAATAGCAAGGAGTTGGTATTTCTAAAGTGAAAACAAAAGGGGGAGGAGAAGAGCTCTGTGGCCCCAGGGCTTTCCAGAATGCAGGGTCATCTCCTGGCAGAGCTCCAGTCCTAGGTCTGCCCTCACTCTCCTGCCTCCTCCCTGGAGTTGGGGGTGAACTGAAGGGAGTGGGAGGCTTGGCTAGGCCTGAGTCAGAATCATCTGGACCAGCCCTGTAGGAACTCCAGAACCCATGTATACCCCATTTGTGGCACTAACTGGGACTCAAGACTCCAACTCTCTGGATCTGTTATCCCCTCAAAGGAGCCCAAAGCCGGTCCAGCTTCCATTCTAGGAAACCCAGATACACAAGTCGAATATTAATTTTTTTTTTTGGTATGTGTGTATGGTACTGGGGATTGACCCCAGAGACATTCTACCTCTGAGCTACACCCCCCAGCCCTATTTTATTCTTTATTTTTTGAAACAGGGTCTCACTGAGTTGCAGAGGGCCTCATGGAGTTGCTGAAGCTGGCTGAGGACCTCCAATCCTCCTGTCTCAGCCTCCCAAGTACTGGGATTACAAGCGTGTGGCAACATGTCTGTCTCGAATAGTGAAATTATATATATATATATATATATATATATATATATATATATATATTTTTTTTTTTTTTTTTTTTTTTTTTTTTTTGCGGGTCCAGGGATGGAACCCAGGGGCATTTGACCTCCGAGCCCTAGCTTTTATTCTATATTTTTGAAACAGGGTCTCACTAAGTTGCGGAGGGCCTCACTAAGTAGCTGAGGCTGTCTGCGAACTGTGATCCTCTGGTTTTAGCCTCCTGAATGCTGGGATTACAAGCGTGCACCACCACGCCCAGCTCTTTGAAATATTTTCAACTACTGGCCAGTTCCAGGGCTTTGTAATACTCCAAGAGCCTTCATTAAGTGATTCTTTGTTCAGAAAGAAGCAAAAGCATGCCTACCGGTCCCTGTGCCGGGGATTTAGCGTATTTCTCTGTAATTTGCACTGAGCAATGTCATAGTGAGGTAGGACCTAGTCCCCAGGCAGGGGAGGACACTTTCCCAGCGCCGACCTTCATTCCTACCTCAGAACACTGCTCTTTTGGATTCTGGGCTTTTTCAGATAATTGTGTCAGGTTACATAAGGTTTTGAGATATGAACACTCAAAGGAAATTCTGCTGGGAGCAGGTCTGAGAGGTTCTGGGTGCAGAATTTGGTTTAAAGTATCCGAGGAAAAAATTCAGGTGTTTGAGCCCTGCACAATTTCTGAAATAAAGTGAGGGCAGCCAACACCTTTGCACACGTCTACCATTCTTCAAAGAAATGAGCAAGCAAAAAGATAGACTTCATGCTGAAAGGAAATCCCCCTCCCCAGGGAGCCCTGCAGGGCTAAGTGAACCAGGCTGGTACGGAAATGGAAATCTTTAGCCCAGGATGTCTCTGTTTCTGTCTGTCTGTCTGTCTGTCTGTCTGTCTGTCTGTCTGTCTGTCTCTCTCTCTCTCTCTCTCTCTCTCTCCTCCCTCCCCCCATTTCTGCATCTTAGGTAACACATGTGGTAAATACAAGCCTTCAGTTTTCCAAGAAACATAAAATAAAAACTGAATTACTGGCAGAGAAGCCTTAAAATCTTTGGTTCCTAGGACTCTGTGGGCACATTTTCCACACGCCATTATTTTTATTTCATTTGCCTCCGAGGAGTAGCCCTCCCCGAGCTCTGTTGCATAAGGTGCTGACTCCCAACACCTTGTCCTCAACTGGAGACACTAAGTAAATTTTATTTAGGTCCGAGAAGAGTTCTGGAAGGGTGACATTGTTTTCCAAGCCACACTAGCTCTAGTGAACGGTAGGACAGCTACCAAAGCCTTCTCACCAAGGAAGATGAGATGATATTTTAAATACCGACAAGGTACTTCTTAAGAAACCGGGTGTGGTGGTGCGTGCTCAGAATCCCAGTACTTGGGAGGCTCAGACAGGAGGATTACAGGCTTGAGACTGGCCTTAACAACTTAGTGAGGCCCTCTTCAACTCAGAGAGACCCTGTTTCAAAATAAAAAATAAAATAAAATAAATAAGGTTGGGGATATAGCTAAGAAGTGGAATGCCCCTGGGTTCAATCTCCAGTAACACACACACACACACACACACACACACACACACACACACACACACGGCACTTCTTAAAGAACAAAGAGGTCATAAAAACCACTTAACAAGGGAAAATTAATGGGAGGAAGATGTCTTGAATGCAGCAAATTTTAAAAAAAGCTTTACAAGGGATGTGGAAAAAATAGATGAACTGTCTTGAAGGAATGATAAGATAATACAGGAAAATTTCTCTTCTCTCTGTCTCTCTCTCTCTCTCTTATACTTAGCATTGAATCCAGGAGCACTCTACCACTGACCTAAATCCTCAGCCCTACTTTAAGAAATAATAATAATAATAATAAATAATAATAATAATAGTTATTATTATTAATGGTACTGGGGATAGAAGCCAGGGGCAGTCTATTTCTGGGCTACATCCCTAGACCTATTTTTTATTTATTTATTTTTATGGTACTAGGGATGAAACCCAGGAGCATTCTACCTCTGAATGACACCCCCAGTCCTATTTTTTATTCTTTATTTTGAAACAGGATCTTACTGAGTTGCAAAGGGCCTCACTAAGTAGCTGAGGCTGGCTTTGAACCTATGCAATCCTCCTGTCTCAGCCTCCCAAATGCTGGGATCACAGCATGTGCCACCATGCCTGGTGACCTAATTTTTTTTTTTTTTTTTTTTTGGTGGTACTGGAGTTCCTGGAAACCCTTCTACCTCCGGGCTACATTCCAAGACTCATTTTTATATTTTTATTTGGAATCAGGGTCTCTTAAGCCAGCGAGGCTGGCTTCGAACCTGCGCGATCCTCCTGTCTCCGCCTCCCAAGCGCCGCGGGGATAACAAGCGTGCACCACCACACCCGGCTAGGTGACCTAATTTTTATTTGGAAACAGGATCTCACTAAGTTGCAGAGGGCCTCACTAAGATGCTGAGGCTGGCTTCTTCGAACTTATGCAATCCTCCCGTCTCAGCCTCCCAAGTACTGGGATCACAAGCGTGTGCCACCACGCCTGGCCTAAATTTTTTGATTAATTTGAGTTAGGGTCTTACCAGGTTGCCAGGCCTGGCCTTGAGCTTCCTATTTTGCTGCCTCAGTCTTCTAAGTAGCTGGTAATACAGGTGTGTGTCATCATGCCCAGCACCCACCCCTCCCTCCCTCCCTCCCTCCCTCCCTCCCCCCCCCTCCCTCCCTTCCTCACACGCTTCTTGGTTGCTTACTGCGTTCAGTACACATTTATTGAGTGTTCTGTTAGGGAGACAATGGTGAGCATGACAAACATCCTTCCTCCTCTGTGGTCTTTGGCTGACTGGAGGCACAGGCTTTTCCATAGTGGGTCACCACAGTGCAGGAGTCTTTGATGGAAAGATCTAGGAATCGGAGTTCCTGAGTGCTATAGAAGT